>NC_080749.1:51993153-52296184 GCF_020826845.1 Diceros bicornis minor
CCAGCTCTCCCAGTCAAGCTCACAGGAGGGAGAATTGTGTCTCCCAGGACCCGATTCATATCAGTTGTTAAATCAATGCCTGTTGAACAAAATAAAACTCTTCCCTTTTCTTTTTCATCAGTAACTTCCATTTCTTCTCATGGTAGCATGAGAGCCATGGTGCTCTGATATCTCTTTCATCTCATTTTCCCTTCTATTCCTCCACTGCTTCTCCTCCAGAAATTTGGGTGTCACCTTTGACTTCTCACTTTCTTCAAACAGTCCATCACCAGGTCCTGCTGAGTTTAACTGCTAAAGTTTGTCAACAAGTTCTCCTTGGGAATTTCCCATCCCTTCTCCCAAGGCTTTATTAATCTTCCATCCCTTCTCCCAAGCCCTAAGAGCAACAGCTTGAGATATAATTCATATATGATAAAAATCACCCTTTTAAAGTGTACAATTTAATGGCTTTAGTATATTCACAAAGTTTTGCAGCCATCACCACTATCTAATCTGAGCATCTTTCATGTGCTTTTTGGTCATATGTATGTCTCCTTTGGAGAAATGTTTTTCCAAGTCCTTTGCCGACTTAATTGTTGATTTTTATATATTCTGGATACCATGGGGGAGGAAGAAATTTTCCTCTATCCTTCTAGGTTCTTCTGGATGGTCTAAGAATTCAATTGACATGAGACAGATTAACATGAGAAAATTGAACAAAGTTTAATAACAGTATACATGGGAGAAACCCAGGAAGACTGAGTAACTCGCCAAAATGGCCAAAGCCCTCACCTTGAATACCATCCTCAGCTAAAACCAAAAGAAGATGTAGTGGGTAGTGGTTTGGGACTTCAAAGTGGAGGAAGGCAATTCACATGGAGATGGAAAAGCAAATGTTTGGTAAACAAGTGTTTGCCATGCCTTGCAGAGACATGGGACATGGAGGGACTTTGATCAAATGGGCCTTTCTAGGTTCCTCCCTGCCTACCACACCTAGTTCATATTATACTATAGTTATCTATGGTGATATTTCCTTCCTGGAACAGGACTTCTAAAATTCTTGTAGGCAGTTAGGGGAAAGGTCAAATTTCTTCTTGAGTCTTTTGTTCTTAAAAATAATCAGCCAAAATAATCCTCAAGCTGAAGGGACACAGTTTTGGGGTAGCAAATTCTGTTTATCTATAACACTAATCCCTTATCAGATATGTGATTTGCAAATGTTTTCTCCCATTCTGTGAGTTGTCTTTTCAATTTCTTGATGGTGTCCTTCGAAGCACAAAAGTTTTTAATTTTGATGAAGTCCAGTTTTTCTGTTTTTGGTTTTTGGTCATGCTTTCGGTGTCATATCTAAGAAACCATTGCTTAATCCAAGGTCATGAGAATTTATTCCTATGTTTTCTTCTAAGAGTTTTATAGTTTTAGCTCTTATATTTAGATCTCTGTTCTATTTGGAATTAATTTTTATATATAGTGTGAGGTAGGGGTCCATGTTAATTCTTTTGTGCATAGATATCCAGTGTTCCCAGCACCATTTGTTGGAAAGACTTTTCTTCCTCCTGTTTGTCTTGGCATCCTAATTAGAAATCAGTTAATCATAAATGTAAGGGTTTATTTCTGAATTCTCAATTCTATTCCATTGATCTATATCTATTCCAGGTCTTTTAAATCTCTTTTGCTCACCCTTTTGACATAGCTTCCTAAAGGGACTTCCTGCCTATTCTGTTCTCCAAAGAGCCACCAAAATATGATTTACCTAAAACTCCTATGTAAGCATGTTGCTTCCTTGATTAAAATCCTTAATTGAAATGACCATCCAAACTTCCACTGGGTGAGCTTCAGCCCCTCTGCCTGATACAAGAAAGTCTCCCTGATCTGGCCCCTGCCCACCTTTCTAGTCTCTTCTCTCTTGTCTGCCCACTTCACCTCTCAGCTCACACTCCAGCAAGAAGTGAACTACTTAGAGCTCTATAAACATCCCATGCCATTCCATGCTTCTGTGCCTTTACTCATGCTATATTGCTTGAATCCTCCTTCTCCAAGCCGTCAGTCAGCTGACTTAACCAGGCTAACCTCTGCTCATTCCTTAGGACTTTGAACAGGCATTATCTTCCCTGTGACACCCTCCTTGACTTCCCCAGCTCCCAGTTTATGAGCCCCTCCAATGAGCTTCACTGGTAGAACTTATACATTGTAGTGGCAACTAGCCAGCTGCCTGTCTCTTATCTTGACATAAACCACCTGGGATGCAGGGATATTTTTCAACCAACTTTATATCTGTACTGTCCAGCACAGTGCCTGACACAGATTAGGTGTTTAATAAACATTTATTGAATTGAATCAAACTCTTACTCCTTTTCCTCCATCACTATCTTCTTTTACCATCTCCTGACTGACTCTTTGGTCCTAGTTGTTTTTTTTTGTTTTTTGTTTCCTGTTTTTCTCCCTGAAGTCCCAGTACATGGTTATATATCTAGTTATAAGTTGTTTTAGCTCTTCTATGTGAGCTGCCGCCACAGCATGGCAACTGACAGGTGGTATGGTTCTGCACCCAGGAAGCAAACCCGGGCTGCTGAAGCAGTGAGCAATGAACTTTAACCACTAGACCATTAGGGCTGGCTCAGTCCTTGCTGTTTTGAAGTGCATGACAAGTATATGGAGCTGGCTTTGTTATGGGTAAGTTTAACTTGCAATGTAAAGTGGAATTTAGATTGTTAGAGCATAAGATTCCAGGTAAATCATAAGTAGCTCTTTATCAAGAAAAGGTAAGAAACCATAAGTAAGTTTATCAAAAGCCTCTAACCCAGATTGAAAATGCTATTATTAGAGTTTAATACATTAAAAAGGTGACATTTGAAAAAATTTGCCTTCCTTCTCTCTACAGCAAACATTGATTTTTTTTTTCCCGAAAAGAGACAAGCTTAATAGGACAAGGGAGATTCTCTGCTCTGGCTCCTGCCTGCCTTTCCAGCCTCTTCTCTCCTGTCTCTCCACCTCTCAGCTCACACTCTAGAAAAAAGGGAATCACTTAGAGCTCCCTAACATAGCACAAAATATGCCTTATTAAGGCAATATCCTGTAAAAGCAGGCTGCTTACTCAGTATATTAGTCAGAAATATTTCAATAACAAGTCACTGAAACAACACAAACAAGTTGAAACAAAATTTAAAAGGGGTGGTATATTGGCTTACATATCTAAGAAGTTCAAAGATATGTCTGGATCCAGAGCATCAAGCAATTTTACCAGCCATTGTCTTTTTCCTTTTATCAGCTTGGCTTTCCTCCCTTTTGAATTTCTTGTCAACTAGGCAATTCTTCCTCACATGTTTGCAAAGATGGTCCCTGGAAGCTCCTGTGGAAAGCATCCTATATGCTTAGCGACATTAGCAGCAAGCAAGTTCCTGAGAGTTCCCACACAAGAAGCTCTCTGGTTGTCTCAGCTTGGGTCACATGCTCATGCTTAAACCTATAACTGTGCCCAGGGAAATGATTGGCAGGGTCTTCTATCAAGTGCCAGGGAATAGAGTCAGCCCCACTTGAACCATGGTCTGACGGGCTTTATTAAGGAAGGAGAGGGGGAGAATGGATAGGCTAAAACAATAGGCATCCGTTACCCCTTGTTTTGGCCATTCTGTATGCTGGAATCAGTTATAACAGTGCAGAAAGGTCCACCCCAACCGAGGTAGCTATCTACCTAGAGGAAGTCTTTAGTTTAGAATTTTCTAAGAAGAATAAAAGTTTTGTTGACAATAACAATGTTAACTTTGGAAAAAGAACTATATATAGTTTACTATAGAGTTAACCTAAGCATAGTTGGCTTTTTGTTTTTTGGGTTTTTTTGTTTTTTGAACCACAGTTGTGCTATACGGTGGGTTTCTGAAAACAGTTTCCAGCTCTACTTCACTAAGGGATTAGGGAAAACTCACAGTCTGTTCTGGCCCAGTTTGAATTCACCTTCTTGCATTTGATAATTTTCTCTGATCTTCATCAGTGTGGGACTTGATGTTCTTGTCCTACATAGGACTGTGCTGGATGTCACTTTCCTTTGTTAGGATCTCTCTCCTAGCCTCTATTTGTACTTTAAGTATAGCCTTTAGCAATTGCTGTGCTCAAGAAGACTGCTTCTTCTCTTTCATACTGCAAAATTCTCACGATAATTTGTTATTCCCTCAACAAAGGCTTCTTTCTATTTCTATGAGTCTGCAGTTCTTCCATCTTCCTGTACAATCTCTGCATTTAGTCATTGGCCAGCTGCCTTTGGGTTCTGAATCAACCTGGTGCTTTGTGCTTCTTTGGGGCAATAAAAGAAAGCCCTCCCTCACCTCAGTTCCTTTTAGCAGTAAGTATAATGTCCTAAATGAAGCCCAAGCTGAATCAGATTCACCCTCTGGGCAGAATTATGGACTCCATGGCATTCCCATGATATTCTCCTTGGCTGCAGCAGCTCAAACATAGCATCGTATGGCCACTTACCCAAATGAATTATAAAGATTTTATAATGTTTACTCAATCAGTCAATAAAAAGACTGATATGTGCCCTCAAAAAGATTCTAATAACCATCCTTCTGTCTAGATTCAGCTACCAAGGTTCTGAGATCCCAGTGGAAGAAGAGAACTGGGAATCTCCACATTCAGTATGTATAAGTATTCACTTACTCCCTCTGCTTTTGGTTCAGTACTACTCAACTCTGGATGATTACAGGCAGAAACCTTCTATTCTAGAAAACTCAACTCTAGAGTTGGGGAGGAAAATCTGGGGATACAACTACTTAATTAACTTTTAAGAAATTCTCGTGTTTTAGCTCTTGCCTCACTCACACTCTTAGAGGTTCCAGGGTCTGTCTATTTCTGCGTCTTTGCGTGTGTGTGTGGACAGTTCTTTGTTATAAATCAAGTTGCTTCTCATCTTTCCCCCTTATGGCTTAGGATTCAGCATTCTCAGGTCTGCTAAATCTGTTACCATTTTTCCATCTGTTTTCTTGTTAGCAAAATCTTATTGTGCTTATCTTCTCTCCTTTCTTATCCCCCTTTCTCTTTGTCTTCACATAGGACTTATACCTTTTAAAAAATTCTCCTGTTATCCTTTTTTTGGGGTTTCAGGAGGGAGAAAAAGTAAATATATGTGTTCAATCTACCATCTTTACCCAGTTGTTTTTTGAATGTGTTACTTGTTTTAAAAATGAATGAATAAAATTAAGAAATAAGAAAAATTAAAAATACAAAAAAAATGTTATTCAATGTATATCATCTTTCTTATAATTCACATCTAATTTTCTTTTAAGATTTGTTTTTACTCCCCTGACCCAGGACATCATAGTTTTGCATACCATGATGTAGGGAATTTCCAACTAAGAAAGACCACTTCTCTTTCATGAGGGATTTTGTGTACTGTAATCCTGGGATTCTTTGAGATCTGCCTAATGTGCATAATACCTTAAATTTTCTTTCTTTAAGATCTTCCCTTTCAATGATTAATATTTGTGATTATTCTTTTCCTATATTTTCCCTTTGTAATTAAAATGAAATTAATGAAAGATTGTAAGCTTGTAGAGTTCCCTGGCAGTGGCAGAAAGAACATACAATTGAATCGAAGAATTTGAGTCTAAATGTGTGGTTTAATAGAATGGGTACTAGTTTTTCATATTCATTGAGGGTGGGGGTAATCTTCTTAGCAGCTTTAGAAACCATACATTTATTCCAACAAACCATGCTGTTTACTCCAAATATTTTTTATTTATTTTTTTGGAGCTTCCTTCAGACCTAAGCACACAATTATTTTATTTGACTTATAGGAACACCCAGTTTGACCACCTTTTCTATTAGACTTGGCTCTGAATTAATCTTGGCTATTTCTAAAAATTAACACACATGAAAAAAATTTGCAAACTTTGAGGCTGATTTTAAAATGGAAGCTCAGATATTGATTCTAAAAATGAGTCCCTGAAACGTTTGTGGCAATAGAGCATTCTTAAGGATGTAACCTCCCAAGTTGTTGGCAAAGGAGTGATCTTTAAAAGGAACCACATTTGTTAGGACCTCTTCGTTCTGGTGTGACTGTTTTGTGAATCAGTTACCTGATTTTATAACCACCTTCCAAGTAGTAGTAGGATTGCTAGTAGCTACAGAGAAGCCTTGTGAATGCCAAGCATTGCGGACACAATCGTTGCTTCTTAACATTTGTGAAGAATACAAGTGCCCTCATGAGAAATGTCTACTAAAAAGCCATTTATGTACCTCAGCCTTTATGTATGTATCCACATCTCTAATAGAGTGCCTGGCACATAGCAGGTGCTCAAAAAATGTGGAATGAATGATTCAATCCCCTTGCCCCTTCAACAAAGGTGCTTTATTCTTGCCATTTTTATCTATACTCTCAGAAAGAAGATGCACAAAATTTCTCACTGAAGGCATCTTCAGAGTTGATCAATTGACTTGCTTGGATTCTAGAGCAATTCTTGGAGATCCAGATATTTTTGCAGTGGAAGATCTGGGGCAACTCTAGACATCCAGACTTTTTTGGAGTTGACCTTTATTTTCAAGCATTTCATATTTGGATTTTGACCCTTGACTTCATACTCCTTCAGGCTTTTTTCAGAGTGGTCCCTGGATGAATTCAAGAGGCAGATGTGCATGTCTCATTACCCACCAATCCACAGAGCTTCCAAGTTCCTGGCCGTCAACATATCCTCCCTGTTATCAAGAGAAAATGTGTAAAGAGGACCTACCGATATGGCAAGCTCTGTACAAGGTGCTGAGAACACAAAGATGGAGAAGGCACATTCTTGCCTTCAGCATCAAGGGATTAGTAGAAAATACTTTTTGGAGGGATTACAAAGGAACATATGATGCAGAAAATCCTAAACATTTATTCTTTCCTTTTGGCTACTCCCTGCAATACTTTCAGAATGTTAATGGTAGTCTCTTAGCTGAATATTTGCCTAGCCTCCAAAAGTATCTTCCTAACTCTAGTCTGTTTACTCCATGTGATTCCTTACTCTGCCAGCAGAGTTATGTTTATAAAAATATAAAGATGATCATGTCACTTTCATGAATAAAAATCTGTGCCTGCTCCTCATTGCCTACAGAATAAAATCCAAAGCCTTTAGCTCAGCAGGCAAGGCTTTCTATAATTGGCACCAATCAACTATTCTCATTTTTTCCCCACCATTCTCTCTCACACACCTAGAGTGCAGTCAGCCTGACCTTGGACCCTCCAGGCCCATGCACAGTGGTTGACATTTGTGCTTTCTCTTTTCTCTGGTGGAAAGTCTTCACCAGATCATCTCCTTGCCACCTTTCAATCTCCAGCCCAGGCACCTTCCCTTTGAAGCCTGCCTGGACTCCCCCAAGCTGGTAGTTGTTCCATCTTCTGTGTTCCCACAACTGGATTTTGATATCTCTGTATTTGAGTGTATAGTTTTGTTTTTATCCTAACATGTCTGTGTACCCCACTATACTGTGAACTTCTGAGGGGATGGAGTGGAGCTTACTCATTTTTGTATCTCTAGCATCTCATGTGGTATGGTGTCTGGCCCGTGGTGTGTTTTTAGTGTTTCCCAGTTGAGGGAATCTGTCAGTCAGGAATGCATTTGACTATGAGTGCCAAACAAACAAACATTTTTAGTGGCTTAAACCAGGGTTTCTCAATCTGAGCACTGCTGACATTTTGGACCAGAGAATTCTTTGTTGTGGAATGCTATCCCTGTGCCTTGTAAGATGTATAGCAGCATCCCTGGCTTCTACCTATTAAGATGCCATTAGCCCCTCTCCCCCAGTTGTGACAATAAAAAATGTCTCCAGATACTGCCAAATTCCCCTAGGGGGCAAAATTGCCCCAATTGAGAACCATCGCCAAATACATTTGCTTGTTTATTTCTCACAAAAAAAATTGAGATAAGCTATTTTTAATATTGGTTTAGCTGTTCAATGATATCATCAGGGTCCTGAATACCTTCTGACCTCCTTTCATTCCTTTTTACCATCCTTAGTGTGTGGATTGGCTTATAGTCTTGTTGGGGAGAAAGAAATTTCTCTACCCTTCTAGGTTCTTCTGGCTGGTGTAAGAATTAAATTGACATCAGACAGAATAACAGGAGAAAATCAGATTTAATTGTGTACATACGGGAACCACACATACATGAGAGGTTCAGAGACAGAAAGGTAAAGTGAGGTATATATGCCATTTTGAGTCAAGGAATGGGATAGAGGCCTGAGGCTTCAGAGGAGAGGAGGGTAATTTACAGGACAATAAGAAGAGCAGAAGTTTAGTAATTAGATGTTTGCCCTGCTGTATAGATAGGTCATAAAAAGTTATTTCTGATAATAACTTATTACGGGCAAAGCCCCCAATTTAAATTCTTTAAGAGAGAGGTAAATGTTTCTCTTGAGCTCACAGGGTCTCAGTTTCCTTCAGCCTGAAACAATCCACATGCCAAAGTGGCACATCTTGGGAAGGCATCCTGTCAACCCCTCAGTCCCACCTTTGA
Source organism: Diceros bicornis minor (assembly GCF_020826845.1). Classification (NCBI taxonomy): domain Eukaryota; kingdom Metazoa; phylum Chordata; class Mammalia; order Perissodactyla; family Rhinocerotidae; genus Diceros; species Diceros bicornis. The sequence goes on from NC_080749.1 coordinate 52,001,616, forward strand.
AACCTCCTGAGAAGTTTCACATTCTAGAATTTGGGTTGGTAGATTGCTTCCATCTCACCCATCTAGTCTCTTACTTCTGAGAACAAGTCAGTTCAGTTAAACAGTTGTATCTCATTTTAGAATTAAGTGGTGATTCAGGTGGGCTCCCAGAGCTAGGCCTGTGGTGAAGGCAATCAGGTATTTAATAAGAGGCATTTCTATGAAAACAAAAGAAAAACAATGGTCAATGATTGGAGCTGACTGTAATCCCAGTTTCTGAGTTCTGAAGGCAGCCAGTCAAGGAGATGTCTAGATTTCTGGCTCAAAGGATTTTCAGATGAAATGAGACCAGGCAGTGGCAATCTGACAGATTTTCCTAGTTTACAGTTTGAATGTCTCTAATGATCTTTCTGAGTGGCCCATACAGCGAAAGGTATAAAGATTGTCCATACATAAGCCACTGTAGTGCTTGCATGGCTTCAGAAAAAAAGAAAACAGTTTTAGTACTTAATGATTCCAAGTCAGAAGTGTGGGAGAAAAACTAGAAACATTAGTTTCAATAGTTCTAGCCAGATATTGGAGGAACCGAGAAGAATTCAGGTTCCAGTCCAGTTTACAGGTGGAAAACAAAACCTTCAAAGACAATGAGCAGCACTAGAATCCAATATCCACAAAGGTGTATTACTGAAACATAATTTTTCTCTCTAAAATCACCCCCACTTTTACCAAAGCTAGCTGAATAAAGACTAGTTTGTTTGCAAAAGAAGTCTAGTTTCAATAAACTTAGTCTGGTCATTTACGTAAGTCAGTAAGAATAGTGGTTGACCATACAGGCTCATTTAATCTGCTTTTCTAGAACACTTCATAAAGAATCTCAGATTGAACATTTTAAAGGCCTCTGGAGGCCAGGAAGCCAAGCCAAGGACTTGCTATCAGACTCACCTGCAATACCTATAGATTTGAGTGAATTCCTCTCTTCTCAAGGTTCCCGAAATATCTTGAGGTTCCTGCACCTGCCAGGAAGTGACCTTCCTTACTCACCTGGTAAGGCTGCTGGGACCCTTGTAAGCAAGGTACCAGGCCAATTTTTCCAAGAAGCTTTTTGGCTCCATAAAGTCAATCTTAATTCCTTAAAGCTGTCTGGTCATATCTGAGATTATGGATACTGTTAAGTATGACATTCCAGTCAAAGCCTTGGTAATATAACCAATGTTTCCAATTGTGCCCTGTTACAAGGAGAACAGATTCTTATTGAACTTATGCAAATAACTATATTGCCAGGAAAATAAGAAGACTTACTAAGATTTTTTGAATTCTGAAGGGATCAGTTAGGGAGAAAAAGATAAACGTTCCAATTCTGCTTGCAAAGGTATAATTTATCAAATTGCCATAGTCATATTTAGTGTAGGAGGAAAGGTTTCATTATTTCTGGAAAACAAAGATTAAAAAAACAGTAATATTTCATACAAAAGTCATAAAAATTATAGTCATATTCATCAGTTCATTCACCCCTATGTAATTAATTCTTGTTCTGCTTGAGTCTAGTTTTTCTGTTAGTTCTGATGACCTTGCTTGATGATGGAAGGTGATAGGGACAGTGATAATTTCTAGAATTTTTCAAGGTTTTTGTTAAGTTTCATATGATTTGCCAAGTGAAGTGGGTGCCTGGGTCACTGGGGATTGTGGAAGGTTTACCCCAAGTGGGAAACCACATTTTTAAATAGTTTCTTTACCACTATGAAGGCATCAGCCTTGCAGCAGGGGAAGGCTTCAACCCATCCAGAAAAAAATACATATAATAACAAGAACATATTGATAACCCGTGCTAAGGTGGCAGCTGAATGAAGTCCAGCTGCAGATGTTCAAATGGCCAGAGGGAGCAGGTCTGAGGTCTATGGGGATAAAAATTGTTTTTCCAGGGTTATGGACCTAACAGGTCAGATGTTGCTGGTAGACTGAATTTTATAGAAATCTATGTCTATTCATAATTTGAGTCATCTTAAATGTACTATGGTGGGTGAAAGAATGCAAAAACCAAAAAAATGGGGTTTTCCAAGGAGGTGGGAAGAATCAAGCAGCCATCTTGGGCTTGCCATAGCCTCAACTGTTTGTTTAATTTACAGCCATTGCTTACTCATCTTAATTTCTCTAATTCAGGATCAGACTGTTACAGTATTACAAGGACATCAAGATGGCAAAAGTTTGGCAATGAGGGGTCAGCTTTTGCAGAAGCAGAATAGACTTCATCTACATGTGTCACAATCTTTACAGATTCTGTTGTTGCTGTAGCCCTTGCATGAAAGTCAGCTAGGGCATTTTCCTGATACTCAGATTCAATTCTTTTAGGGTGAGCCTCAATTTTGATTACAGACAACATTTTATGCCAGGGCATATCAGATTTCCAAGAATTTCACACAATTTCTGTGACACTTATAACATATACCTATATAGACACAACATAAAAAAAGCTTAATGTTACTTCTTATTTGACAATGCTTCCCATGTAATTTAACATATCAAATAAGCCTAATTAGTTCAATATTGTTCTTTTTTATAAGGAGAGAAAACAAATCTCTTGAGATGTTTCAGGGATCCTCTGAAAAATCCCAAAGTTATCTAGACGTCAAAAGATTTCATTTAGAATTTAATTTTGGGAATTTTTTCAAAAATATCAAAAAGTTTTAAGACACTTGGTCAAATAGGATCATAGGTCATTGTGAAACAATGCTTAATTATCCACTTAACCAAAGTGATAATAAAATATTTCAAAGGCAAATACAGAAAGTTATAACATATTACTTAAAAGATAAGAAACTTTTACAATCTGTTATTAAAAGTAGATCAATAGTCCAAGGAAACTTTGTCCTCTTGACAGAGAGAGAAAACTAAATTCTAGTTTTGTACCAGCTTACTTTTGATACTAAAATTCATTCACCCAATTAAATTTCATTCTAATCTTAGCTAGTCCTGACCATGCATAAAACTTTTTTCTCAGGGTTCTTTTTCCACAAATCTTCTATAATTTCCTTTTCCCTCAACAAAAAATGCGTTTCCATTCCTCATACCTTCTTTTTACTGAAAACACACATCTCATCTTCTTTGCATATGGGGATATTACCCCTATTATTTCTAATAGTTTTAATTATATATATTGGTTAGAATTCTTAATCCTTAGAAACCTTAATTTTTATATGAATTTGCCCCTTTTTAATAATACAGTTTTTCAGTGTGGCACCAGACATGTTTACTTATAGACCCAAACATCTTTAGTTTCTCTGTAATAAGAAGACAAAAGTAGATAAGCCAATGTTTATTAATTAGTGTTCCATATTTTATCTTATTTGGAAATGATCTAGATATTCAATGAATTTCCATCATTTAACTTACTTTAACAAAAGTCTAAGCTTTCAAATTACCAAAAAGATTTTGAAGTTATTTTTAAGTACATATACCATAACACATAATTATTGTTAAAAAATTCATCTAAAAACTTTTATCTTATTTACATCTATTTAAATCATTTGTTCTTTAAAAGGTTTTAGATTACTTATGAAAATTTTATCATACCAAGTTATTTTTCTTGTTGACAAATTTTGTAAGAGATAATATGAACTTATTTGAATTTTAGTAACCTGGGGTAGAATAAAGTTTTAATTTTAATGCTGATAACTCTAAAGACATGCCTGTTTTATTTAAACCAATAACCTTAAACTTGTTTTATTTATCAAAGATTATCCCAGATCATGTGAATCTGAAAAACATTCAAGTTAGTTTCTGTTATATTTCTGAGGTTTACAAATACTTAATTTACAAGCTCTTAATTTTAAACCAATTAAATACGTTCTTTTATAACGTAGTTTTAGCAATACCATCTGGAGATATAAAACTATCAGACATCTTCAACATACATATACAAACACACACACAACATATAGACAGATGCAAACACAGACCTTATAGTTGAAGAAGATGCTTCGACTTTGTCCTTGCCAAGTAATCTTATGGAAGCTGTGGGCTAGATTTTGGGCAAGGGTGCTTCTATAGCTGTTTGTATTTTAAAAGGCCTCTTTTTCCCTTTTTTTTCCCTTCAGTCTTGGGAATTGGAGATGGTCTATGTAAGAGTTCCTGGAGAGGTTACAAGCCTTTTGAGATAAATAGAGGAGGTTTTGGGATTGGTGAAAAGGAATGGGTGGAACTTGAACTGCCTCTACAGCTGCATTTCTAGTTTTGCAAAGATTTGTAAGATGTGTCTTAAAGGACATCGTAGGTTGATCCACCCATCCAAATACGTTATCCTCAATTTGCTTCTTTCCCTCTGGGTACATAGTTGTATTTTGACTTAGTGGAGAAGGCCTAAAAAATATTCCTATTAGGCTCTGAATATTAACTTCCAATTTCTGACCAACGTTTGACCATAGAGCTACTAAAAAATCCTTTTAAATATCTTGCCAGTTTTCAGCTGGGACAAACAGTAAACATTTCTGGCAGTATTAAACACATCCATGGACCCAAGAGGCATTCTCAAAGGTTACTACCTTCCCAAGATCCAGAGTCACTCCCAAAGAGAGCCAAAAGAAAGAACTGATAGCCTGCATGTCCCAGGCAGGCAGAAAGCCAAGCCCTTAAGACACAAAACGAGACAAGCAAGAAGGCAATGGCTATCCTTGGGAGACAAGGAGTCAATAGCCAATGGTCTGAATTTAGAAAGGAAGGAACAACATGAAATTTTATTTTCCTCTCTTGACTGGGCATTACAGAATAGTCATTGAGTGGAGGTAAAAGGGCTTTATAATTCAAAAGATCAGCTGTTGTCCAGGGGACACAAATTCCCTGGGAGAGGGTTCTATGATGTATCCACAAATGATATTGCACAGGAAAGCCTGAAGCTGGCAGAGCCTAATTATAGAGCAAAGCTGGCCCTACTGCTTGTCCCAGGTACTTGTGTTAAATTCATTTCCTGGCTTTCAGCATTTACACGAGTAATCTGTATACTCTTAGAGATTAGGCTGGAGTGCTCTCTGTAAATCTTGTAGGAAAAAGGAAGCTATAACAGGCAGATGGGGGCTGGATTTTAAAAAGGGGGTTCTACATTGGATTTTTATTTTAAGTCTAAATTTTTGTTCCCTGATCTTGTTAGGGAGTCCCTAAGTCTAGCTGTTACATTACTTTTTTTCTCCCCTCCTTTTTCTTCTTAAGTGCCAGGCAATTGTACTTCCAGTGTCCTGATTTTTTAAAATATCTGCAAATGTCTGAAGGCAAATCGGTGTACTCTGATTTTTGTTCTAATTTCTGTCCTTCCATCTTATTAAGGGAGTCTCAATGGCTAACTGTTATGCCAGTCTGAGAGCTCTTTAAAATTTTTTTCAATTTAGAAGTTTTTTCCAATTCAAAGGATCCATTGTCTGGCCATGATGAACAGGATCTTAATAGCAACACATACCAATAAGCCTTTTTATGGCTTAACCAAGTTTGCAAGAGGCATTCCACAAGAGAGTACCAAAAAATTCAGCCCTCACAAGATTCAGACAGTTCACTCTTAGAGTTAGCTTAAGAACTATCAGGGGCTCTGTTTTTAAATAGCTATTCCAAGAAAACAATGACCATCTCTGGGAGGAAAAGGATTAATAAAGACAAGAGTACTCTACCAAATTTACCAGAGTCACTTAAGCCCAAGTAACTAATTCCACAAATATTTTCTGCTGCTAATCTAAATTTAGGAAAGAGAAAAAAAGACTCTAATCACTCTTGCTTCCAATAGATCCTCCAGCAGGCAGAGATCTGGAAGACTGATGGGGCAAGAACTCTTACCTTCTGCTGTTGCTTGTCAGATGTCCCAGGATCTCTCAGCTGCAGCAGCCTCAGAGGGAGCAGAGTCCAGCCAGGGAAGTTTATCCTGCTGATTATGCCAACTGTTGAGGAGGAAGAAATTTTCCTCTACCCTTCTAGGTTCCTCTGGCTGGTCTAAGAATTAAATTGACAGGAAACAGATTAATAGGAGAAAATCAAATTTAATTTCGTACATACGGGAACCTCTTAATTTTCTCATGTTAATATATCTGATGTCAATTTAATTCTTAGACCAGCCAGAAGAATCGAGAAGGGTGGAGGAAAATTTCTTCCTCCTCAACAGTCTTGTAGTCACAAGGCAGTTGCTGCCTCTCCAAGCATCATGTCTCCAATCAAGGCAGGAAGAAAGGGGCAGGATGAATAGTTAAGCCAGCCATATTTGCCCCACTTTTCCCAGAAGCCATTTTGCATACCTCTCATTGGCCTGAACTGAGTCACATGACCATTGCTAGCTACAGAGAGGGGCTTAGTTATTTATTTTTTTGTGAGGAAGATCAGCCCTGAGCTAACATCCATGCTAATCCTCCTCTTTTTGCTGAGGAAGACCGGCTCTGAGCTAAGATCTATTACCAATCCCGCTCCTTTTTTTATTGCCCAAAGCCCCAGTAGATAGTTGTATGTCATAGTTGCATCCTTCTAGTTGCTGTGTGTGGGACGCAGCCTCAGCATGGCCGGAGAAGTGGTGCGTCCGTGTGCACACAGGATCCGAACCCGGGCCGCCAGTAGCGGAGCACACGCACTTAACCGCTAAGCCATGGGGCCGGCCCCAGAGAGGGGCTTAAAAAGTGGGGAACAGGACTGGGGCTGGCATATTGTCACCCAAAGAAAAACTGGCATTCAGTTGGCCAAGAAGAAGTGGGAATGGAAATGAGAGAGGACTAATCAATCATGCTAATCACAGAAAAGAAATCTAGTGTTTATTAATTGAATGAGGAAGTGACTGAATGACTAAGGTGCTGAGTGAATTGAATAAATACTTCCAGTTCTTCACAACCCACTCATTTATTACTCCTTGATACCTAGCTGCTTCTTCAAGATAGTAGTTTAAGAATTAGCAAGTGCAGAAGTGCCTGAGTAGAAGCAGCCAAGATACTGAGAACCCTTTAATTCCATTGCCATGGAAAGGTGTGTTTGCAGTTTTAAGCCTGCAAAAAATTCTTTTAGCTCTTGCAAAGTGAACTGAATACCATCAGTTATCACTGTAAAAACTCCACCTATGAGGATAGGATCCCTGACATTCCCTTTCAGAGCCCCAAGATTAGTACTGGCTCACAGGACAGGAGTTGAGAGAAAAATCAGCATCACAGAAGAATCCAGACATCTCAAGAAAGACTGAAATCCAAATTTCAATTTTCAAAGAACAAAGCTTCTACTTTTTTCTCTGGGTAGTCAGCAGTCAATAAGGAAACACAAATCCTCCAGGAGCTAGGATGGTGATACCATGCCTCGTCTCTCACAGGACATCCCTGGATTTCTTTTTTTCACCTGTAACCACATAGGTAAGAACCTGACATGAAATAGATCTTAATGTGCCATTCAGATAAGCTAGGATATCTGCAGCAAAATGAACAGAATCCTCGATTCCCTGCAAATTGATTTATACAGTAGTGAGGGACGTGTTTCAGAGAGAATACTTAGGGGGGTTAATAGACAGCTTCAACATCGAGTGTAAAATATATTGCATGCCTATGTGAATGGTCTCTGCATTTACCATCTAGGGGCAGCAGTTGAGGGGTGGTATTCTCTGAGAGGGATCTTTAACAACTGCTGTCCTTGTATACTGTTATTCCCACCCATTTTTCTTTGTTTAATTGAGAGAGTGAGTTGCTTGCCTTTCCCAACTGTGTATATGTGTTGATGCCTTTTACGTAGGTGGGACCGTGGATTAATTCTTTTTTCTCTTAACTCTTACATTACCACTGTTATAACTTTGATTAGTGCAATAAACAAAAAATATTTTCAAGTGGCTTTTATAATATCATTTAAAGACTCTAAGACATGGCCTAGTCCAACTTTCCCATTTCACAGATGAGGAGGCTGAGGCCAGAGAGGTGAAATAGCTTCCCCAAGGTCCCATCTCTAGGAGGTGGTAGTATCAGTCTCTCCAGGTTGCTGTAGACTACAGAGGATTTCTGTGACCACCTCTCTCCATTCTTAGGGGGCGGGATATGTTCAAATTGGTCTTTCCTGGGCTGAGGATACTTTCCAACTTGCCTATGACTATAGATGAATCAAAATCCCAAAACTCTTTCTTTTAAGGTCCTGCCTTTCTCATGGAGCCCACACTGCTGACGGTGTCTTTTACCTATTCAACTATCAGAAAAGTCACTTCTGTAGTTGATAGTTCTGCAAATTCAGCCTGAAATTTGTAGTGGTGATTCACAAAGTGGATACAAGAGGTAACATCAATCACACTGTTCTCAAAGATACTGAGTAGTGGCAGTAATAATAAGTCCAGGCTGTCTTTCCTGATTTCCCTAATGTCTGTGCTGTGGTCAGCCTCATGAGCTAATTCAGTTATAGGGAAGAACCCATGTAGAAATAGAAACACAGGGAGCAATGGCCACACTATGGAAACAGTACAAGAATAAATAATAAAGGAAAACAAGAAGAAAGGTGTTATGAAGGTGTAGACAGTGACACTTCAGTGTCACTGACACTTCAGTGTAGTCGAGAAGACTGCCACTCTGGACCTTTTGATTGGCTGCCCAGCTTACTCTATGAAAATCAACAGCTGAATTAAAACTCTATGTCCCTGCTTGGAGATTCCTTTAAACAAATATCAGTGGGACTAACTTATGTTAGATAATGATAAAAGAACAAAGGAAATAATGAACAAAAAGGAAAAAAGGTGGAAGGGGAAGAGAATTCGAGGAAACCTCCTAGCACAGAGGTGGCAAATGAGCGCCACTTCACTCTCCATTCCCAGCTGCAGCCCTGGCTGCTCAATCCAGGCACATTTCCTTTGGAGCCCAGATGTGGCTTTGGAATTCCCCAAAGACAGTGCTCTAGGAAACCACTGCCCAGTCTGTCAGCTGACACACAGTTGACCTCTTAGCCATTCCTCTTCTAACATGTTCTATTCACTTTACAGTAAATATCTGCCCACCCCGGAGCACCATGGTTTAAGGATGACTCAGAGGAAGGATTGCTAGCTACTTTTTCATTTCCATTTGGGTTGGGGAAGAGAAAAATAGATGTTTGTCAAAGAAAAGAAGGGAAGAAGGGAGAGTGGGGCATTTGTTGACCATCTGCTTATGGCAGGCTTCATGCTAGTGCTTTACCTATATTATCTCACCTAACGCTGGTAATAGCCCCCTAAATGGATGAAATTATTCCAGTTTTACAAATGAGGAAACTGGCTCAAAGTCACCCAGATAGTGTGTTGTAAAACCAGGAGCTAAAATGAAAGGCTATCTGATTTCAAAGCCCATCCTCAAAATATGTAAAGGAGATAACTGAGCACATCCAAATATTCATTGTGAAATCAACCTGTAGGGTTCCATCAGAACAAATACATTAATAATTGTACTAGTTGTAAAATAGAATAATCAGTTTAAAGCTTAACTTTCTATTACAAATTAATTTATAGGTAAACTCAGCCTCAGCCTAAGTTCTAGTGTCTTTTTTTCTTTACAAGGCCTCCCATTAAAGTTTATGAGGAGGCAGCAGCTTCATCAGTAACATTTATTAAGTGCCTATTGCATGTCCAGAGTGCTGTAATGAGTAATACTGAATTAGAAGGAATTTACAATCTCAGGACTTCCACAATCTAATAGCACAGATCACTGTGACTTCTTATCCTAAGGCCCAAATTGAGGAGTCTTCCTAAGGATATAATGGATATAATGGCTTTATTTTTATTTATTTATTTATTCTTTTGGTAGCAGATGGTAGCCAGCTGTTCTGTCTTTACTGAAGGCCAAACACAAAGGGAGAAAATTAAAATAAGGGGCTTATGGTAAATATTAGAAACAACTTAATAAACTAAATCTGGATTTTTATACACACTAAAGGGAAATGGGCAATTGGGGATAATTATCAAATTATCCAAGCCAAAATAGCTCAGTTCCCTCTATTATCTACATAAGAGAAAATTATTTATATGGATTGAATTGTTCAGATAATTGTCCTGTATTTGGGGTATCTGAGTAGACAATCTGGGTGGTCACTGATGTAGATTAAGTGTCCCTCAAGAAATATTTTAAAATAGGAAAAGAGTTGATGCACTTTGCCATATGATTGGGACGTTTCTACTTAGATGCAAGAGATATTAATCAAATTAGTAGATACATGATTCTTTGATCAGGATTTGGGCCCATTGTAATTAAACCATAACAATTTTTACTTAATGTTTGAAATTAATTTTTAGTTGCAAAAATAATGTATGAGTAACTTTTCCTCTAAATTTTTTAAATATTACATATTAGACTTAAATCTTTCTTTCCACATCCCTAATTCCATTTCCCAGCATCCTGCTCCCATCACCCGCTCTCTAGAGTAGCCACTGTTATTTTTTTGGTAATTTTATCCTTCCAGAATACACACACACACACACACACACAGGGGGAAAGAAAGAGAGATTGAGGGGGGAAGAAAACCTGTATTTTTAGCTTGACTTGGTTCATACATTTTATACCGCTTGGCAACTTGCTTTTCTATTTAACAATATGTATTAGAGATAAATCCATGTTGTTCCATAGCTCTAACACATTCCTTTTAACGCCTTCATTTAGCCATTCCTCTAGATATTCCTGGTAGATATTGACACTGCATCCAGGGGTTTGCCAGCAATGCTCAATAAACAATCCTAAATATTAAACATGTGAGAGAATTTCTTTAGGGTAGATTTTGAGCAATTGACCTTTCCAAGGGAAAATGATATGGTCCAGAAAGTCGTTTGGTCCTAACAAAGAGAAAAGATGACAGAGAGACATGGGAGCCCGTTTCTTTCCTCAGATAGACTGTGTCACTGTAGGCAAGTCACTTCACTTCCCTGGGATTCTGTTTCTCTAAGATGGTGGTTCTTCAAACACATGAGAATCTCCTGGAGGGCTTGTTAAAACACAGATTGCTGGGCTCCACCCCCCGAGTTTCTGATTCAATAGGGAATGGTGTGTGTGTGTGTGTGCAAGTTTCCAGGTGATGCTGATACTGCTAATGAGGAAACTACTCAGGGAGCCACTATTCTAGGTGTATGTTGAGGAAAATATCCTGTGAAATAGATTGTAGTTGAAATTCTAAGAGCCCCAAACAGACTAGTCTTCCAACTTATCCAAATATAATGACAATAACCCAAGATTTGTCACAGTAACAGTAGCAGGTTAATGTTAGACACCAGTTTTAAAATCACAGAAGCAATTCTTCAGGCCAAGGGACAAATCAACACAGCATCTTTGTTGGCAGGAATCTTAAAGAGCCATCCAATTCAACTACCTAGCTAAAACTAAAATTTCTTCAACAACATTTTTGGCCTTGTCAATTCACTTCCCATTGAACAGTTCCAGGGTCTAGGAATTCACTCTCCAGCTCCTGAGGTAGCCCATTTCGTGTACTTAGATGTCTGATCACAATCATGTCCTTCCTAACCTTGACCACAACCATCCTTCAGAAGCTTCTATGCATCCATCTCAGTTCTACCCTCTGGGCTTTAGAGAACAAATTGGCTCCCTTCACTTAATGGCAGTCAATTATCATGTTCCCCTGAGTCACTGGTTCGTAAACTCTACAGTGCATCAAAACCACCATAGGAGCTTATTAAAATATAGATTTCTGAGCCCCAACCCCAGAGGTTCTGATTCTGTGTCTCCAGTGTGGCCCAGGAATCTACATCTGTTATGAAATCTCCAGGTGGATCTCATGCAGGTGGTCTTCACATGACAGTTTAAGAGACTAACAGGGTTCAGGACATGCTACCCCAAAACATGACACATTGGCATATGGAATATTTCAAGCTGAAGGAATTTGAAAAATGGCGTGTGCAGGAAGGACTTTCTGACCTTCCTGTGAAGCAGGTCATAAAATCCTCTTGTGAGAGATGCCCTCCCTGTACCCAGAGGAAAGGAGCATCCTTATTTCCAAAGACAAAGGGACACAGAGAGGAATCTGAATGAAGAGGCCTTGCTAAGTTTCCCCCTAGTTTACCACACTTGGCTCATACCCTTTGTCTTATCACACCTTTCCACAACTCTCCGCTCTTCATCAAACCTAGCATAAAAATATTCAGGGTTAATCATTTCTTTAAGTCTTCATTTCCTTATGAAGGCTCCTGTGTTACATAAAACTTATGTTGAATAAATTTGTATGCTTTTCGCCTGTAAATCTGTCTTTGTCATTCTAATTTTCAGACCCAGCCAGGGACCCTAAGAGGGTCAAGGAAAACTTTTCCTTCCCCTATAAGACCCTGTTAACTCTTTTTATTTCTTAGCTCAGTGCCCCCAATGTCTTCAGCAGTTCTTAGTATGACATGGCTTGAGTTCTGTCACTATCCTGGTTGCTAAAGGCTTCCTGCCAAAATACACCCCAAATTATACTCATTAACTCCCCCCAAATGAGTATATTTTGGAGTATATTTATTATTCTTCCTAGCACTTATTCCTATCCAAAATGGTGTCCTTTATGTACTTGTTTAATGTTTGTCTCCCCCACGAGAATATAAGCTTTATAAGGGCAGGGATATTGTCTGTCTTGCTCACTCATGTCATTCCAGCTTCCATTAGTACCTGGCACATCAATATGTCCTACATAAAGTTTTATTTAGTGAGCAAATGAGTAGAATGGGGATGAAAAGCCAATTTAATTTAGAAAGTGATGAATGGGAACAACACGGTTATACGCAAGCCCTAAAGCTATACAGAATGAATGATCCATCCTAAAGGAAGATATTTGCTCAAGGATTTTTTTGTAAAAGGAAAGCAAAAATGTTTGTCTGTATAATTAAACTTTTAAAAAATCTCACTGTTGACTTAGGGCTGTGGAAATCTCCATTTAGCAGTACAGATGTTTTGCATGCCTTTGAGTGCAATACTCAAACTGGAGGGAGGAATCAAAGCAGAGCTCATTCATTATAGGTTGGGATTTCGAAAGCATCTTTAAAACATGCAGATCCTTCCCAAACTATGTAAAAATGCAGGAGCAGAATGACTAAAATGAGAGGTGCAAATTAAAAATGTCAAGGGTTAAAAAAGGTAAGCAATCTCCAATGCTAATGCAATTTTTATCTAAAATGGATGGCTCTTAGCTCTCTCCTCTTTTCTCTCCTCTTCCAGCAGTATGAGTAATCATTGGGAAAAAATAGAGAAATTAAATTCATTGTATATATTGTCCATTGTCAGAGGATGTCATTGTCAGAGGACTTCATTGAAAAAAAAGGAAAATTTCAATTTCAGTAATTAAGGAAAAGCTAATTAAAGCACAATTAAATACCGTTTTACACCTATTTTGGCAATAATCAGTAAATCAGACAATTCCTTGGATTGGCATGGAGAGAGAGCAACAAGACTCATGCTCTACTGGTAAGGGTATCAATCGATGTGATCACTTTGGAAAAACAGTTTGACTCTTTTAGTAAACTCCCACAGGAACATATTACACTAATCAATATTTCCACTTCAAAGGTTATAAGTAGAAAAGTGGTAGTATTTCTGAGTCCACTAGACTTTTTGGACTGGTCGGTAGCACTGGGTCTACCTACGTGTGAGGACTTCCTGCCTCAACCGCCCCATGTGTTTGTGCTCCTCTATAGCCTGAATTTTTGTACTTCTTTCTTCCTCTTGCAGAAAGATAATTTCCAGAAGAAGCTAGAATCATGATTCACATACAGATATAAAGATGAATGTGTTTAAATGATTTATTTTATTCATATGATATGAGGGAACCAGGCAGATGTTATCACCTATTCAAAGGAAAAGTCAAAACAGCACAGGCTTATATGAAGTAAAGGAATGTTGAGATGAATTGAAATGGAGATAAAACTGGTTTTTCCACAGTGGGGAGAAAGTCAATTAAAATCATCACCAGACTGTGCAGAATTTGTGTATCTGTCAGTCACCTACAATTTAGAAAGAGTTGCAAAATAGCTCAAAGAAGATGAACAGGGCTAGAATCTGATAACCCAGAAGGGTATGCTAAAGACAATGTATGTAGTTTTCTATTGCGACAACAACGCCTTACTGATGCACTAGTCCAAACAGAATATTGTTTGGATCCCTCACACGTGTGTCAAGGAGTGCCTGACAGATGGTGTTCAGATATAGGAAACCAACACTTCTCCTAAGTCAAAAGCCCAATATTCCAGATCACTATAGACACTCACAACTTCCAATGAACTGGAAAGTGCTGGAGGATCAAAGGTCCCTGTTAGTCAAAGATACTACCAGACGTGTACAATAAGAGCTAAGAGTAGAGGCAGGTTTGATGAGTGTAAGGAAGCCTGAACTTGGAATTAGAGGATGTGGGTAAGCCTCAGGTCTTCCACTTACTCAGTTTGTGACCTTGAGCCAATTGCCTTCTCCCTGGTTTTCTCCTCTACATAGTAGTGGTTTTTATTAATGACTCTAAGTTCCCTTCAGGATCTAAATGTTTATTAGAGGAGCCAGCCAATCCCTTGCATGGATGGCCCTGCAGCAATGCCTGGGCACGGAGAGTTTTGACCCAGGACAGGGAAGGTCTGTTTGTCAGCATAAGGAGGAACAGCTGGATTTGGATGTCCTGGACCCCCAGTGTGTAGTACAGAAGTCCAACATCTGTGGGACACTTGGAAAGCTCAGTGACAAAGGGAAAAGAAATGATAGAGAGGAAAGGAAGTTACTAAAAAAACAACCTTCTACCAACTCATGATTTTGCACAGGATGTGACTCTACCTTTAGCAAATTATAGGAAGTCTATCACCAAGGTTGGTTCTGTCTCCACTCAGTGTGTCTAAATGACAGCAAAAGGGAACTGGAACTATGTTAGGGTTCTCCTGAACCCTGCACATGCATACATACATGTATACATACATACATATACATATACACAGAGAGAGAGAGAGGGAGAGAAAGAGAGATTATTTTAAGGAATTGGCTCATGTGATTGTGGGGATTGGCAAATCAGGAATCTGCAGGGCAGGCTGGCAGGCTAGAAATTCCAGCAGGAGTTGATGTTGTAGTCTTGTGTCCAAAGGCATTCTGGAGATAGAATTTCTTCCTCCTCAGGGGACCACATTCTTTTCTCTTAAGGCTTTCAAATAATTGGATGAGGCCCACGCACATTATGGAGGGTAATCTGCTTTACTCAAATATTAAAAATATTCTTCTGACCCATAAACATAGTATCTCTCTCCATTTTTTTAGGTCGTCTTTAATTTTTCTTTGCCGATGTTTTGTAGTTTTCAGTGTACTTGTCTTGCGCATTTATTGTCAGATTTATCCCTATGTATTTCACATTTTTAATGTTATTATAAATGATATTGTTTTTTCAATTTTAATTTTCAATTGTTTGTTGCTAGTATGTAGAAATAAAATAATTTATGTATATTGATTTTTATCCTTCAACATTGGTAAACTCACTTATTAGTTCTGGTAGTTTTTTTGTAGATTCCATTGGGTTTTCTACATAGACAATTGTGTCATCCTCAAATTAAGATAATTCTACTTATTCCTTTCTTATATAGATGCCTTTTATTTCTTTCTCTTGTCTTATTGCACTGGCTAGAACTTCTAGTACAATGTTGAATAGAAGTCGTGGTAGTGGACATTCTTGACTTGTTCTTCATCTTAGGGAGATAGCATTCAGTCTTTCACCATTAAATATGATGTTAGCTGTAGGTTTTTCATAGATACTTTTTTTTAACCAGGTTTAGGTAGTTCCCTTGTAGTATGAGCCTATTGAAAAGTTGTTTTTTTTTTTTTTTAAATAGGATTCAATGTTAGATTTTGTCAAATTCTTTTCCTCATTTATTAAGATTATATGCTGTTTCTCTTTAGCTTGTTAGCTTGTTAACATGGCATAAAGTTGTTCCTAATATTTCCTTATTTTCCTTTTAATATCTGTAGAATCTATAGAATATCACCAATATCATACCTGATATTGCTAATTTATGTCTTTTTTTCTTTTTTCCTCCTAATCTGTGTATCTAGAGGTTTACCAATTTTATTAACTTTCTCAAAGAACCAGTTTTTAGTTTCATTCATTGTCCATTTTCTATTTCAATGATTTTTCACTATCATCTTTATTATTTCCTTTCTTCTGCTTACTTTGGGTTTAATTTTCTCTTTTGTAATTTATGGTGGAGGATGAGCTCATGTGTTTGAGATCATTCTTCTTTTCTATTATAGGTGTTTAACGGTATAAATTTCTAAGTACTACTTTAGCAGCATCCCACAAATTTTGATAAGTTGTGTTTCCCCTTTCATTTGATCAAAAGTACTTTTTAACTTCTCTTTTGATTTCTTCTTTGACCTACAGGTTATTTAAAAGTCTGTTCATAAATATTTGGGAATTTTCCAGGTATCTTCTTCTTGTTGATTTCTAATTGAATTCCACTGTGGCCAGAGAACATACTTGGTGTGACTTGAATATTTTTGATTTATTAAGTCATGTTTTATGGCCCAGAATATGGTCTATTGTGGTAAATGTTTTGTATGCAATTGAAAAGAATGTGCATTCTTTTATTGTTGGTTGGAATATTCTATAAATGTCTGTTAGGTCAAGTTGGTTGTTCAAGCCTTCTATATCTTGATGATTTTTTGCCTACTTGTTCTCTCAATTATCGGGAGAGGGTATTGAAATCTGACTATAATTGTGGATTTGTCTATGTCTCCTTGCAGTACTATCAGTTTTAGCTTCATGTATTTTCAAGCTTTGTTATCAGGTGCAAAAGTGCTTAGGATTTTTAGATTCTTTTGATGAATGGACCTCTTTATCACTATGAAATAACTTCTTTATCCCTGGCAATATTTTTTTGCTTTGAAATCTGCTTTGTCTGATGTTAATACAGCCAGTCCAGGTTTAATTTGACTAGTGTTAGCATGTTATATATCTTTTTCTTTTATTTTTAACTTATTTTCTCTTTATATTTGTGCATTTTTTATAAGCAGCATAAAGTCACATTTTGCTTTTTTATCCAGTCTTGAAATTTCTGACTTTAAATTGGAGTGTTTTGATCATTTACATTTAGTGTTATTATTCATATGGCTAGGTTTGATATATCATTTTGCTATTCACTTCCTATTTGTCTCAACTGTTCTTTGTTATCTTTTCTCTTTCCTCTTCTAATTGTTTTGGATTTATTGAGTATTTCATATGATTTTATTTTATCCTTTTTTTGACCTATTAGCTGTAGCTCTTTGTTTTATTATTTAAAGGGTTGCTTTATGATTTACAGTATCCATCTTTAGCTTGTCCTAGCCTACCTTCAAACAATATCATATCACTTCACAAACAGTATGAGAATCTTACAATAGTTTACTTCAAGTTCTCTTCTCCTGGCGTTGATGCTGTTGGTGTTATGTCATCATACATTTCACTTCTCTGTATGTAATAAACTCCACAATGCATTGTTATTATTTTTGTATAAACAGTCAGGTATATTTTAAAGAGATTTAAATAATAAGAAAAACATGTTATATACTTACTAACATAGTTGCAATCTAGTACTCTTTATTCTTTTATGTAGATCCATATTTCCATCTGGTGTTGTTTTCCTTCTTCATGAAGGACTTCATTTAACATTTCTTATAATGCAGGTCATCTGGTGATGAATTCTTTCAGCTTTCGTATGTCTGAAAAACTCTTTATTTTGCCTTTGTTTTTTGAAAGATATTTTTGCTGGGTATACAATTCTTTTTCTTTCAGTACTTTGAAGATTGGCTCCATTGTCTTCTCATTTGTATTGTTTCTGTTGAGAACTCTACTGTTATATTTATCTTTGTTCATCTGTATGTAACTTGTCTTTTTTCTCAGGTTGTTTTTAAGATTTTCTCTTTATCACTGGTTTTGAGCAATTTGATTACAATGTCCTTTAGTGTAGTTTTCTTCAAGGTTTTTTTGTGTGTATGCTTGGACTTTATTGAGCTTTTAGTTTACTATTTTCATCAAATTTGGAAAATTTTTAGCCATTATTCTTCAAATATTTTCTCTGTCTCCTTATTTTTCCTCAGGTTATTTGAAGTTGTTCCACAGTTCACTGATGCTCTTTTTATTTTTTAAATTCTTTTTTTCACTATGGGTTTCATTTTATGTAGTTTCTATTGTCATGTCTTCAAGTTCACTAATCTTTTTTTTTTCTGCAGTGTCTTGACCGTTGCTAATTCTATTTTGTAAGTTTTTCATCTCAGGCATTGTAGTTTTCATTTCTAAAAGTTCTATTTGGGTCTTTTTTATATCTTTTGTTTCTTTATTTAACTTTTTGAATATATGGAATACAGTTAAAATAACTGTTTTAATGTTTTTTCTACTAATTTTAACATCTGTGTCACTTCTGGATCCATTTCAATGAGTTGATTTTTCTCCTTATTATGGATAATATTTTCTTGCATGCCTGGTAATCTTGACTGGAGGCCAAACATTGTCAATTTTATCTTTTTGGGTGCTGGATATTTTTGTATCTCTATAAATATCTTTGTGCTTTGTTCTGGAATGAAGTTAAATTATTTGGAAACAGTTTTATCCTTTTGGATCTTGTTTTAAAGATCTATTTGGTAGAATGAAAGCCATGCTTAAGAGTAATATTTCATCACTATTGAAACAAGACCCTTCTGAGTACTCTATCCATTGTTCTATGAACTATAAGATTAACCAGGGTGGCTGGTAGAAACAGGCACTATTTCCAGCCCTCTAAGAGCATCAGGCACTACTCCCTCTAATCTTTTCTGATGGTTCTTTCCCAAGCCTTGGGTAGTTTCCTCTCATGCATGTGCCAATCAGTACTCTGCTGAATACCTGGGGAAACCCTCCACAGACCTCCAGGGTTCTGTCTCTTTGTGTAGCTCTCTCCTAGTGCGCTGTCCTACATACTCTAGCTGCTTTGGTTGCATTGTCTCCCAATATGTGGTGGTAGGTTCTTAAGTCTGATTGGTCAAGTGTAAGCCACATATGTCTAGAAGAGTTCAAGTCTAGCTCTTTACAAGAAAGAAAATAACCTCACTGACAGCTGATCAGCAACACACAAAGATCCCAAAATTTCTGATTATTTATTTTCTTTTGCAATTAAGTTTCATTTCAGTAGACACAGAGCCCATCTTGAATAGAGTTCAGGGACACCTTCCCTCTTCACTCCTTGTCCATAGTCCCTTCAGTCTTTTCCACCTCTCTGCCTCCTCTTTAGGGTCTTGCTCCCTCTGGGGGAAGCCCAGAAGTTCTTGGGGGACCTGATAGGTCCTTTGTTCCTGACTCCATTCTGGAAGGGCAACGTCTGGTCGTTACAATTTCTTAGACATACATCCCTCATACTCTTCTGAGTGGAACATGAGCAAGACCAAAAAAACCTTCCTTTTGCTGAGATGGATCAGGTCTCATAGGACAACTTTGGTGTATTTAACAAAGTCTTTGTTTCTTTACTCTGTCTTACCAAAGATTTTCTCATTCTGCACTGAAGAGTGCAAGGAAGAAGTGAGGAAAAATAAAAGCCCCCTTCTGCCTCAGAGGTACTATTCTTCAAATTAAATAGATTAAATAGGTTTTGAAGGTCAGCCTAAAAAATTCACCAAAATTGATTTGGTGGGGGATACACCTACATTCCAAACAATAGCATTAGTTGGGGACTATATAGAGAATGAATTGTAATATGAAAAACGAAACAAAACAAAACAAAAAAACCCATTGTATCTAGACCTACAGTGAAGTTAAAAGAGAACAATTCTCAAATTTTCAAAAAACTTTTAGTGTAGAAAAATTTTTATTTTTTTGTAGGCAAATTTATGAATCTTTTCTGATGAGTAACATTTGACTTTACTCTTTTTTGTTTCTCTCCCTTGCATCAAAAATTAAACTTCATGAGTCATATTCATATCAGTTCTTTAAAAAAATCAATGACCTGGAAGTCAGGAGACTTGAATAGTAATCCTAACCTTTGTCATTTACTTGTCATCTAGGACAAGTAATTTCATTTCACTAAGAGCAGTTTTCTTCAGTAAAAAGAAGACTTGATGATATAGAGAGATTCTTTGTGGTAGTTTCAAAATATGTCTACAAATTACTCAGTACTCCTCCCTTCAAGAGGTAGAACTTAATTTCTCTCTCATTGAATATGGTCTGGACTTAGTGACTTACTTCTAATGAATAGAAGAATATGGAAAAAGTGATGGTGTGTCACTTCCAAGCCTCAGTCATAAAAGGCGTTGCAGATTCCTCCTTGCTCTCCCTTGTTGTGATCCCTTGTTCTGAGGGGAACCGTCTTCTATATCATGAAGATACTCAAACAGTCCTCTGGAGAGGCCCATGTGGCAAGGAACTGAGGCCTCCTGCCAACAGCCGATGAGGAACCGAGGCTTTCTACTGTCGGGGGAAGAGGGCTAATCTCCCTCTGCCCTTTCCCTTAAGGTTCTTCTGGCTGGCCAAATAATCAACAAGACAGGTTAGCAGGAGAAAATAATACCAAGTTTAATAACATGTATACATGGGAGAAAGCAGGGACACTGCGTTTTTCAACACAATAGCAGAAATTTTCGTCTTAAATACCATGTTCAGCTAATGACAGAGGATGTTGGGGGGGGGGGGAGTCAGTTACAGGAGATTACCACTAAAGCACTGTAAACAAGGGTAAGGTTATCATGCAGATTTAAGACCTCACCTTCCACATTGATAAGTTTCTAGAAATGAGGTCATCCCCTCTCTTCCCAAGACAGAGGGAGATACTTTTATAAACGGAGATTTTCTTTATAAATGTAAATGTCTGTCTGGCAACTCCTTGCAGGGCCATCCAAAGAATGTGGCCAGAGAGACAGAATTTCTGATAAGATGGGCTTGTTGGTGCCTTTCCTATTGTAACATCTATTTTATATTATATTACAGCCATCAGATGGAAGATCTGTTTCAGGAAGGAGCCACCATGTCAAATTTTTTAGGCAGTTAGTGGGGGAGGTCAAATGTCCTTCAGAGAAAACAATCAAGGTAAAGAGATATATTTCAGGGTGGCCAAATTTTGATCTCCCACAGTCCCGCCTTTGAAACTAAAAGTTTCACAGTCTTTTTGAAACTTAAAGAAGTTTCATAGTCCAGAAGCTGTGTTGGTAGATTGTTTCATCTCACTGAACACATTTCTTAGTCCTGATAATAGATCAGTTCAATTAAGTTCTTTTTGGAAGGTAGGTGGTGATGCAGGTGGGCTCTCAAGGTCACGCCTATATTGTGGAAGCAAGCAATCAAGTATTTAATAGAAGCATTTTTATAAAAGAAAAACAAGGTTAATGGTTAGAGTAAGTTGTAAAGCAGTTTTTGAGTTCAGAGGACAGCCAGTGAAGAAGAATTTTAGATGTCAGTGTCAAAGCATCTTTTGTAGTTTAAAATGTCTCAGATGGTGTCGTCAGGTCATCTCAAGTTTATATCAAGTCCATCAGCTTCAGTTTGTAAGGCTTCAGGAAAAAGGGCAGGTTCAGTTTTCAGTGATTTCAAATGAAAATGATGGAAAAAAATCAAAAACGTTAGTTTGGATATCTGTAGCCAGATATTTCAGGAGACTAGAAGAAATCAGGATCCAGTCCCGTCAACAGATATAAAACAAAAACCTCAAAAGACAATTAACAAAACTAGGATCTAATATTTACAAATGTATACTATAGTTTTTACTGAAATATAATTTTTTTCTCTAAAATCACCCTCATTTTTATTAAGATAGCCAAATTAAAACTAACTAGTTTGTAAAATAAGTCTAGATCCAATAGAGTTGGCCCAATTATTTACATAAGTACAGCAAGAATAGCAATTGATCACATAGGCTCTTTTAAACCTGCTTTGCTGGAACTTTTATAAGGAATCTCAGATTGAACTTGAAAGGTCTCTCGAGGCCAGGAAAGCCAAGCCAAGGATTTTATCATCAGACGTTGCCTGCAATACCTACAGATTTGGGTGAATTCCTCTCTTCTGAGGTTCCCCCAAAATATTTTGAGGTTCCTTGTATCTGCCAGATAAGTGACATTTTCTACTTATCCTGGTAAGTGCTGTTTGGAACATAAAGGTACCAGGCCAATATTTCCATGTGGCTTTATTCCATAAAGTCCAATCTTCATTCCTCAAAAGCTATATGGTTATATCGCATATATGATGTTCTAGTCACAGCCTTGGTAATATAACCAGTGTTTCCAATTGTGTCCTGTTATAAGGAGAACAGATTCTTATTGAACTTATGCAAATAACTATATTGCCATGAAAACAACAATATTTACTCACTAAGAGTTTCCAAATCCTGGAGGGATCAGATAGAGAGAAAAAGATAAATATTTCTATTTTACTTACAAAAGTATCATTTACCAAATTGCTATAAGTCATAGCTATCTCGGGAGAAGAGAAAAAGTTTTCTTTAAATCTGAAAAAACAAAACATTAAAAATTCAGCAATACTTCAAATGAAAAATCATAAAAATTATAAGCATCCTTATCAGTTTATTCAGTCCTGTGTAATCCATTTTTGATCTCACTCTTTTTGTTAGTGGCTTTATGAAGTCATCAGTTTCTCCATCGGATTTCTGTAATATTTTACCAAGTTCAGTTTTATGATCAGAAAGTTTGTCAGAAACCTGTACTCCAGTGTAAATGTCAGAGTCTTTTCTATGAATTTTTCTGAAGTCGAAACATTTTGCAAAAGCATTAGAGCAAAGAAATAAGTCTGTAAACAACAAGACCTCAAAATGGCAATTGACAAGGAAATTTGGTTAATTTTGTGACATACAACACTTTAAAATAATAATAACCAGAATTATGACTGATAACCAGGACAGATCAGAATTTCAGTAATGTTATACAATTTTAAAACACCTATATCAATAACATTTGCCCACATAATAGCACCTAAGCAGGCTTATCATCACTTGTCTGACAATGCTTTCCATGTAATTGAACATATTGAATAAGCCTAATAAGTTTAGTATCTTTCCCCTTATAGGAAGAGAGCAAATTTCTTTGAGAAGTTCCAGGGCCCTTTGAAAATTCTCAAAGAAAAAAGTAAAAAAAAGACTTTATTTAAGATATGAATTTTGGTGGAGCTTGTCAAAAATATAAACAATCAAAGCAAACAGAGCATTAACAGTCCAAAAGCCTTAATAGAGAGACCTCAGTCTTTTGAACGTAGGAAATTATTTTAACAGTTTTTTTTTTTTTCTGTCTTTTAGGTAGACTTACTCAAAGGTAAAGAAAAATCTTTTGTAACCTCTTTATCAAGTTTAAGTAAATTATCCTTTTAAGAGACAGAAGACCAAATTTTAATTTTGCACCAGCTTATTTCTGCTATTAAAACTCATTTACTTAATTAAATTCATTTCAATCTTAGCCAATTTGACCATGTATAAAACTCCTTTTCCAGAATTTTTCTTCTACAAACCTTCTATAACTTTCCTTTTACATTCAGAATTTGTCCCATGTCTTTCTTTTCCCTCCTAGTACTTGAGGACAAATTTATCTTTCTTAACCAAACAAAATATTTCCATTTTTTGTACCTTTATACATCTTACTTTCCTTGTACACAGACATATTTTTCTTAATTTTTAATCACATATACTAATTAGAAATTTTAACCTTTAGAAACCTTAATTTGTGAGTAAAAACTAAGTAAACCATTATAAACTTTCTTTTACATTAGTATCTTGTGGCTTGGAAAATTTATAAACACTTCATAACTTCTAGAAACATGTTACTTTATAGTACAATCTTTTAATAAAACACATGTTTACCAATAGACCCAAAACACCTTTTAGTTTTCCTGTAATGAAAAGCCAAAAGTAGACAAACGTACATTTAGCAATCAATGTCTAATATCTTATCTTATTTGGAAATGATGATACTCAGTGAATTTTTTTTTTATAAAATTTAGCAAAACTCTAAAGCTTTAAGTCGCCAAAAAGAGTTTGGAAGCAGTAACTACCATAACACATAATTATTGTTTAAAGTTCATCCAACATTTATCTTTTTCACAACTATTTACTTGTTCCCAATAATTAGATTGCCTATAAGACTTCATAAGACTTCAGATAAAATTAGCCATCATTTAAATTACTATTTTTGTTAACCAGTTCTGTAATAGAAATAACATCAGTTTTTTTTCTTACAAAATTTCATGTAAATTTCGTCACCTCTTATACCTTTAAACATAATTATCATTAAGATTTTTATCAATAGGTCTTGGTCTTCTAACTTTGGACAAGAGAAGCATTCCCAGTCAGACATTTTAAAACATACTCAGGCAAAGTTGATGTAACCTCTTTGTATAAAATTAGCTCAAACATTCCAACCTTTATAATCTTATCAACACTTACACTTTTACATGTTCTCAATTCAATTGTAACCTGAGTCAAGGTCTTAAGACTAGTCAAATTTTTCCCTTTCTTTTTCTGGCCTTAATTCTTAGGTACCAATTAAGCAATTATGTGAGAGCTCTCAAAACATTTTTTTTCTCCAATTTAGAAGTTTTTTCAATTTAAAGGATCCGTCGTCTGGCCATTGACGAGTAGGATCTTCACTTGTATATTTATTCCAATAGTGACTCGAACCAATAAGCCTTTTTAAGGAAAGAACCGGAGGTAACTTTCCACGCTTAGAATAAATCTTCACCATGGATGCAAGAGGCGTCCCTGGTGAGGGCGCAGATGATGTAGCCCCCATGATCCACAGAATTCACTCCCAAAGATATTCAGAGAAAGTAAAGACCTTCGTTGCACAGGCGGTAAGGATAAAAGGGTGTATCCGGTCTCCCACAATAGTGTGGGACGCCTCCAGTCACAGACCCGCTAATCTGTGACACCGGGCGGGCGATACTGGAATGGGATTTTTCCAGCACTAACAAGCAACGAAGGTAAAGACAACAAAAGCCCTTATGGACTGGGCCCTTTATGACAAACTCCCCTGAGAACTTGGCACAGCCGGACAAAGAGACAGTTCGGAACCCCAGTCTACTCGACTGGCCACCAAGGTGCACCCCGGTAAATGTACCTTCCGTATGGTGGAGACCAAGGAGAATATTCTCACTGGTCACAAAGCCAAGTTCTCAGGACACAGAACAAGACAGAGACTACTCTGGGAGGAAAAGGGATCAAGATCAAAACCAAGAGTACTCTACCAAATTTAAACCAAGAGTCACTAAAAGCCCAAGAAACTAGTTTCCCAAATATTTTCTCCTGCCAATCTAAATTTAGAAAGAGAAAAAAATTCTCACCATTTCCTTCCGCCAGGCTCCGCAGATAGAGATTCCGGGAGGCTGACGTGGTAAGAAGTCTTACCTTTTGCCGGCTTTCGTCAGGCGTTCCCGTATCTCATCATCTGCAGTAGTCCAGGGAGAAGGCAGGTCTTCCAACCAGAGAAGGCAACTTACCAGCCAGTGCTTCTCCTGGCTGGCTCGCCAAAACTGTCGGGGGAAGAGGGCTAATCTCCCTCTGCCCTTTCCCTTAAGGTTCTTCTGGCTGGCCAAATAATCAACAAGACAGGTTAGCAGGAGAAAATAATACCAAGTTTAATAACATGTATACATGGGAGAAAGCAGGGACACTGCGTTTCTCAACACAATAGCAGAAATTCTCGTCTTAAATACCATGTTCAGCTAATGACAGAGGATGTTGGGGGGGGGGAGTCAGTTACAGGAGATTACCACTAAAGCACTGTAAACAAGGGTAAGGTTATCATGCAGATTTAAGACCTCACCTTCCACATTGATAAGTTTCTAGAAATGAGGTCATCCCCTCTCTTCCCAAGACAGAGGGAGATACCTTTATAAATGGAGATTTCCCTTATAAATGTAAATGTCTGTCTGGCAACTCCTTGCAGGGCCATCCAAAGAATGTGGCCAGAGAGACAGAATTTCTGATAAGATGGGCTTGTTGGTGCCTTTCCTATTGTAACATCTATTTTATATTATATTACAGCCATCAGATGGAAGATCTGTTCCAGGAAGGAGCCACCATGTCAAATTCTTTAGGCAGTTAGTGGGGGAGGTCAAATGTCCTTCAGAGAAAACAATCAAGGTAAAGAGATATATTTCAGGGTGGCCAAATTTTGATCTCCCACACTACCATCAGCCATCTTGAAAATAGATCCTCCAGCCCTAGTCAAGCCTTTAGGTGACTGCAGCCCTGGCCAACATGTAATCTCATGAGAGACTCTGAGTCAGAATTGCCCGGATAAGCTGCCCTTGAATTCTTGACCTTCAGAAACTATGGGATGATAAATGTCTGGTTTTTAAGCTGTCAAATTTTGGAGTAATTCATTAGCAGCAGTAGAAAACTAATATATCCTAGAACCTTACAGACCCCTTCAGTTTATGGTTCTACAATTTAAATGCAGGAGGATGTATCTCTAGTTGCCTATTGCTTTTACTAATACTTTACAAGCTGCTTTGGCTGTTATATTTAAAAACTCTTCCTTGAAGAGCCTGCATTCCATACAATAAAACATTTTAGGCAGAAAACTAAATAATACTTTAGAATAGAGATAGTTTTCAACTGGATATTTACTATTTTATATGTTTATACATAGCTTATATGTTTTAATAAGATGAAATCTTGGGAAATTTATCACCTTCCATAGAGTTCTAAAGCAGGAAAGGGCTCTTAGGTCCTTGGAGGGCCATCAGGGGCTATGTGGACCCCTTGACATTGTATGCAGTGTTGTGTTCAGAGTATTTTTTTAAGAAAGAATGTATGTAGCTTTTACCAGATTTTCATGGAGTCTTGACACACTCACCCCCCAAAAAAAGAGTTCAAACCACTTACCTGGTTCTCATTCCCACCTGTGGGAATTTAGGTACAGAGAAGTAAGTGGCTTACCCATGGTTAGAGACAGACATCTTCTCACAGTTAACTCAGTGCTCAGACTCCAATCTGTGAG
The DNA here is from genome assembly GCF_020826845.1 of Diceros bicornis minor. Classification (NCBI taxonomy): domain Eukaryota; kingdom Metazoa; phylum Chordata; class Mammalia; order Perissodactyla; family Rhinocerotidae; genus Diceros; species Diceros bicornis. Next base: position 52,028,444 of record NC_080749.1, read on the forward strand.
GTAAATTGCTACCTGCAAGAGGCAGCTCAGGGCAGAACAGATCTTTGCAACTCTCTCAAGTGCCCAGACCCTCAAGACAAACCTTTAGATTTATTATTTTGCTGTTGAATATCTTCTGTTCATTTAACTCATCAAACTGCTTCAGTAAGGGGGTAGAATGTATCTCACCCGAAAGACTCCCCCCGCTTGCTGGCAGCTCTTTTTTCTTGGTTCCTTTCAATTTCATCCTTACATTGAAGTACATAGGAGCTCAGCCAAAGTGCTTTTTTACCATTGTACCTGCTAGAATCCAAAATTAATCCATGGAGGAAACACATTATATTTCTCTGACATGATTACTAAAGACCTATCACTTATATATTTCTTCAGTATTTTTTGAAACCTTCACCTTCACCTTTTTGCAGTACTGTTACCCATCTCCTTCTGAACTAGGCCAGATATGAATATTATCATCATAATAAATTAAGAGATTTGGGTTGAAGGACTAAAAATCAAAGTTAAATTCTATATTTATGTTACTTCAGGATACATTCTGCCTATTTAGAAATTAGAAATTGCTAAGAACCATCCTTAGATGCCTGAAAAACAAGTATAAATCCTTAATTGGAGAGGTAGAACATGTCTTGCATTCTTCTTATATCCTGCACAGTGCTGGTCATTCCTTAGGTTTTCTTTAAATACTTCATCACCAGTAGTGTTGAGGAGTCATCCTGAGCAAGCCTGGGCTGATTAAAGCCAAGAGAGCCCATGTTTTAAATAGCTAGGCCTAATGGAAAAAGTGTAGGAAGTCTTGGGTTTTTGTTTTTTTTTTTTTTTTTTGTGAGGAAGATTAGCCCTGAGCTAACATCCGTTGCCAATCCTCCTCTTTTTGTTGAGGAAGATTGGCCCTGGGCTAACATCCGTGCCCATCTTCCTCTACTTTATACGGGATGCTGCCACAGCATGGCTTGACAAGCAGTGCGTTGGTGCATGCCCAGGATCCGAACCTGCGAACCCCAGGCTGCCAAAGCAGAGCCCACACACTTAACTGCTATGCCACCAGGCTGGCCCCAGGAAGTCCTGGTTTTAACCTCTGACTTTTACACCTTAGCCTATCGACTTCAGCTTTCCCAAGACATTCACCCATAGAGATTTGCATCTTAATTCCCACCATCCCCATGTACTCCAGGACACAGTCTTTTTGCTTTGGCCAAAGCCAAATCAGAGAAGCCATGACTGAAACTACAGTCCTGGAGAAACTGAGGCTGAAGAATCTGTGCTGACGCCATGAACTGCCCACACAGGCCTAACCCGACTCCAGGCTGTCCTCCCATTTAGCTCCAGGATACAGCTGCTCTGAACAGGTTTCTGGGCTTGGACAAATGACCTAGCATGGTCCTGGCCACTATTAGGGTTTCTGAGAGAGCACTGCCCCTCCTCTTCAAAGGTGAAAACAGAGTCAGAGCCTTGGAAACATTCCCAGGATCTCCAAGTGCAAACGTTTCCAGCAAATTCAGCGTTATATCCTAACTTGTAAAACTATCTTGTAGCACAAAGATAAAGTTAAGTGACTCAAGTGCTAATTGAATATGTTTATTTTTCCATAAACAGAAAGATATGGGAATATTTGGCAGAAGGAAGGGACATATTTTATATTTTGGTGATTTTTTAAAAAGTAAAAACAGCTCTATAAATATAAATAAATAAAAGTAATTCCAAAATAACAGATCAGCTTGTCAGTAATGGCAGGAAAATCCTTTGACAAGGAAATTAAGTTTATTTTTAAGCTTCCAAGGGGTTGAATTTAATTATAGATGGCAGCAAAGAGCAGAGAAAAGATCCTTGAAAGTTTTTAAAAGAAAAACTAAGGTAAAGTTTTCTAAAAGGATAGAATATTCAACAAGTTATATATTTTTTAATGGGGAGAAGAAAGAAGAAAGAAAATGAGAGGAAAACACCATTTTGGTGGTGTTCTTCAAATCTACTCAGAAACTCTTTCACCTGAAAGTATGGCAGTTCATTGAAATGAATAATTTAAGAAGACAAATGTGGTTTTGGTGATTGTATCAAGAAAACATCCTACTCCTCACCTCGAGGTAGAAGTGTGGCTCAGCAGACAGAATGAGTAGTGTTAGGCTATGATCACTTTTGTTATCTACGAGTTGCTTCAGATGTGACTTTTCAAAGCAGAGTCAAAATTTGTACAATGGGATTATGAATTATTTTTATAATAGTAATACCAACATTTAAAATAATAACTTTCACAAGGAGAACTATCTAAATTTCAGCTTTCTCAAAGGATTAGATACTTGGATTTTGCATGCAAAAGATGCCAAGTGTGCATTGAATATGAATTACAAAGCAATATTAAAAGGAAAGTGTACATAGCAGAAAATATGAAAGTAGGTAAGAGCCAATAAACATAAATTGTATATCTTTTACAACCTAGTACACTGTTATTGGTGCTCAAGAAATGTTTTTGATATTACTATTAAAAAACAAAGCATGTCAGAGGGCCCAGAGCAATTCTACTGTACTGAATCAAAGGATGACTAAAAATGCCTTATTTTGCTCTTTTATTTTGTAGGTATTATTACTTGGCATTCAGAGCACATCAAACACCTCTTGCTAGCAAAGAAAGCTGTGTTGCTATCTTGGAAAAGTCCAGACTAGATGACTGGGTGCTGGGGAAAACAAAGGTAATTCTTTCTTTATTGTTCAAATTGTCACCAGTGGTGCTCCGCTGCATACCTTTGTCTCTTGTCAGTGATATGAATGGCTCTGTAAGTCATTTAGTTTAGCAGACAAGACCTCAACCTAACAATGATCTTTGTTGGTCTTGGGTCAGGAGTCCTGGGACCTCAGGGACCAGAGGAAGAGGGTTTGCCTCCTGTTCTGCTTGTAGTTTGAGAGCCATTTGGCATTTCTAGAATGAGATCTTTGAGCTCATTTTAAAATGTCCCTTTTTACAATGCTGCTTATTCCAGTACCATATGCAAATACACAAATCATATTAATGACAGTAGTGAGTATCTTTTACAATTTTACACATTTTTCATTAGACTTGTGTTGTGTTATTTACTGCATACCCTGGTTACTAGTCTCATCATGTGTAGCTTTTCATTGGGAGAACATCTCATCCCTGCAAGATCTCAGGTTTTTATGGTCCTTTCTGATTGCCCTACAAAGCAAGCCTTAGCCTGAGGGTTGATGGCGACACTGCTGAGACTTGGCAGAAATTAGACCACTGTGGGCCATCCAGGTACCTCTCCCTCCGAACTTCTACTGTTGGCCACGGATAAGTTCTACTGGTTAGCACCTCCAACATAGGCTTTGGGGAAAGAGCGTAGAGATCAAGCTGAGAAAATGGAACTCGTGGCAAAATGAGGCAAGCTTGGAGAACATTTGGGATCTCCTAAAACTCTGTTAACCTTATCATCCCTTTATAGCAGTAATCACAGATATGCTCAACCTTAGAAGGGGAATTATATTTGCTTCCAGGGAGTCAGTAATATTAGCATAAATCAAGTCACCGTAAACTTTATTTAGATAATGGTTTTAATATTTACATTAAGAATATGCTGTAGTAGAGTGAATTTCTGTTTGGGAGCCCAGATGTAATACTAAAACTAATCTTTCATTTCAGGTTTTTCTCAAATATTACCACGTGGAGCAGTTAAATTTGTTACTGCGAGAAGTCATGGGCAGAGTGGTTGTGCTGCAGGCATATGCCAAGGGGTGGCTTGGAGCCAAGAGATACAAAAGAGTCAGAGAGAAGAGAGAGAAGGGAGCTGTTGTCATCCAGTCAGGTAAATGGTCCTGAATCTTGGCATTTTGTTAAGTACTGGAGGCCACTCACTTGTTGCTTTTCTTGGTGGTTTCTTCTCTTCCTCTCTCCCTCCCTCCCTTCCCTTCTTTCTTCCTTTCTTCCTTGATTCAGCAAATATTTATCAAGTGCCTATGGCAGGTCAGGCCCTGTCCTAGGTGCTGGGGATGTAGCTGCAAGACCACCATGGTTCCTGACCTCCAGATAAGCAAACAAGCCATCACAATACACTGCAACGAGTGGCAAGATAGAGGCAGTATGAAGTGGATGGCTGTAAAACCCAAATCCATGCACCCCAGCTCCCAGGTGACCAACAATATACATTTCAGGTCCATTACCAGGTTTTCAGCATCAGAATCACTATTGTCTCTTCCATAAGGCTCTTCTAGCCCAGACAGAGCTTGTTAACCAAGGGAACAAATCACTAGGCTCTCTTATATGCCCAGCCCAGTCAGTGCCTCTTTGCACACGTGTGTGTCATTTGTGTTACAAACAGCTTTTGCGCTCCTGTGATGAGTGGTTGTGAAAGTGCCAGATCTTGAACATAGCAGATGATTTCGTGTTCTCATAACCCGGAATCATCACGTCCACTCTGGACTTCACACCCTCACTCAGCAGCATGGAGAGTTGTGATGTTTATGGGGGGAGCAAAAAGGAGAGGCGGTCATGCTCCTGGTGGGAAGCTTAATGCTCCAGTTCTGTGTCTAAAGGACTCAACACACCCCTGAGATTCCCTCTTTCTCTTCTCTCCGTCTGTTTCCTTTGCTTTTCCCTGCCCATCGCTCATTCTCCTCTTTCCTCCCTTATTGCAGTTCTTGGCACATGGTTCACCCTCAACAAATGCAAGTGTTGTGCTGCTAATGATTCCTTTGACTCCCCTCTTTATTTTTCTCTCCTTCAACATTCATGTTTACACCTTCCTCCCAAATAAAAGATATGGAATGGGCCAGGCTATTTCAGTTCCTTCTCACCCAAGTCCTGAAGACAGAGCTTCCTCGTTGGATTGGAATGACAGGGAACCAACCACCTCACCTGGGATAGGGATCCCAAGTGATGTGTAAGGGGAATCCAGAGTGTTCTGGAAACTCATTGCCTGAACAAAAATAACTCCTCAAAAGCATCTTGGAAGCCAAGCTGAGAGTACAGAGAGGCCCCTCTTCTCGATCATCACTCACGTATCTCTGCTTATTTTGTTCAGTGAGAAAGCAGGAGGGAGGAGGAGAGGGGTAGTAGATTGGAGGGAAACAGCTTATATCAATTCTCTGGCACGTTCCTAAATTAATGTCATTCCTAGCACATGGTTTTATATTTTTAGCCTGGAGAGGATATGATGCTCGGAGGAAATTTAAGAAAATAAGCAACAGAAGGAGTGAGTCTGCTGTTCATATTCAAGCAGGTAATTAAAACGTCATTTTCATAGTATCCACTTAGAAATATTCTGTGGGTAAGTTCATATAAGTTTGGAAAAGCTGAAAGGTTAATAAATCAGGAGCACTGAAATAGGAGTAAAGAGTTCTAGTGGGGAGTTCTAGTACATGTTCTGACATACCCCTTGTGTGAAGATGATGAGGCCAACAGTGAGCATTTGCTGCTTGCCATACTTGGCTAAAGAGTCTCTCAGTTGGTACTCTTATATTGCCAATTTTATAGAGGTGGAAACCAAGGCACAGAGAAGTGAAGTAACTTGTCCATGATCACACTGCTAGTCAGTGGCAGAGCCGGCGCTTCAACACAGGTAGTCTTGATACAGTGAACTTCACATATTGCTGACTAAACACATCCCTTTGCCTCTTAGAGTCACACCTCCCTCATCTGTGACATGAGAGCATTGGCTAAAAAGGTCTGGAAGGTGCCTCCTAACCTTGGAATTCTCCTTGGAATTCTTGGAGTCTAATGCAAGGCCCCTGTCTTAGCATCACAGAGATAGGAATAGCTCAAGGACTTTCCCAGCAAACTGAGTTTCCCACACCCAGGCCTGTGTGTGGCTAACGTGGTCCTCTGGGCCTCGCAGGGTGAGCACCAGGTGGCTCTTGTGGCTCAGCTTGGCCTTGGCTCCCAGAGGGCTGTGAACTCTGGTTCCTGGCTCATCCATCCCCTCCCTGGCTCCTGGGTCACTCTGCTCTTCTGCCACAGTGGCTGCCAGGGTAGGCTCCCTTGTCATTTGAAGCTGCATATGCGTAATTGAGGCTCTGGAAGAAGCCAGCCTCAGAGCACGCCAGGAGCTCCAAGAGCACAAGAAATTGGAAACAGAATGAGAGAGAAATGGCCAGTCCAGTGGATTCAGCAGCAGGGAGAGGGATAGAGTTTCAGACACTGCTGCGCTTGAAGCACACTCTTCAATTAAACAGCTGCAACCTTTCTAGGAGGTCCCTGTCCAGAACCTGGCTCCAGGGACACTTCTCAGAACTCTCTTAGGTCACTGTATAGGCCTGACATCTTCATTCAAAACCAAAATATTTGGGAGGAAGGGGTGTCATTTAAATGCAAATGTTAACTTTTAATACCATCTCGTAGGAACTCTAAGCTCTACAACTTCAAAGAGTCAGGAACAAGCGTGCAATTCTAGTTGCAGCTTAAGAAAGACGACTCAAAGTGTTTGTTCCCTGCTTGCGCACCTCCCGACACACGCACTCTCGGTCCCCCATTAAGAGAAGAGACTGGACTGATTTCTGATCTTGTAGTTTGGCCCAAAGCCCAACATATGTTTTAAAATATAAACTTTGAGCTTATATATTATTGATCCACTGAGTCCAGTATATAGGATCATAAATCAAATTTTCCCTGTCTGAAAATCATCTTTAGAGAGCTCCCTCTGTTTGCACTCTGTTATGGCCAAGTGAACGCTGCATAAAAGCAGAAACAGGTCTGCTTCGTCATCATGATATCAGGGCAGTCATGACTGCATGTTTTCAGTGCAGCATCTATGCCATGGTACCATGGAAGGATAATTTTGTTTAGTGGAACCAGAGAAAACACATTTCTTTAAGGTGCTCCCCTTTTTTTTTCACTTTTGCAAGCACCCCACTTCGTTAGCCTGGCAGCCAGTGTTCCCACTTATCAGGTGGCATCAAGAACTCCCATTAACTGAGTCTCCAGGGGCTTGGGCGAGCATGAAGACATTGAGCATAGTACTAAGGCCACCTCTCCCTCCTGGAAATAGTGTGTGGCAGCCAGAGCAAAAGCAGGCGGAGTGTCTGCCCTTCAGCCAACACCGTGGACAGGAATTGAAGTGCTGGTTTTGTGTTAGCAGTAAAGATGCACGGATAGGGTAATTTGCAATTTTATGGGCAGTTTACTTTTATTTGAGAATGTTTCTCTTGTCTTTAGATTTGAAGGCAAGATTGTGTTTATCTAAAAAGCAAAGCAACTCATTCCGATTCTCTATTTTGGGGTGTGCTCTTCCTAAAGCATAATCCTCTTATTACAGTCTCCCCTTCATGCCACTAGGATGTTTCCGAGTGGAACAAGCCCCAGACAGCAGTTCCCTTATTTTTGAAGCCTGCAGGATGTGTCCTAGGGATGTTATCATAGCACAACCATTTCTGGTTGTTTTCTGAGTTATTCTCTAATTGATTATTTTTTCAACAAATTATTTCATTTGAAATTTAGACTCTATGGAATGCGTTTGTTTAGATTTCAAGTTCTGGCCCATAGTCTTTTTTTTAGGGTGTCGCTAAGATATGTTATATATTTTTAAAAGAGCAGCCCTTGAAATTTAGGAAGCATTTGGCCTACATGTTGCTACAGAGCAGCACATATTGAAATTTGTTTTCCTTTCATCTCCTTCCCAATAAAAGCAGCCACGCAGCTTATCCCTTTAGCTTCCTCAGAACTTCCTTTCAGAATTCCCGATCTATTACGGCACATTCACATACCAGAAACAAGATGCCTTTTCATGCTGTCAACGTTTTTCATCTGAAATGTAAATTAATTCTTGCTGGTATGCCTTGACAGAGATCAAAGTGGGGGTATTAACCTTCCTGGGCTTTCTCCGAGAATCCGTCTCCAGGACTGGGCTGCCGCTATTAGGAGGCCAGTGTCCCTGTTCTGGGGCCCTCCTCCAGGCAGCCCTCGGTCTAGGAGCCACCATTTCAAAGGCCTTTTGTAAATGACCTCATCATTACTTTAAACAAGGTGAGAAATGATCTGCCTGGCTAATTCTTGAAAGAGAGAGATGAGCCTGCTCATTTTAATTGTGGGCCCTTCGCTCAGATTCCCGGGTCTTGTTGAAGTGGTTCTGACAGCGAGTGATCTCGGTGTGATAGAGGGAGGGACAGGGCTCCAGATTGGAAATCTCTCCTCTTGCTCAGTGGGTCATTTCTTGCCTGTCAGTCTTTGAGGTAGGCCACATTTGCATTTTCAAAATAAACAGATGCCTTTCAAATACATGAGCTGGTGGTCTAGAGATCTCTGCGGGCCCAAACAGTTCACCAGCCAGTGATCAAATGCTGGAAGAGAAAACAAACGGAAAAAATACCCTAGGTACACGCGCATGCATTTCCTATGTGTATACCATTGCGCCCGCAATAAAGGGGCTTGATGAGACGTGGGGAGCTCAGGGAGAGAGAGCCAGGGATCCTGAGCAAAAGTATAGTTTATCAGTTTCCTTTTTGGGGAAAAACAACTTTGTCACCTTGGTGAGAAGTGGCATGTTTTGTTGTGTTTTTATTATTGGTTAATGCTGATAATAGGCTCTTGCCATGGGAAAACACACTCCTTTAAACACCAAAGAATTAAAAATGTGTACTTTTTTAATCAGAAAAATAAGATTGCACATATTAGTGTTCAGATAGATGGGATATTCTAAGTAAAAACTAACAACTTATATGTCATTCCATTACTAATCTATTATTTTTTTAAATGAACTCTTAAGTTTCAGAAAGTGGATATAACTCGATATATTTAACTAAAAATGCACAAAGTCCTCAGTAAATAATATCAAAACAAACAACTTGCAGGGAATTTTTAAAAGACCTACAATGGCTCATTCTTTAAGTTTTTTAAAGCATTGGCTTTAAAATTGTCCCTCTAATTCAAGATCTGGTTTTTAAATGAGAGCAAAGTGGTGGGCCTCCTGTCTCAGAGGGGAAATGCCTCAGGTAGGTGACAGTAGAGCCCTAGGGGCTGGGAACGGAATTTCAAAGAGTATCTCCCAGGAGGAGCGCTCCTTCAGCCCCCTTCTTTTCTCATCCCCCTGCCCCCCAGGAGCAGGAAGAGCCCATTGGTTTACAGCAGATTTTCATCTAATTGCTTCTGTGCCGTGGAAATTGTTGTTCTCTCTTTCTCCCTGTCCTCTGATCAGCTTCCTGCTTACTCTCCCCTTGGCCCTTCCAAAAACACAGATGTTATCAGAAGATAAAAATAGTGCTAAAAACAATGGCCATTTCTCCTTCTGATGCCCTTTGGGGAAAGTGCTTTTCAGAGCATCTTCTGTGATTCTGCCAAGGCCCAGGGGACACCTTCCTTGAGCCTGTGAACAGGCATTTTAAACCAGCTGCAGCTGGAACCGCTGGGTGAATCTTGTGATGCCAGTAGAGGGGAGTTGCTTTAAATGCTGCATCCAGAGGGAAAAGCAAACAGCTCATCCAGACAGGCTCTAGCACACTGGGACCCAGTTTCTGATAGCAACTTGACAGAGGCTATTTAACTTCTTTTAGAAGCCTGACCCTACATCATAACAGAACCAAGTTTTCAGTGTTTAAAACTGCCTGAACTTTTAAACCTCTCTCAGGGTAAGGCCTCCTCCTAGACTTTTCTAACTTTACAAGGCAGGTTCCTTTAGCACTGTTGGTGGGTTGGCAATGATAGGTAGTTGCAACAATTTCTTGGAATTAGATTTCCAGAAATATCCCTAGGTGTGTAGGACAATTATATTTTAAAGTAGGAGATTTCTTTCTTTCATTCACTTATTCAGCTACTATTTGTGAAGCATGTATTTTATGCTGGGCTACCACGGTGAACAATTTTGAGCTTCAAATTTTCCATCTCTAATACAGAGAGCTGTAAAACATGCGCTCCCTCAGGGAGATGCTGTTTGTATACATTAGGGACTCTACGTTACATCCACACTCATTGGAAGGGAGTTCAATAAAACTGTAGTGCAATACATAGAGTAAAAATCATTATAAAATATAGCTAAGGATATACATTGAAATGACTCATGCTTCTTGAAGGTAGAAATGATTACAGTAAATATTTTTCATTCTGATAATGAATGAAAAATTCATTCTGTGCATAAGCAAATTGCTGATCACTAGCCAAACAGTAGAGGGAGGTCAAGTGAACGTACCATTAAAGGAAAAGGTCCATTTTGAACAAACAGAAGGAAAACAAGCATGTCGTCTCTCATTCCTTTCCACGTCTCTATTTGTCATTCTTTCTCCATTCCGCTATTTCTTTTTTTGTTTTGTTTTGTTTTGTTTTGGTGAGGAGGATTAGCCCTTAGCTAACGTCCATTGCCAATCCTCCTCTTTTTGCTGAGGAAGATTGGCCCTGGGCTAACATCCATGCCCATCTTCCTCTACTTTTTTTTAATATGAGGGATGCCTGCCACAGCATGGCTTGATAAGCGGTGCATAGGTCCGTGCGCAGGATCGGAAACTGCGAACCCCAGGCCACCAAAGGGGAGTGCATGAACTTATCCACTACGCCACTGGGCCGGCCCTCACTATTTCTTCATTAACTTCATTTCTATCTCTTAGAAAGATTCCTGGTCATTTCACACAAAAGCTTAATTCCTCAAAATGTGAGAGAAGACAAGTTCCAAACCCTTCTTGGGCATCGGGCAGGACCAGCTGCTTGCCCTTTCCTGGTGTTTTAGGCCATATCCACACAAGAGTAAAGAAACATTTAGAGGAAAGAATTGATGGGTGCATCTGGGCTAGAGATGAATTGTGAACTGCATACTAGCTCTACAGTCTTCTAAACCTTTAACAGAAGACAGGGTGCCCTTTGGGCTTATGCAAGGGGTCTTGCTCAGTCTTCTTGCACGCTGAGTTTCTTTAACTCTCTGTGAGTAAAAAACTGAGGCTGATTTCTGACAGCTATAGGCTTAACATTTTGGAGGGGGAAAATGTTTGGGGGGACAAGCATTGTGATTGACTTTGGGAAAATGTTTTTGTCTGTGAGTAGGCTCAGGACATACAGAGATCCCCCGAAGCACGGCTTAGAGGAAATGGTTTATAGCAGAGAGAAGGCCCAGCCTGTGGTTTCAAGGTTTCTGTCAAGAAATGGGCACTGCCAAACCTTGCTTGGGCACAAACAATAGAATTCTTGCCCTGAAATAACTTGGAATGCAGAGGAACGTTCTTTGCTATGGAATCAATTATTGCTCATGTTAGAATTAAACACCCAGAGGGCAAGATACTATTCACCTGACGCACAAAGAGGAAGCTGCAAAGCCAACATGAGCTTGAGGTCTGCTTGTGCCTGATGTCATATTGACATGGCGCGGAAATGTGTTCAAGATGAAACTTTGGTGCAGCAGTTGGCCTCCCCAGGTCTCAATATTAAAATTTCCAAACCTCTTCAGTTTGGAATCAATTTCTCCATCGTGGACCTCATATAGAGCCCCAGAATCTGGCTGCAAAGAGGTAGTACCTGAAATGGTACCTTTACCACCTCAGCATTGAGTGGGGCAACATTATTGTGGTCAACAACACACTGAAGTTGCCTTTACTGTATGTCTTTACATTTTTTTCAAGTTTTTTTCCATATAGAATCATAAAATGTAGTATAATATTTTATAACCTTTATTAGTTATTTAGGCTGTATCCACATAATAGTAAAGAAACATTTAGGGAAAAAATGAACTGTGCTATGGCAAGAATGATCATATTTTTTTCCCTTAAAAACTCCTGTGTGTAGAAAGGCAGATTTTGTTGTCCCCCTTAACAGATGAAACAGAAACACATAGAGTTCAAATAAGTTGTCTCTCCTTATGTGTTACGTGACTTTAAGAGTTGATATGAGAGCCCTCTTCTGAGTCTTCAGCCAATGCTCTTTCCAGTAGACCATGCTCTACTATTAGTTTCCATCTTGGATATGGCACATGGACATAGAGTACCAGTCAAAGCATTGGGAAGAGTTTTATATACCATCCTAAGTGTGGGGACTTTGGAGTCACAACAGTTGAGTTAAATCCTGGCTGTGCCGCTATTTGTCATATCGTTTGGGGAAAATCACTTAACTTCTTAGCCTTAGTTTCCTCAGCTATAAAATGGGACTCATTAAGGCCTAATTATCAGGATTATTGTGAAGATAATAGCAGATTATATATGCAAAGCATCCTGCACATTACCAGCACATGGTAGATATTCAGTAAATGTTAGTTCCCTCTCTGTACCCCCTTCCTAAATATGAACTTCACTGGGAAAAAATAATCAATCTGTGAAATACTCTTCTCTGGTGAGCATAATAATGTTATAACTTCAAAAAGATGAAACTATTTCTCTCACTTTCAGAGAAAAAAATAGTACCTGTCAAATCTCAAATACAGTTACAATAAAAGCTTTATAAAAGAGAGAATTTTCCAAATCTCAACTTATGTCTTGCTTTCTGACTGGGACACATAAGAATATGATAATAACATGTGAAAGAATTCAGGTGGTTTTATTTTTGTTTCTATAAAGAGTTGTGCTCCAACTTGCTGAGAACTTGATTCATATGTGTAGATAAATTTTTCAGTGACCTTAAATTGTTAAGACTTAGGTGGTGTCCTACTGACATCATTTTTCTCACTTACTGGTTTGAAGCCCTTCTGCAACTTGTTCTGTAAAATAGCAAGTCCCCCCCTCACCCCCTTCCACAAAGTCAGAAATCTAAAATCCAGGACTTAAATATCACCCAGATTTGCTGCCTGCTGGTATGGAAAGCAAGTCGCCTTTCAGATGTCTGAGAAGTTGGAAGATCTCCGTGTGCCTATCATGTTTAACCCATAGTGACGGGTGATTGGCAGCATAACAGCTGAGCGACAGCCATTTGGCCAGGAGTTCAAACCCCAACACGAAAAGCCATAGCAGGATCACGGCTTGATTTGCTGTGGCCGTGAAGCCTGAATTGCCAAACACGGAGGCAGAGGCAGAGGTGACAGCTGGTAGCCATTCTCATCAATAAAGTTGTGACGGTTGAGATATACAACCAACAAGAGCCTGCTAATTTCATAGACTTTGAGCCAAGTGCTTAGTGTCAAAACCAGCTATGGTCAATGATGCAAATGTTTGTGAAGGGTCCCTCATCCACAGCAAGGCTCTCCCCACCAGAATCTCCTCCTAGCAGGTTAGAAGCAATTGGATCCTGCTTTCCAGGAACAATCCAGTTTGAGGAGAAGAAGGCTTCATCCTTTTATTTTTTTGAATTCTGATAACTTTTTAAAAGTCAGATTTATTGAGGTATAACTTACATACAGTAAAACTCAAACAGTTTGATAAAATTGGACAAACACATACAGTCAGGTAACCCCCTCCACAATCAAGAAAAAGAACATTTCCAGAAAGTTCCCTCATGCCCCTTTTGTTGTCCGTCCCTCCCACATCCTCAACTCCTGGCAACCACTAATGGGTTTTCTGTCCCTATAATTTTGCCTTTTCCAAAATGTCATATAAATGGAGTCATATAGTATGTTGACTTTTGAATCTGGCTTCTTTCACTTAGCATAATGCTTTTGAGATTCATCAGTGTTGTTGGGTTTATCAATAGTTTGTTCTTTTTCATTGCTGAGCAAAATTCCAGCATATGGATGTACCACAACGTTGTCCATTTACCAGCTAAAGGACATTTGTTTCCAGTTCTTCGTGATTATGAATAAAACTGCTATAAACATTCAAAACTTTATCTTTTTAAGAAAAATTTATAGGAAAGTAAATAACTTTGCTTTATAGGAAACTAGAGCTGTGTAAGCTGGAATGATCCTAAAGGTGGGAGTTATTTCCTTCTTGATTGACCAACAGAAATACTTATTTTCCTAACATCTTATACTTTTGCATAGCAATTTACAGTTTATACAAAGCACTTTGACTCACCTTATTCCTGGAAATATCATAGTAACCCTAAGAAGTACGCTAGGAATCTTACCCCATTTTACAGATGGTGGCTAAGAAATCTCCCTGCAATCCAGACTGCCTAACTCCTAATCTTCTGTCTTTCTCCCACAACATTTTCCTCACATCCTGTCTGTGCAGAACACTCTGCTGATGCTTTTGGGGTGGTCACAAAAACAACATAAAATATTATTTTTTTCCCATCAAGAGGAGACAGTCTGATGCTCCACATTGCATGTCTTTAGGGAAATGCAAATTAAAACAATGAGATACCATTACATATCTACTAGAACAGCCAAACTCTGGAATACTGACAACATCAAATGATGTTGAGAATGGGGAGCAACAGGAACTCTCATTCATTGCTGGTGGGAATGCAAAATGGTGCAGTCACTTTGGAAGACAGCATGGCAGTTTCTTACAAAAGTAAAGATGCTCTTCCATGTGATCCAGTAATCACACTATTTTGTATTTAACCCAAGGAGTTGAAAACTTATGTCTACACAAAAACCTGCACACAGATGTCTGAGGCAACTTTATTCATAATTGCCAAAAGTTGGACGCAACCAAGATATCCTTCGATAGGTGAATGGATCAATAAACTGTAGTACATCCACACAATAGAATATTATTCAGTGCTAAAAAGAAATGAGCTATCAAGCCATGAAAAGACAAGAAGGAAGCTTAAATGCATATTACAAAGTGAAAGAAACCAATCTGAAAAGGCTACATACTGTATGATTCCAAGTATATGATATTCTGGTAAAGGCAAAACTATGGAGACATTAAAAAGATCAGTGGTAGCCAGGAGTTGTCAGGGGCAGGGTGGAGGGTTGTCACAGGGAGGAATGAATAGGCAAGCACAGAGGATTTTTACAGCAGCGAGAATACGGATACCATAATGATGGAAACACGTGATTATACATTTGTCAAAACCATAGAACGTACAATACCGAGAGTGAATCATAACGTAAACTGTGGACTTTGGGTAATTATGATGTGTCAATGTAGGTTCATCAATTGTAACAGATGTCCCACTCTGGTAGAGGATGTTGATAATGGGAAAGGCTGTGCATGTGTAGGGGTAGGGGGTAAGTGGGAAATCTCTGTACCTTCCCCTAAAGTTTTCTGTGAACCTAAAACTGATCTAAAAAAATAAAGTCTTAAAAAAAAAGAAGGACGGTCTCAAATGGAACCAGGATGAGCACACCTGCCCCA
This sequence comes from Diceros bicornis minor, assembly GCF_020826845.1. Classification (NCBI taxonomy): domain Eukaryota; kingdom Metazoa; phylum Chordata; class Mammalia; order Perissodactyla; family Rhinocerotidae; genus Diceros; species Diceros bicornis. The sequence goes on from NC_080749.1 coordinate 52,043,504, forward strand.
GGCTTGAGAGGAGTACTAAGCCAGAGCCAATTAACAGAGCCACAAGAAGCAAACATCTATGAAGCTTCCTCCAATCCTTTTTGGAAGCAGGCAGGGCATCAATTATAAGAAATAAATACAACCCGAGGCTGCTGAGAATCGGAAGAGAAGAGAGAAACAGTCCCCAGATGCTTGAAGGGAAGGGGAATTCCCCAGACAGTGATGTTCCAGGGCAGGCGAGAAACTGATCTCTAGGATAAGGGAAAATCTTCCTTAGTTTCTGAATTAGAGAAAGCGATTACCAGGCAAGACTTTCTTTGAACTCGAAGTTTGACTGGGATAATGACTGGAATTAAGTACTAAAGAATCAAAGTGGAAAATGCTCTTGGAGGCCTGAAATTATTAGAGTTGTTATGTGTGAAGTCCAGGGTTTCTGATGTGGCTGTAGAAAAAAAATATATATATATATGTCAATGAGATTCTATTTTTTAAGAAAAGAATTTGACTTTCTTGGTGCTGCTTTTGGTGGCATTTGCCTGTCGGACCTCCCACAAGTTGGCCTCTTTATATTCTGATAAGATGGCTGCTGACCAGCTGTCACTCTAGCCAGAAACCACACCGGCTCCTTGTGCAATCGGCCAGCAGCAGTTAGGAGGGCACGGCTGGGCTTTTGTGCCTCATCTGTATGCGCCTTCTCTGCCAGGTACAGTGGGCACCCTTTGCCAGGTCCATTATGAGGGCAGAAAAGCTTACCTAGCCTAGATCACCAACCAGGAAATCTACCCAGACAGTATCCTTCCTGGAAACAACGCCTGGGTCTGTCCTCTGAGCGGGTCATCACACTCCAAGCCAGGCCAGAGCCTCCTCCTGCAGCAGCTGATCTGTGGGACCTAGGAGGCCCAGCTATGTGAAAGAAATAAAGTCTGAATTTTTACTTCTACTTATAAAGGAAAAAATAAGTTAGTAGGGGTTAATGATTTTTAAATGTTTAAGTAAATGGGGCTGCTAAATGGGGAAATAAAGACGGAGAAAGGTCAGAGATTCCCGATGTAATGTTCAGGAATTCAGACTTTAGGGCAAAATTGATTGAGTTCGAACCGTAGCTCTCCCACTCTTCGGCTGTGTGTGACTCTTGGGCAAGTCATTTAACCTCCCTGTGCCTCAGTTTCCTCAGCTGTAAAATGGGAATAATAGTGGTCTCTACTTCTTAGAGTTACTATGAGGATTAAATGAGTTAATTTTTGTAAAGGGCTGAGAACAATGCATAGGACATAATCATCCATACATTGGTGTTTGTTAAATAAAAATAATGGATAATTCCTTGGCTCCTGTTCCTAATTCCCCCCAACCCCCAGCCAGATCAAGCTGAATGCACATACCTGATCTTTTTCTTCTCTTCTGTTTTAATCCTTAACATGAGTCAGCTTCCCCGTCTCATATTAGTTTCCTAGGGCTGCTGTAACAAATTACCCCAAACTTTGTAGCTTAAAACAACAGAAATTTATTTTCTCACAGTTCAGGAGACTAGAAGGCCAAAATCAAGGTGTCAGCAAGGTTGGTTTCGACTGGAGGCTCTGAGGGAGAATTCTTTCCGTATGTCTCTCCTAGCTTCTGGTGGTTCCTGGCAGTCCTTGGTGCTCCTTAGCTTGTAGACCCATCACTCCACTCTCAGCTTCTGTTGTCACATGCATTCTCCCTGTGTCTCTCTGTGTCTTCACATGGCCTTCTTATAAGGACACTAATCATTTAAAACCCACCTTAATCCAGCATAACCTCATCTTAAACTAATTTCATCTGCAAAGACCCTATTTCCACGTAAGGTCACATTTTGAGGTTCTAGGTAGAAATGAATTGTGAAAGAACACCAGTCTACCCAGTATACCCCTTAAAAGTTTCAGGATGCTTTCACATCTTTTATCTCTTTTTTATTCTTACTCTGTATATTGGAATGCAAGTTCCATTCGAGAGGGACTGTGCCTCTTTAAGTGTAGTCTGAGGCAGCCAGCATTACTTAACATGGGGCTATTGACTGGGCCACCTTAAAAGAATGGAGACATCCAGTGCCACCAGGCTGAGTGTGGGAAGGTGATGCCTGAGGTAGGAGAGTCACTCAGAAGGAGGGAGAGGGACAGGATGAAAAATATCCCATCTAAGGAAATAAAAAAGGAGAAAAGTCAGAGATCCCAAATATTCTAATATGGTATATCTGGAAGTACTGCTGGCAAAATTAGAAACAGCCAGAGTCAGGATGGTGTAGGACAAGAGAGAACAAAGTCTAGATCACAGGCCAGGGAGAAATGAGATGGGACAGAATTGGTTAGGGTTGACTGCCTCAGGGCAGAGCCTGAAGAATATTCTAAAGCCAGAGGATCCAACTGGAAAGAACCTGCGCTCTCCAGATACCTGAGGTAGTCTGAGACACTGGAACATCTTCAACCCATCATGACCTTGAGGGTCATGGAGAATGGAAGAAGAGATGTGACAGCTGAGATAAACCCTTCAGTATTTTTCCACCCGAGCCATCAGCTGTTTTGGTAGAGAAGTATTTAGGTGTTTATCAACATGAACTAAGCTGACTAGATGATAAAAATCTGCAATTGTGATATTCCTTAACCAAGTAGAGTGTGTAGCCCATCTTTTCCATGACAGCATTATTGGTTGTCAACTCACAACAGTCAGTGAACAGGGCTGCAAGATGAAAGGAAGGGAAAGGCGTGCCTGAGGGGCAGAGATGTGGAGGGAAGAGGAGACCTTGCCCCTCTTTTTACTTCCCTGGTGGTAGCATCTGAAAAGGCAATAGGAAAGCCATCCAGTCGTCAAACCAGGAGCCCTGGCCTGGTGCACACATGACCTCTGTTTGTCACCCAGCTCCCTATTTGACTAATGCGATGAATGAGACAGAGGTTCCCCAAATTACCCAGTGTTACCAAGCTAGTAGGGAGTCTAACCAGAACAGTTATTAATTCTCCTGTTCCCTCCTATTATGCCCTTTCCAACCACACTATATTAAATCTTAAAAATAAGTGCCAAATCTGTTGGTGAGATTTATCACCTTGGAGCCTCAAACTGTAAGACGAGTGTGGGTTTCCTTAGCCAGGTTGTATCACCCACTTTGGTAATTCATCCAGGTGTGGGAGCATAACCTTGAGAATTTCCTCCTTTGTTTCATTCCACAGGGTGCCCTTCAGGCCAAAGCAGTGATCTGCCTCGCACTGTCACAGGGGACACCGGGGGGAGACCCCAGGTTCAAGACTGCAGTGAGCCTGGTGACCTCAAAGGTGGGGTCGTTAGAGGTTTGGGATGGGTGTCCTGTGTTCAGATTCATTCCAGAGAAGGTTCCAGAGCTTGAAATGATCACCTGATATGGACCCTCTGTCTACTACTCTGACCTTTTTTTCTACAGGTGACAGCTGATTAAATTCAGGGGCAGCCTTGCAGGGGACCCCAAAAGTGATGTCACAGGAGGGGAGAGAGTAGGTAGAGATAAGCTCAGCTCCTCTGCACCTGCCCCCTCTGCTCAGTTGCCTGTTCACTGGGGAAACTGGTCTAGTTGCCACTCTCCTCAAGCCATCCTCCTGGAGCAGACCCTGACATGTTTCTATCCGATTTACCTCAAGACCTAGGAAAACGTAGCTTCTCAGGAATATCTTTCTATGTTCCTGACATTGATACATAGACCTCAAACTAATTGAGAACGTTCATGGCGGAGAGGAGCACTGTAGACAAGAAATTAAAACTTGGGTATCTGGTCTAAACTCTCCATTAATTAACATCTTTGTAAAATGGGAGAATTGGACTAAATGAGTGGTTTTCAAACATATAAAAAATATTGGAATCTCCCCTTTTTGCAATTTGAAGATCCCTGGACTTATGTTTGAGGAAGAAGCTATGATTTTTTAATATGGCCTTTAATGCTAATGCCAGCATTTTATGAAAAGTGAGGATGAGTTGCCCTGGATTTGACAGTTGAATTTGCAGTTACTGTTTATCTGCCAGATCCAGCAATGAGGCTCTGGGTACTTCTGGTTCCTGTGGAATCGGTCACCAGCCTGTGTTTCAGGAAATAGAACTGGAGCTTTACTTTGGGGCAAGGAGGTTAGGGAGTGGAGGAAAAAGAGAAGAAGGGGGAACCCAGGGAGTAGCAGTGTTGCTTGAACTTGAGGAGATTTGGAGGTGGAGACAATGAGACACTTTTCATTTTCAAAAGAAGGATATCTAGCTCTTACTGACTTACAGTTTAGACCCTTTCTCCCTAGAAGAAATCACAAATAGGAGGTCCTCTGGTTGTAATCAGATACGTTTTGTTTGGCCAGACACAGTGTTTTTTAAAAAACTTTGAACCTGATTGTCTTTAGGTGGGGTGTACATTCTCAGTTCACCACAAAGACCACCACTCCCCACCCTCTTTGCCTGACACTGCACATATTTATGTTACCTGGGTGGCCCCAAAGACATTTGAGTTTGCAACACCCGCTAAGGTGTTTTCATTTTTTTTGTCCTGATAGTTAAATGCTTTTCCATCTTATTTCAAAATGGTCCAGTGAAGAACTGGCTCAATTTTCTTGGGAAATATGAATGACTTGTAGAGATCAGTCTGACTTTGGAAGGACTCTACTCCTCCAGAGAAGTCCCTCTCAGTATTGCTTTATTTCATTAAACCAGAACAGTTAGGGATACTTCCCTGAGGAGAGGAGAACCATCTCTGGAGAAGCCTCTATTGTCAGACCTGCAGATACCTCAAATCTGGTATTTTGTGAATGTTTCTGCTATTCGAGCTCATCATGTAATTTTTTCAGGCATGTTGCTGTTCTAATTTCTTTAACTTAATCTTTTCACTTAAACGAGTCACCCTCTTTTACTTGCCTGTTTTTCTCCATATCTCCATTTTTCCGATCTCCTTGTTCAGCAATTAATTTGCCAGAGAGACGCTGGGTGATTCCAACTGTTACCAGGATGTACTTAAAAATAGTTGACAATTTTGGATTTTGCTTTAAACTCGATAGTTTGATAACTTCCTTCTTATTTTTTATTTTTTTAACTTTTTTAGTTGAGGTATAATTGACATACATTATATTAGTGTCAAATGTGCAACATGATGATTGCCTCCTTCTTATTTAAGTTGATCTCTTTACTCTGAGCCAAATCCTTCTCCCTGCTCTTCAGACAAAGCTGGGGGATGGAGGAGCAGACTTCATCTAAGCTTTATTAAGAATGTTCTCCAAGTTTCTGTTTGGTTTTTATACTTCAAATAACTCTTAAAAATCGATATTTTGATGACTGAAGTGTAAATGAATAAGAAACATGGAATAAGTTTTCCCTTCAATTACATGAATAGAAATTCTATGGGTTACTGTTGGAAACCCAGACAAAGTAACTGGGGGCATTTGCCAAGCTCCACGTAAAGGTGTTGATGCGTCCTCTCTTTCTGGTGGTGGACACCGCACTTTCCTTGGGAGAACCCCAAACCAAGAGCGGCTCGGTCGTCTTTTCTGGCTTTGCTTGGGCTTTTTCCTCTCTGAATTGCTATCAAACTGCTATTGCTCCTTTTTATACTGAGGATCTCAAAATAGGTGCAGACGAAGGCCAGCTTAGCTTTCCACACGGGCAATACGATCTGGGCTTTGATCAATGAGTGGTGACTCTCGGTGCTGCTGGATTGGCCCAGAGAACAAGGTTAAAATTATTTGTGTCGATTTTCCTTCTTAGTAAGGAAACAGAGATATTTGTGTCCCTGAAGTGGGCTCCTCTTTTTTCTTTTCATGTCAGTTCCTGCTTTTATCTTGCTTATCACAGTATTATGAGTAAGCTTGGACCGAACAGTGTTTTAGAATCTCCGGGAGGGGGAAACCTGCCTGATCCTCTCACGGGAGAGTTCATCAATCAAGAGACAGCAGGGAGGGGAGTGGAGGGAATCAGTTAATGAAATTCTAAAAGGCTGCAGCTATTTTTCTTGATTTCTGCTTTTTTTCTTTCTTTTATTATTGTTATTTCATTGTTTGCTCATAATGTTTTTTGTGTAATAATAAAAATGTAATAATGTTCCATTTAAATTTTTCTCTTTATCCTTTTGGGGTTTATAGCAATAACAATGACAACAACAACAGATGGTCATATCTACCCCTGATGGCTCAAAGAATTATGTTTCTGCTACACAAGAGATATTTATGTCTAAGAAACCAAACTAATAATATAGAATCAAAGCATACTCTTCCCAGAATAGACAACACCAAAACAATTGATTTCTTTTTTTTTTTTTTGTGAAGAAGATCAGCCCTGAGCTAACATCCATGCCAATTCTCCTCTTTTTGCTGAGGAAGACCAGCTCTGAGCTAACATCTATTGCTAATACTCCTCCTTTTTTTTTTTTTCCCCTTTTCTCCCCAAAGCCCCAGTAGATAGTTGTATGTCATAGCTGCACATCCTGCTAGTTGCTGTATGTGGGACGCTGCCTCAGCATGGCCAGACAAGCGGTGTGTCGGTGCGTGCCTGAGATCCGAACCCGGGCTAGCGGAGCACACGCACTTAACCGCTAAGCCACGGGGCCGGCCCGCTGATTTCTGTATTTCTGTTTCTGCACTCTATCTTTGTCATGTTATATATTCTATCATTATAACATCAACCTTTTATAATTTATGCATCTTCCACAGTATGTCATAATCGCCAAGTTTATAAATTGTATTTGTTGGTTATATTTCGGTTTGGATGCTTCTAGATAATCTAAAATAAAAATAGTAAATAGGTGCAGAGTCCCTTTCCCACTCAATTAATTGATAATGACTATGTGGAACTGTGGTTCTCAGCCCCAGCCCCACATTAAAATCATCTGGGAAGCTTTCAAAAATTGATGCCAACCCCACCCCAGGTCAATTTCAGAATCTCTGGAGGCTGGGCTCAGGCATATTTAAAATCTTCCCAGGTGATTCTGATGGTATAGCCAGGATTAAGAATCATTGATCTGGAATGTCTCTCAAACTTCAGGATGGATCCAGATCACCTGGAGGCCTTAAAAACATGGATTGCCAGCCCCCACCCCCGGAGTTTCTGATTCACTTGGGTGGGACTCAAGAATCTGCATTTCTAACAAATTTCTAGGTGATGTTGATGCTTCATATGATGTATTCTCATGAAGTCATGATGATGCGGATCCACTCTTTGAGAACCACTGATGTGAAGCATTGTATTAAGAAGGAACTTGAAGCTGAATTAAGGTTCAGTGGAATAGAATGCCATGATTGATTAGTTATGGCTGCCATGGTCACAGGAAGAAGGAATTGTATTTGTCACCCTAACTCTTGAGAAACTCATCAGTAAACTGTCCTCAATCACAATGTAGAAATAGGTTACCCCTGGAATTATTCCCTACCTGCAGTGAATCCTACCCACATTGTGACAATTCATTCCTTGACCTAATATCCACATCAGCAGGCAGCCATGCCCTGCCCTGCCCTGCCCTGCCCAGCCAGGACTAGAAGTCTGTCTACTAACTCTAGCACAGTGCTGTTCCAGCTAGGGCCTGCTGCTGCTATTGTGATCTGCCTCACCTGGGGGCCTTTAATCTCTGTCCCGTATTTGTATCTATTTCCAGAGAGAGGTAGCGCGTTTTCCTATAAGCGTAAGTTATTTTATCCAATTTGCTGGCTGGCACCTAGCGCTGAGCAAGGCCTGTGATCACAGAACAGGTCGGTTTTGATGATGTGTCCTAGACAAAGGCTGCAGAAAGTCAGCGAGCAGCATGAGAGCAGGGAGAGAGGTGCTGCAGAGAGCATAGATGGGCGCTAACCTTGCCTATTTCTGAATTTATCCTTAAATTTCTAAGTACTTGTTTGTTTTCCCTCGGTTCTGAGGGGCTCTGTAGATCAAAAAAGGAGTCCACAAGCAGAATCCAACAGTGGCCATACAGAGACTTCAAGCAACTCTCCTGCTATCATTGAGAAAATTCGGTGAGTCTTACTCGTGAATGTTCCCAGTCTTAAACTCAAGGGCTCGGTTCCAATAGACAATGAAACAAAAGTATTTCTAACACTGTTACTTTGGTGAGTTGGAGAGAGTGGAGCCAAAAAGTGTGTGTCCCCCATCAGATTCTCCCATGTTAGAGGTCATTACCCTATGGGCAAAAATCTTTATTCTACAGGACAACCTGAACACAATCCTGCTTTTTTGGTTCTCTTCATGGTAAAGCTTGTACTTGGCCTCATCGGGTTAAAGCAGTGGTTCTCAACTGGGGGCAATTTTGCCCTTCTCCCCTGGACATTTGGCAATGTCTGGAGACATCTTTATCGTCACAACTTTAGGGGGAGGAGTTGTGCTAATGGCATCTACTGGGTAGAGGCCAGGGATGCTCCTAAACATCCTACAATGCACAGCACAGCCCCCTCACAACAAAGAATTGTCCAGCCCAAAATGACAATAGTCCTGAGGTTGAAAAACCTTGGGTTTAAGCTAATGCAGAAAGGGAGTATCATTTCCTATTTACTCACAGGTTTTAGTTAAATATAATTCAAAATGAGTGGAGTGCTATTGCCTGGGGCTATAGTGCTCTATTTTCAATGTACATCTGAGCCAATGACCCTGGCTAAATGTAGTCTCAGGTTACTTTAATTCCAGCCAGGCCATGACACCAAGCCTTGGAGACTCGAGGACCTCAGAGGCCTTCCTGTTCTTCAGGGAAAACTACATAACCTACCTTCTCCCAGAAAAGGTTTCCAGGCCTTATCATATATGTCACCAGGAGGAGGAGACAACTATAGGAAGGAGTGGACCATGGCAAAGGGAAGGTCTAACCAGAATGATGCTTGCTTTTCTTATTTTCCTCCAAATTGATTGTGGGAACTTGCATTAAAATTTACTCCAGTATTTGGAGAAAGAAGCAGATCATTAGAAAGTTCTTTGCATCTTTTCACCTGGAGAAAGAGATGGTCTTGATATGTAATTTTGAAAAATAATTCTTAATTTTTTGAGACTTGACAAATTGGTCTCAAATTGTTGTTGGACTGCTTTTAAAGTAGCTGACCTTTCTAATAGTCAGAATAGCTCATTTAAGGTTCTTGAGGGACTAGTATAGACCTATCATCTCATGTTAGAATAACAAAGTTTAGAATTTCTGATGCAGTGGAAAGACCACTGAACTTGGCAGGTGGAAGACATGGGTTCTGGTCCTAGTGCTAACATTTTCCAGCTCTTTGACCTTGGCCAAGTCAGACAACTAGTTTGGTAAATGGCTCCAACCCCAGCCTGACTCCCCTCAACCTCAGCTGATGACTGATGTTATTCAGAATCTCAGGACAGTGCTGTGAGCAACTTCCACTTCCCTCCACTTTAGAGTCTCTCCTTATCTTTAGCTGTCCTTTCTTCCTTTGCTCTTGTTTCACAAAGCCGCCGGTCCTCTTCCTTGCACAGGCTAACCCTCGGTCATGTTCCTGCCCACCAGGCCTTGCCACCATCAGTTAGCCCACTCCTTGCTTTCACATCTTTCTCCCTCTGCTGCCTCTTTCCCTTTTGCTTATACCTCTTCCCATTCTAACAAAAGCCCACTCTTGGCCCTGTCTCCTGTCTTCCTGCTTTTACCATCAGACTTCCTCAGACTGACATCCAGGTTGACTGCCTCATTCCCTCACCAACCCTTCCTTCCTTAATCCTGAAATCTGATCTGTGCCCTCCCCACATCTCTAAAACTGTCCTCGGGAATCTCAGCTCTCAGTTGCTAGAGGCTCATTTTCATCAGACTCTGCAGCGTTCAATTCCATGCCACATATTCTCCTTGAATCACTCTCTTCCATGAGTGTCTGCAGTACTGCAGTCTTCAAGTTCTTCCTCCAAGACATCCTTCTCAGGCTCCAACTTCCACCCATCACCAACATGCAGGCAGTTCTCCAAGTCCTAGACTCTCTTCTTTCTCTACTTCTCACCTGTGTGATATCCTCTCTCACTGGTGTATTCTGGTGTCACCTCTCAGCCGTGAGAGCATGATTCTCAGATCTCTGTTCTGAGCTCCACACTCCTACGCCCACTCCTGCTAGACATGTATTCCTGATTTACACACCAGAACCTCAGCAGAAAAGCCCCCGCCAAAGCGCCTCCTCCACCTGCCCTTCCCACTTCTGTGAGTGGCACAAATGCTCTCTTATAACCCGGCCTTGAAACCTGGCCATCATTTTTGATTCCTACCTCTCACTTAACCCCATCTCCAATCATTTTCTAAGAATCCTTCCCTGGTCCAGGCCTGCCATGATCTCTTTCTCTCCATTCTCTCCTCTTTACAGATGAGCTTTCATTTCTGACACCTGATCAATCGTCTAACACATACTCTGACTTTTCAAAGAACTTTAATGGCTTCCCATTTTCACCCAAAAGATATTCAGATGTCTCAGTCTGCTATTCCAAGCCTCTCCCTGTTTTGCTCCAGTTTGTCCTCCAGACTCACCTCTGATACATTTCTGTATGCATCCTCTGGCTCCCTAGAATCAGACTCCTTATTGTTCTACCAGTGCTCCTTCTTCTGTTCTCTCTGCCCATTCCTTTCTGCTCAACTCCTACCTATTTTGTGAAGATACACTGTCATATCCCTTTCCTCCAGGAAGACCTTAATTCTATTTAACACTCCTTGAACTTTCGTAACAGTACTACTCAAAGTGTTGGTTTGCAACAAAATAATGAAATTGTGTCGGAATGTAAATCAACCTACTACTTTCTTCATCAAGAAAGTCTTGTTATGAAAAAAATATCAGCTGAACTAACCAGTGTACTTGGTGATGAATTGATTTACATTTTGGCACAAGCATCTTATGACATTGTGAGTGGTAATGGTTCACAGACAGTCCTCAGACCACACTGTGGTTTATCACTCTCTATGGCTCTTCATGTTTTGCCCTGTGGTGTGGTTGACCTAGCAGGTCAGCTTCTGAAAGGCGAGGGCTGAGTTTTACTTCTGCCTGTTTCTGATACATGCAGTAGGTACTCAATAAGTTTGTTGAGTCACTCTTCAGGACAGAGATTTTTATGAGAGAAATTTTCTTCCTGCTCAATCTTTGGGTGGTGGCAGCAACAACAGAATACAGATAGTGTGTCAGGACATTCTTATCCCGGGGGAGTGGGGTCCTATTTTTCCCTCTGTGTTTGATGGTCACCTCAATGCCCTGTGGGTCAGCCCAGGGGTTGACAGGAACGAAGTCTTGGAGGGCAAAAGGAGGATGGAAAGAAGAAGAAGAGAGCTGAATTGTGCCAGTGATCATGCTCTCAGCCACAAGTAACAGAACCTCCTACCAATAGACTCAAGGATCCCTCAGGACAAGAGGTCCAAAAACAGAAATTCCAGTGCTGGGTCAGCCACTCAGGGATGTCATCAAGGACGTAGGCCCTTTCCATCTCTTTGTTCTGCTACTTTGGCATATCAGCAATGTCTCCACTTATGGTCACAAGGTGGTTGAAGCAGTGCTAAGCATTACTTCCTCACATGGCAATGTCCAAAGCAGGGAGGAAGAGGTGGATGGAAAGGGGGCTCTCCTCAGGAGTCTGTGTCCATTTGTCAGAAGGGAAACCTTTCCCAGAAGTTCCCTAGACACTACCCTCACATCTCATTGGCCAGAATTGACAGAGGCGGCTCTGCAGGAGAGCTGCAAGGGAGGGTGGGGAAGAGAGCATTGGCATTTTCAGCTTCCACATGGAGAAAGTAGGCAAAGAAGAAAGGGCAGTGTGTGCCAGAAGAGTCCCAGAGGGGGAGTGATGGGAGCAGATATATACTGGGGAAAGATGAAGGCATGGCAAAATCAGAGGGGAGCGATCATAAGGAAGACCCAGAGATGACAAGAAATATTGCTGAGAATAAGAACGATAAGGACATTTTGAAATCTTCACTCAGATTCACCCAACATTTATTGCGATGCCAGGTCTTTTCCCACAATTATCTCACGTAATTCTCACACCAGCCTTTTGGGTTGGTGTCACCAACTCCAAGTTACTGATGAGTAAACTGAACCTCTGGAAAGCTAATCAAATAGGTTCCAAATGCTGGCCCAGAGACCTAGTTCTGGGTTGGATGTATCAGATTTACTTACTTCTGCCCTCATTCAACTAGTCCGGGGATCACCCACTGTCACACAGAGAATAAACGGCAGGTCTGTGGCTTGAATCCAGATCTTCTATCTCCAACAATAATGACAACAGCTCACATTGATATTCGTTAACAACTTCCTGGGCACTGTGCTAAGTGTTTTACTTGCATTATCCTATTTAATCCTCATAACAACCCTATGGGAGAGGTATACATTTTATCACTTCTGACATTTAGAGATTACAAGTGACTTTCCAATGTTACTTAGTAAAGTGACAGTCAGGGTTTGGACGCAGGCCTTCTGACTCCAGAGCCCACACTTTTAAGTGGTGCATTCAACTGCCTCTCTAGATTGCAGGCTCCAAATGCTTAGCCCAGGGCTTTTTCTACTCTATGTTCTCTATAACTGTCATTGCAGCAAATCTTAAAACACAATCAGCTAAGGAATAAACTCTGATTGGCATAAAACTGTCACCCTGTGATTGGTGGAGAAAATTCCAGCACCAAATTCTTGGGAGAAAGCCTACGGCCTCACGGAAAAGTCACTCCCGTCTGTGCATGATGGGGTGGGGTTCACTTGGCGAGGGAGAAGGAAACCTCAGGTTGAAAGTAGAAGTCAGCGGTTGGTGTGGCATTTCTATGCTCCACTTCCTACATGAGCCTGTAACTGTGTACAGTGAATGATAGAATGGAAATAGTCTTTTATGTCATGGGGCTTTGTTCCCATGATGGTAATCCTCCATTTTAATGCTGATAAGTACAATAGTGAGGATTACGCCCCTTAATTTAATTTGGCCTGCATATGGCAAAGCTCTTGCAAGGCTTTTATTTGACATTCTTTAGCACAGCTAGCCTGTTGTGTAAAAAGAAGCCCCTATGAGGGAGGCAGGAGATTGATAATGCTGGTGCAGATGTTTTTCCCCCAGCAGCTTGTAACACACCCCTAGAGAAGCTGCTTCTTCGTGGACCACTTCAATGAGGATTCAGACTCAGAGTGATGGGAACCTTCACAACTCAAGCAGCTCAAGGGGAGTTGGCACCTCGCAAGAGGGGAAAACGAGCCCATATTTCTCCCATGTGTCATCCTTGTGGCTCTGGGACTTGAAGCCAATTGGGCTGACCTCAGAATTGATGAGCCAGAGAAACTGCCTCCCAGTCAAGGCCAACTGGGCTGGATTTTCATGTGAGCTGTGAAATACAGATTGCCACGTATCTTGACAAACACCCTGTGCGTGGGGTTGTTGCAGAAATACGTGGCAGTGCTAAGACTAAGCAAAACCAAACTTTCCTTTACATATCAGGAGGACCTTTCCTTTCCCACCCTTCAATTCCCACGCTCATTTTTCCTTCTAGTTTCATTTCACTCCCTCAGGAGGCGAGTGCTCTCCAGCAAATTTCCTACCACTGTGGCCAAGTTAGTGCACTAACGCGTTAGAGGACTTTGTATGGAACCAGAGGGGAAAAGGCAGCAGGTGGGGGAGCAGTGGTAGGGATGGTGGCCTGTGTCGTTTCGTTCAGGTAGAAAGTGGATGGGCTTTGGTGACAGACCTTGGTTTTGAATCTTAGTTCAACCACTTACAAACTATGAGACTTTGGGCGAGTTTCTTCATGTTTCCGAACTTTAATATCCTAGGCTGCAAAAAGGGAATAATTTTGAGGATTAGAGATAATCTATGCAAAGGAACTAACACAGTTCTAGACATGTAATAAATGCTCAGTAAGGGATGATGGTGAGCTGTTGTTGGTCAGCTGTCGTTGGTCGTGGTGATAGAAGTAGTAGCAATAATAGTAGTAGTAGTGATATTCGAAAAGTTCCTATAAAGCTAACTAACATGAAGGGTCAGAGGGTCAGGACCTCTCTGGCTTGGCTCTAGAGCTGTAGATCAAAATAAACATTGAGAATTCCAGCACTTTAGAAACTTAACAGTGCTCATTCTCTGCTTTAACTTGAGAGCCAAATTTTATTTTCTTGTGTTCGTGGCTCTTATCTCATGGATAAATCTGAGGTTGACTTTGGGCCTAAGACTCACACTTGCCAATATGGCCAGGATTCCACTCGCACACCCTCAAGTGATAACTTTCAGAGCTTCCTTAATTGTTAGGGCCTTCTTAGAGTTTCTAGATTTTTAAGATATTAATCGGTCACATTTATTTTCAAAACCTTTTTGAAGCCAGAAACTTTGTCACCAGCTGAAAGGAGCTTCAAGGAAAAATCTGTTTTGAGTTATATTTTTTCTTGTGGATTTTCTCATGGCTGTATATAAATATTTATCTGAACTATCTCAACAAACCTTAAATCAAGTGATCCTTGTGCAAAGGACCCTTTTAGAAGGATTGTGCGTGTCAAGAATGTCAGCAGTCAGAGTTCTCTCTATAGCCGGATTCCAAGGACCAGAGGCCTCTTTTAAAATATTTGGAGCTGTTTGGTGGTTTTCAACATGTCTTTTGTTTTCCTATTTCTGGATATCTGTTCATGCTGTTCCTTCTGAATAGACTTCCCTTGCCAGTTCTTTCTTTACCTGTTATTTTACTCATCCCATCTCACCCATGTGGCACCTCCTGCAGGGCCTTGAAGGAGACTAGAGCTAGGAAAAGAGGATCCAAGGTGGGAGCAATAGAGTGAGACACGACCCAGAGGCAGGATGTGCAAGGGGCACTCTGGGAGGGTGAGACGTCCAGTGGGATGAAGGCTAAGGGTGGGGTGGTAGTGGAATGATACAGGGAGAGCTATTACAGGGAATAAGGCAGACGGGAGCCAGGATGTGGAGGCCTTAAAAGCTGCATAAAATATTCTGGACCTTATTCTATAAGCCAAAAGATACACAGCCACGTCACTGGATAGAATATGGTCTGCAAACGTATTTTGTTTGGCCTGCACAATGTTTTGAAATTCTTAGTTAGTTTCCAACATATAAAAATAGAAATATTTTATATAACAATTCAGATTTCTGGTGGCTCTTGAAAAACTGGAGTATCTCAACTGAGTAGAGGCTCTTGTCCATTGATACCAACTCTTTGTCCTGCTTAATTCATGGCCTGGCCCCATCAGCATCTGAGTTTGATTCTGGCCCACTGTGTGCAGGGGCACAATGCAGGTAGAGGAAACAGTTTAGGCTACAATCTCTGGAGCCAGACTGTTTCTCTTTTAGGCCCAGACTAACTCAATGACCAACTAGCTCAATGACTTTGGGCAAGTTAAGCATATTTCTAGTAATGGTACCTACCTCAAATGGCTGTTGTGAGAATAAACTATAGGAAATATTTAAAAGACAACCTAGCGTGTAGTAAGTGAACAAAAATGCTAGCTGTTATTACTATAATCTATATGAGATAATAAACTCCAGGGCTAAAACTATGTCAGTTATTTCTTTATGACTCACTGAATCTAGAATCTTTGGCCATTATAGGCATAAAATAAAAATAATTGATGAATGGATGAATGAATATGTGCTCCTTGAATTTTTATTTCTGTTTGGTCCAAAGCCAAATTTAATTACTTTGTCCTCAAGAAATGCTTCCTATTTATCTTGAGTTTGACTTGAACATAATAATTAATTTTTGATAAAGTAGAAACCTGGCTTTCTCAAAAAGCTAACAAAATAAGTAAAAGGAGATGCTGTTGACACTGTGTTGTTTTTCTGTAATGGATCTACCTTCCTAATTCAAAAATAAGCCTCAAGTTTGGGAAGATGCTTAATTATGTTTTCTGTAGAAGCTCAGTTATTGGCAGGTGGTTGTCTATGGTTAATATCTTAATTTAAGGGTCAGTTGCTAGGAACCAGAACGTAGTGAACTTAGACAGAAATGATGTTAGAATGCATGTTTGACTTGTGTTCTATGACCACACCCAACCACACGTGAGATTCACACTTCAAGACAATGTTATTGTGCCTGGTGCTTCAGACAAAGATGGAGCATCTCCAGAAACTATTTGGACAGTTCGGCATGAGAACTAATTTCCAGTATGTCCAACATATTTTATATATATCTAAAGTTACGACAACACCCCACTAAGGCCTTTAATGTGATCACCTATGGACATGAATTTGTACTTATGTTAATCTACCCTAAACACATTTGCCATTAGCAAGTTATGCAGTTAGAAAATGATGGCATGAGCTCTGCAAAGCTGACCTGCAAGGTTAGATTCACTTTCTTTCTGGAAATCTTGCACATTTACAGAGAACACGGGTCCAGTGACATTTAATTTTATTTGTATAAATATCATCTAAAAATGAATGATATATTCAAGATTCTAAAACTTTCTCTTTAAATTTGTACTTTAAATGTCAGATGGCTCTCTTCTTTTTTTGTAAAATATCAGTTTTTTAGTATGATGATGCCTCTACTTTTTCTAAAGAAATCTCAATCTCTTTTAGCTTTTTTTTCTTCTTTCTCTTTCATTCTCTCTTACTCTCTCTCTTTCTTTTTCTTCCTTTCCTTTCCTTCCTTCTCTCTCTTTCCTTTCTTCTCTCTCTCTCTTTTTCTTTCTTTGTCTCTCTCCTTATATAATTAATACCCACATCTCTAAAGTTCTGGTTTCTAATCTAAAAGACAATTTCAGGTAATGACAAAGTCTGGCAAATTCTTGCAACCATTTTGCCATCTCTTATCCCCTTCCTACATTAGTCATTTTGTGAGTGTAGGAAATTCTAGAAATTCAGCACATCTCTGATATCTACTTTGCTTGTATCCTCATCCAGATGACAAAAATGCCTTTGCATATCCAGCCTATTTTGAAAGAAAAGAAACTTGAGAAAAGAAAACTTGCTCAAGTTGAAAATATTGCAGGAAACAAAATTTGTGTAAAAATGAATTCTATATAAAAGTGTTTCATTATCAACATTTAAAGAAACCGAAACTATAATCCTACAGATTGAAGGAAGATTAACTTTGTACATTTTCACAGCTTATTAACTTTATTTCATTTTCTTCTCTGGTTAGAAGGAACAATATTAGTGTTTCAGTTCCAAATGTATTTTGTGAGTTAAATGGCAGTTGGTGCCTACCTGTAGGACACAAGTATGCCAGCATATTTCCCAACGGCATTGCCCTAGTCACTTCAAATTAAGAAGGAACCTGACCAAGTATTTGCCACGGAAGCTGTTGACAGTAGTAATGCCACACTCTCTCTGTTGCATCTTAGTACTTCTCAGACTTGTCTCCTTGATGAGTAGACAAAACAGGAGGAGGGTTGAATGTTTTCATCTGAATAGTATGGATCGGGAAGACAGAGAGAAATAGAAAGCCTTGGTGAAACAGAGCTCTAGAGACCGCTGTGATTGGGAAATTAGATAATAAACAGTCTCTGATACCAAGATTCTAGTGGCCTAAGATCAACACAGTCTGGAGATGCAGGCAGGAGTGGCCTTCTGAGCTCTGGCCCAGACCCTCCCCTGAGAGCTCTTTGTGTCAACAAGAACAGCCAGCGTTCCTGGCCGGCTCCCAACACTCAGAGTGGGGCTATCATTTTTGTTTGCTTTGCAAATATCTTAATGGGAAGTGGTTCAACACCACCTATGGGTTAATCTGAGGGGTTCTGCTTGGCAGCTGTTAGCTCTGAGAACCACATGGCTACTCTTGGATGGAGTGAGTCGGGCTGACAACTACCCAGCACCAGGTTGAGGCAACTTCTTTGCTTATTGGATTTACTGACTGGCAGGAAGCACCTTGTTGTCTTTTATTTTTAGTTTGTTCCTACTGGGAGAGTAAGGATGTTATTCTCACATCCAACTGTGCTTTTCCCTCTAAGGCAGGGAAGTTGTTTGCATTAGTTTCACTAGCATGCAACATACTTCTTTCGCCTAAGCTCATTCTCATAGACTCTGAAATTTGTTATTAAAAGTGATGTGTAGTGGTAGTGGACATGGTGGTATTATTGCAGGAAGAGGGATCTAGTATGTTAGCCTGGGGGGAGAGCAAAGCTATGCCCTGTCTTCACCTGGGATCTATCGAATAGATACTGAATTTCTTAAGAGTTCCTGCTCTACTGGTCCCTTAATTTTTTCTTCTCTTCTTGAATTTGGCTTTCATTTGTCTTGACCCATGGGAATGCTTCCCTGGATGACTTGACCAAGTCATGTCTCTCTGGGTCTGTGTCACCTGACACTGGCACAATTGCGCTCTGTCTTAATACTTTCCTAACTAGATTTCAGGCAGAGTTGGACAGTTTCCACAAAGCGGGTTAGGGAAGTTCATAAAGTGATGACAGACTTGTAGACAGTTTCCAACTGCCCCACTTGTAAAAATGCACAAAGTTCAGATGACTCTTTAGGTCCTGGAAAAAATGTCCAGCTACCTTATGGAACAGTTCAGCCTTCCTTCTGAGACCTTTATCCTTTCCTGAAGACTTCCACACCTCTATTTTTAGGGTTGCCTTGGTGGTTGAGAACAGGGGCCCTGGAGTCTACTAGACATGCTACAACTAAGGGTAGAATCTTGATAACTTATTTTCTCAGAGCCTTTGTCTCCTCATCTTTAAATGGAAGACAAAATGGCACGATGTCTACCTCACTAGGTCATGAAAATTAAGTCAGATAACATATATGAAGTACACAGCATCTCATCTGAACAGAAAAGCACTCATCAGTAGTAGTAATAGGGGGAGTTATTGTTGTTATCTCTGAAGAATCTACCTTTTTAATGTAATCCTTAGTATTATACATTCTTTACATTCTTTTCCAAAGTACTCATTTTGAAGTCTGTTACTCCCAACTCCTTAAAATTAAGCCAGTGCCAAATTTAGGACAATTTGAGTATCAAAGTAAATAATGATAATAAAGGAGTATAATGTATTGAATAAAATGAGAATTCATGCATTCACATTGATAGAAAGAAAAGAAGAAGGGAGGGAGGAAGGGAAGAAGAAACAGGGTAAACTTTTCCTTGCAATAAGATGCAAAATAATAAATGTAGAAGAAATGATAAGAGCAGAAAATTACCATTTGGCAACAACCAAAATAATCATTGTTTCAGGCAAGAATCATAAATGGATACCAAAACTAGTAAGTGAAAGTTTAAGGAGTAACAAGCTATTTGCATTATCATAGTAAATCTCCATGAGATATTCATTAATTACAAAAGGACAGGGGGGAAACCTGGCAGACAACACCTTAACCAAGTGATGAAAGTTAGCATCGCCAGTAATCAGACAAATTGATAGCATGTGCCTCCTGATGGGATGCACTGAGAAGAACGCAACATCACTTCTGTGGATTTCTTGCCAAATGTGCATAACCTGAATTTAATTATGAGGAAACAGCAGACAAACCAAACAGAGGAACCTCTTCAAAAATGACTGACCTGTAGGCTCAAAATGAAACACAAGGGAAGACTAAGGAACTGTTTCAGATGAAAGAAAAACTAAAGGAAAATGACAACTGAATACAATGTATGATCTAGGATTTTCTTTTGCTATAGAAGACATCATTAGGACAATTTGCAAAATCTGAATACAGTCTGTACATTGGATAATAATATTGTATTAATATTAATTTCCTGATTTTGATCATTGTACTATAGTCATATAAGAGAATGCTCTTTTAAGAAACACACATTGAGGTCTTTAGGGATAAAGGAGTATGAAGTGCAAGTGACAATCAAATGGTTCAGAAAAAAATTATATGTTTGTGTATATGGATATCAGCATACATGTAGGGGAGAAGGAGCGAGGATAAAGCAATAAGTACGTTGCTAATATTCGGAGAATTTGTTGGGGAATACACAGAATTCCTTGTATTATTCTTGTGTCTTTTCTATAAATATGAAATTAAGTCAAAATAAAAAGTTAAAATTAAGAAAGAAAGTCAGTGCTATTTCCTTCCTTTAAATGAGGTAATTCGTCAGCCACTTTCCCTTTAGATCCTGACGCTCCTCCATCCACACCTAAATGTCTACCCACATCAGCGCTGCTCTGTCTGGTGTCTGTCCTGGGGCTTCTCCACTGCAACATCGCTGATAATCACTACCCACTGCACACAATCCTGTTAAGCTTTTTTACTTCCTCTTTTAAAAATTCCCTAAAATGTTACTTCCTACCCTCATGACCTCTCCCTCATCTGTCTTTGGGCCTCATCATTTAGTGCCATGCTCATCGTGCACTTCAGTTCAGGCCTTCTTGCTTCTCTTTCCTCCAACTGAGTATTGCTTTCAGAATTAAAGGAGGAAAACTAGGTTAAATATTTGGGGGGGGGGGCGTCCACTGATGACAACAGCGTCATTCAAGGGACATGGATGTTAGTCCTGTCTCTCTCCCTCTGACTTGCTTGGACAAGTCTCATCACCCCCTTGGGCCTCAGTTTCCCCACTTACAGCATGAAAAAGATGTGGTAAATGGTCTCTGAAGTTTCCTTTGCCTCCACAAGTCTATGCCCTGGCCTAGTTCAGTCTTTAGAGTGCTAGAACTGTAATTCAGAAGTAACTCAATCCACCAGTTACCTTGTGACCCCACCCAAAGGAGGGACAGAGGTTACAGAAAGGAAGCCACGCCAGATCCCTGTCGTTATCATTCTCCCTTCTCTCAAGCCTGAAGTTTCCAAGTTCAGGGATTTGTCTTGCAGAAGTGCAAAATTATAAACAATAAGTATAACACCTTGCTAAGTAGATGTTTTATTTCTAAATTCTGACCATGTATACATCTCTTAATTTAATCCTTTTAAAATCCTATTGTCTTATATTTTTGTTTTGTCCTGCCTGAAAGCACACATGTAATCCTTTTCCCCCAGCTTGGCGAGAGTTTTTATTTATATTTTGCTGGTGAAGAAGCTGAGATGCTGATTTGCCCAAGTAAGGGTTGCCATATTTAGCAAATAAAAATGCAGGATACCCACTTAAATTTGAATTTTATATAAACAACAAAATTTTTTTTAGTATAAGTATGTCCCATAAAGTATTTTTAAAAATTTATACTAAATAATTATTTGTTGTTTACCTGGAGTTCAAATTTAACTGAGTGTCCTGTATTTTATCTGGCAACGCTAGTCCAAGTTCTTTAGAACTAATGTGTTATGAATATGTATGTGTATACCAAGAATATACGTCATGAAGTGTGTTGCTAAACCTTTACCAAGTGTTTACAACTGTCCTCTGGCCTCTACGTGCCATAACATATAGTGGTTTTTACACTTTAGAAGCTTTTGATTAGAAACATTTTCATAAAGACATCAATTCCTATTTATTTATTATGTTCCTTACTCAGATGTCACCTTCTGTAGCCACTCAATCTAAAATTGCAGACCCTGCCTCCAGCACTTCTTGTGCCCCTTCTCTGCTTTAATTTTCTTCTTTGGCATTTACTTCTATTTAACATGCTTTCATATTTACTTTTTCCTTTTGTTTATTATCTGCCTCCTCCGTTAGAATGTAGGTTCTTATGAGCATAGGAATCTTACGTCTCGTTGGTCACTGCTGTATCCCCAATAACAGTAGGAGACAAATTGAAGGTGCTCAATAAATGTTTGTGGAATGAATAAATGATATCTGGGAAGCTATTGAGGACCTTATATCGTGCATGTAATGTATGTTGTTGTTATCATGCAGAATCTCAAGAAGGCTTGCCACCAAATTAGAGCCTTAAGTGTGGTACAAGTATATATAACCTTATTATTAGTCCATAGACACAAGGTAAGTAAAAGGTCAGCAGGTCAGAGGTCAAGGAGTATCTCCTGATATAGTCGGGCTTAATTTAATCTGCCTCTTGGCAACGTTTCTAGAACTAAAGGTTAGTTGATCCAAGTGTCATTCGTTAACACTCAAATATGATTATGTGGCTATCTGGAAGAGTCCAGTAACAAAATGGCACTGAATACTGAGAGCATAGGCTCTGTGTCCACCAGATGTGGATTTGTATCTGGGCGTGACCTGGACAGGTTACTTAAACAGCCCAAACTTTGGCTGCAAAATGGGAACCCTTGTAGGACCTATGCTGCTAGCGGTGACATGAGGATTAAATGAGATGATGTGGTCAAGCCCTCTGCACAGTGAAGTGTTGTTCAGCTGTTCTGGCTGTGCTGTGGCCCTCAGCCCGTGGCCGTGCATTACTTCAGGTCACGGTGCTCTTCCTCACTGCTGCATCTTAACTCCATCTCTGGGCCTGAAGCCCGGTTCTCTCGTGGTTCCTTTGGTTGCCAACAGAGAACTGAAGGAGGCTTTATGGGTGGCGCTCAGCTGAGTGTCGTTTTTTCCAATAAGGCAAGTATTCTCAGAAGAAGAAAAGCTTTCTGCTTCTACCTTAGACGTTACACAGTGACAGCTGCCTGCAAAAGAGTAGTGAAGGAGGAAAAAAGAGGAAATGAGAATGCGAGAACTGGCAGATTAAGGCTGGATGGGCTCATGGTTGGGGAAACGCAACGAGGCAAACAATATCAAATTTAAAGGGCTCAGTGGGATTTGGGAAATCAGCATAAGTACATAAATCTAACTAGTGCTAACTTAGAGCAACGGCATTATGGAACATTTATCAGCCTTTTTGAGCCCTTTTGATGAATTTGTCTTTGAGCCATGTTCTAAAACTCAAAATAATTGTATCCAAGAGCAAACAAATATCCATATATTTAAGTCTAACTTGCATATTCCACTCATTCAGCAATGATACTGATTGGGGATGAGATACAGGTATGTATTCAAAATCGTTATAAAAGTTACCGAGGGGCCGGCCTGGTGGCGCAAGCGGTTAAGTGCGCGCGCTCCGCTGCGGCGGCCCGGGGTTCGCTGGTTCGGATCCCGGGCGCGCACCGACGCACTGCTTGGTTGAGCCATGCTGTGGCGGCGTCCCATATAAAGTGGAGGAAGATAGGCACAGATGTTAGCCCAGGGCCGTCTCCTCAGCGAAAAAAGAGGAGGATTGGCGGATGTTAGCTCAGGGCTGATCTCCTCACAAAAAAAAAAAAAAAAAAAAAGTTACCGAGTAGCCAAACCTAATGAGAAAAAAACACAAAAGCTGTGATTATTCCTTCTTGTTTCCCTTTTCTTCCTGCAATAATAGTGATCTTATTTTGCACTATTATCGTTTGTTTTCACTTCTCCTATACTCTTTGTATTTCCTTCACATCATATATTAAAGCCCAGGAATAATGTTTTCCCTCTTTAGAAATCAAGAAATGCCAATTAAAATAATAATGAGGTACCACTGTTTTGTTTTGTTTTTTTGCCAAAGAGGTAAGCAAAGATTAAAAAGACTGATAATACCCAATGTTGGTAATATGATGTAAAATGGGTCCTTTCATACTTCTGTGGATGTCAGTGTTAATTTTTGTTGCTTTTTAGAGGAGAATTTGATGATATAATTCAAGAGCTTTAAAATAAGCAAAAAGTTTGCTCACCCTTTGACCCAATAGCCTCACCATTAAGCTTTACCCTAGGAAATAATTGGACAAGTACTCATAACTGTATGTACAGAATATTTAATGATCCATTTATAATATGATAAAACTGAAAGCAACTTAAATATCCAAAAATAAGAGATTAGTTAGATCACTTATGATAATCACCCAATGGAATACCATACAGCCATAAATTTGACATACACGCACACTTGCATATGTGTGTATTACAAATATATGGAAAGATGCTCATAACTACAAAAGGTAGATTATAATAGTAAATATGTCATGAACCATTATCTTTAAAAATGTATATTATATGCATAGAAAAGTGTCTGAAAAGATATACACGAGGATATTAACAGTAATTATATCTGAGTGTGGAGATTATCTCTGATCTTTGTTTTCTTTTCCTTGAATATCTGTATTTTATACAGTACAACAGTGAATATATATTATTTTTAATCAGAAAAAAATTATTTTTTAATGAGAAAAAGAAAAAAAGGGAAACATTTTGCCACTAGTTCTTTTAGTCACTTTGAGGAGAAATTCAGTTATTACTACACTTTCATTGATTAGTGATTGGTGACTATTCAGGCCACTTGGGAATTGGAGCATTTTCATCAACTAAAAAATAAAAAGAAAAGACAAAGCTGATGAGCACAGCAATGGGAACAGCTCTGATATCTCAAAAGCCAGATGGCTTGCTCTTCTTTGCTCTCCTTCCCTTGATCGAAATATAATAAAGCTCATCTTCACTAGGTGATTTGTAAACACTTTTAATTGGTCAGGATGTGGCACCAGACGAGTCAGTTATAGAACCAAGTTTTCAGTGTGGTTATGCTCAATAGATTGTGCAAATATATCAGGGAGCCTCCAACTCTGCCTAGAGTGAAAGAGGTGGGGTTGGGACAGGAAAGACTCTCCAGAGGAGCTGATACCTGAGCTAAAGGGTAAGGATGCAATGGACAGGTGGGCAAGAGGGGAGATGGTATTCCAGGTAAAAGCATGAAAGTATGAACACAACCCTAGGGAGGTTTAGTGGGTGCTTAGCAAATGCTTATTTGTTGTGGTGGAGGTGGTAAATAGAACATAAAAAAGCATTCTAGAACTCCTAGCCTTCCAGTCCTTGTAATAAAAGATGTATTAAATTATGCATTTTGGGTGCTTTTGAACTTAACATGTAACTTGTGTATTTCTTAAAATATTTTATTACGTTTCAATCCTCAAAACTGTTTAAATAAATATAAGCAGTAAGAAGTGTATGCAGTGACACCTAGCTGATGCAAATCAGGAAAGAGTAGATGCGTGGTGAAAATGTGGGGAGATTCAGATCTGGGTATTGTTCCTCATTTATACCCTCAGCCCTTAGATTATTCAAATTCCATGTAAGAACTAAATAAGAATGCTTGAGTTACCGATTGGGGTTCAACCTGTGGCCAGTTCACATGGAAATCCTGTTAGTACTCAGGTCAGCAAGGAATCTTTCACAAGGGCAGTGTCCTCTTCTCTGCTGTCATTCTTAAATGTCTTAATTTACCTTCAGAACCTGAACTTATTAAAACCATTTCTGATGTTTATGTTTTCTATTATCTTCCATAGTAACTTCCACAAGGAAAGTTGTATGACTTATTTGTCTGAAACTTGCCTCCTTCAAGATTCATGGGGCTCCTACTATGTTAAAATATCTTGGTCCGAGCACATCTTTTGCAGCATGGATTGACTGCTGCTTATTGGGAACAAGAAATTGACCTCTTATTAAGAGCACCATGTACAATAGATTTTTTTCAGAGCTATCAAAGAAGCAAGAACAAATTTGCTTGGTTATGCTAATTAGCCTTTCTCCCAGGGCTACCAAGTAAGACAGGAGTTTACAATGAGAACTATTCCCAAATCTAGAGACAGCAGGAAGCTAACCAAAAATCAACCCACAATGAATTAGCTGCAACCTACCCTGTTTTGAAATTAGAATATTCTTTCATGTGTGAACGACTAATGGGTTTCTCAGTTTGTCTAGAAGCCATTCTAAATTATAATTGATAAAAGATAAGACATAATCTTGCAAATTTTATCAATGTTAATAAAAACTGCAGAAAGAAATTTAAATGAAGTTTAGAAAATGGAGAATCAGAGGGTAATCAGTGAGTCTCTATTCAGTCCAAGAAACAAGTTACTGATTCTAACCCTAACATAAAAGGCCAGTTACAAGACCAGCTTGATTGATCAGATCCTCAAAGAGTACCCTGCCTCCTCTGCTCTAATTCTGAGGCAATTCAGAGAGTATATCAACCAACTAGTGAGGGGCAGAGGATAGTCTAGGTTGTGCTACTCATTGCAAAATCACACATTGGCATTCTGCTTTTCAAATATGACTCTTCTGAGTTTGGTTAGTGCAACTCATCTACCAAAAAAATCATCACCCCTCAGTGAACTGGAAAACTGAATTTTGGAGCCTACAAAGCTGAGACGCAGTCCCTAGACAATGGTGATTTCACCTAGTGTCGCCAGCCCAGCATGACAAAACCAGCTGGCCTCATGGATCTTTGCTGCAGAAGAAGAGAGATCCTGGGGCATTCTCAGCAGCCACATACTCGAGAGCCAGCCCTCACCTTGCCTCTCATCCAGTCACACTGGCATCAGGGTTTAAGGAGAGGGAATTAGACATGAGTTTACTTTTGGGACTTTTTTAGGGCAGATGCCCAGCAGAAGGGTTCTCAACGGTGACTGAGAGTTTCTGTCTCCCCCAGAACCCACAGTTCAGTGAACGGACTGCAGAGAAGCAGCCAAGAAGCCAAGCCCTGGAGGCAATCTGCTTGAGACTTTAGTCACTTCTGAGAGGTTAGAGAAGCCCTGGAAATATGCAGTGAAGCGTGTATAGAGAGACAGCTACCTCTTATTCACCACCCTTTGGTAACCAGATTCACTGCTTCTGCCATTTAGCACGTGACTCCTAACAGAGGCTGAGGACAGTGTTGTTTTTTAAAAATTTTCCTACACATTCAATATAATATCACACTTTAAAAATAATTCCTTAATATTATCTAATACCAATCCATAGTCAAATTTTCCCAATTTGTTCTAAGAATGTCCTTTACACCTGTTTGTCCAAGCCAGGATCTAATGTAGGACGTTATGTTGCATCAAGTTGTTATGTTTGTAAATTTCTTTTAATATACAATACTTCCTTTTTTCATGGCGCTGACTTTTTAAGAAATCGAGCCAATTATCCCCTAAAATAGCTCACCTTCTACATCTGTATGCTTGATTCTTTGTAGTCTTAGCTTGTCCCTCTATACCGTGTGTTTTGGATAAACTGTAAGTTAGATCTAAAGCTTTGATTAGATTGAAGCTAAATGTTTTTAACCAAAAGAAAAAGTATAAATATTCTGGGTGATGTCAAATACTTCATATTGCCTCACATCACAAGATGGTGTTGTCTGGGCATTAGTGGTGTTAAGGTTGGTACTGGATTAAGATGATGACCTTCTGATTTCTCCAATGTACAGTTACCTGCTCCTCTTGTGACCTGAAAAAAGGAATTTGCATGGTGGTCCTTTGGTACCATATGAATGTCCTGTTCCCTATCAACCATTTGTCTAAAGGTTTTATCAGCAGCTAATAATCTTTGCCTGAATGAATAATTTCTCTTTGGAGTCTCCTTTTCTATGTCAGCAGGTCTTATGCTGCACTGTTTACTAGTTATGACATGAAGCAAGTCACTAGCTTCTTGGTCCATAATTCCCTCACCTATAAAATAGGTATAAAAATAAAACCAATCCACATGGTTTTTGAAAGTATTAGTTGAGATAAGCATGTATGCATGCTTTGCCTGGTGCCTACTGGCCTGTATGCATGCAATAAGCATTGGTTATTTGTTATTATTGTGCTTTTCCTTATTTTGTTGGTGACAGCTTGCAGAGCATTATCCACTTCCTGCCAGTCTCAAGTTCCTAAGGCAAATGACAACATATGTGATGAAATTGCTGCAAAGGAATTGAAGCAGACTTTTGAAGAATATTGACTTATACCATTTTTTAAAGGCAAATTAGAATTTGTTTCAAATAAGTGCTGCTCAGATCAGTGTTTCCTAAGGCATGCTATAAGAACCAGTAGACCCCCAACATGCTCCATGGGAGAAGGGTTCTATTGTTAAAATAACCTCTGGGAAATCCTGCCCATTCTTTTCCTCTTATGGTTTCATTGTGCATATTATTGAGTTAAAAGTTCTAGAATGCCGTTCAGGAAAGAAACCTGCTTAACCTTGCTTAATCAAGTATTTTCTCATCTATTTGCCTGTGGACACTACCTTCTGCCTCTGCCTTTTTTAAAACCAAGTAATACATATAAACATTACATTGCTCTGCCTTAGATTCATCCAGAGGATTGAGTGAGGAGGGAGTCAAAATGATGAGCCAACCCCCAGTGCAGAGTCGGAAGGTGTCTGCCACTGGCCTTTGGATCCTGAAAAGCCGTGCAAGTTAGAGGTGTTCTTAAGAGGTTCATTTCTTTGTTGGGGCAGGAAAAGCAGAAATTTGTTGTTGAAACAGCCCAACTCTCTTCCTTAGATTTTCTTCAAAGCTTATCAGGACTCCTAGAGGATCGCAGAGTCCACCTGTCCTATAGCTGTCCCACCGCCACTGGGTTTTGCCTAGGCCGACAGGAATGAGTCCCTTGGGCTAATGCACAGAGACCAAAGGGCATAGAGAGTGTCATGGAGTCAGACGAACAGGGTCAATGTCAGCTCTACCAGGTATTCGCCATGATCCCTGGGCAAATTCTCTACCCTCTCTGAACTTCAGTTTCTTCGTCTATATAACAGGGACCATTAAAGCACTTAGTTCAAATGGTTGTGAAACTCTCATTAGATACATAAAAGCATTTTAAAAAATATGAAGTGCTATATAAATACTAATTAATTTACACTTAATGTTAAGGGTGTTCTTACTGATCTTCATGGCCCATGTTTCGGGGGTCCGCTAGTCATTCTTTTATTCATTCAACTTGTCTAATATTTATTGAGCCACTCACAATGTACCAGACACTGGGTTAGGTGCTGATATAGAGTACAGAATAAAGCAGATCTAGTCCTCACCTTCATGGAGCTTACATTCCACAGTGGGAGACATACGATAAACAAATATACACACAAATAAGTTTATCAGTATAGCCTCCTCTCCCCAGGTACTGATGTGATATTTTAAAAATTGGGTATATTGCTATAATCTACTATAAGTAGATGCATTTTAAAGGTAATATCTATGAACTGTTCACAGAAAATTCAGAAAATTAATTTGTTAGTTTAAATAAAGAATTAGATTATTAATGTAGAACTAGAAGATACTTTAGGAACAATTTATTTCAATCCCCTCATTTTACAGATGAGGAAAACTAGAACCCTGAATACTGTAGAAATTTACTCAGTCACCTGTTTGTGTGTGTGCATGTCAGAGAGAGAGAGAAATTAGGGATCTTGAGGCCAGGTATAGAACCCAGATTTCCTTTCTACTCATCAGTGCTTTCTACTCTGCTGGATTCCATCTGAAAGGGATTGTAAGAGCCGGATCCTATTTTAACAGTGTGTTATAATGATCACACTTTGATATAGTGTGTTCCAATTATAAAAAATTGGGGCTACAGCACAATTGATTTTTCCAAACTTGGCTCCATGAAACATTAATATTTTAATAGATGTTAGTAGGTTATCACTTTTTAAGTTTCTTTGTCAAGTTGGCTTAGAAAACCCTGCATCCTCTCCCCTACCCTACTTTAGAAATCCATAAATGCATATTGTGATTGAAAAAGATCAGTTCTGCAGTAAGGAAACCTCTTCAACTCCGTACAACTCAGCATTTCCCAAACTTATTTGATTACAGAATCTATTTTGGATTATTTAACAACCTGATTAATGTGCTGGGAAGTGCAGCCTTAGCATCAGTGTGGTTGGCTTCTTGGTAAAGTCTGTGAAAGCCCATTAGTGAACCAAATTGGATCATACACCTTCAAAAAGGGCAGTTTCTTAGGTCTTCGGATCTCAGGCTGACTGCGGATACAGGAGCAACACTTCATAGGATACATTTCCTTAAAATGACCATGTCCTTTTAACCAAAGACTGGAAAGGGTAACAATGGAAGTTTAATTAAAGAGTATGTTCTGATACATCTTTGTAGGAAAACAACCCTGTTTATGGATTTTAATTATCATTTTCAAGGCTTTTAAAAATTATATTGTTATGATTTTTATTTTTAGGTATTCACAAGCTCGGAGTTCTCCCAAAGGGTGTGATGTCTTCGCAGGACGTCCAAATAAGGTAGCTGAACATCTTGATTCTGAAGTAACTGTGTATCCTTATTTCAGACTCGTCCAAGTCCACAGCTGTGAAGCCTGTCTGTGGCTGCTTGGTGGGGCCATCCAAACATGAAACTGATAGTGATATTTGAAGTCTTTGAGACAAAAGCCCAGCTTGCTAAAGAACTTTGGTTCAGCAGAGAGACAGGGAGGTACAGTGAAGAGAGAATCAAAAGCCTGGAAATTTGCTGCTGAGAATAAATGCTAGCTGCTCCCTGAGGTGATTTGTCTGTGCACTCCACTCTCTACAGATGTTAGAGCCTCTTTTTGAGTAAGGACCCGAGGTTCTTTGGTAGCACTTTGATATCCTGCTCGAATTCAATATGTGAAATGGAGGCGTCTCTCTGTGACTTGGAGCCCACAGCAGGCTTTGAAGTCTGATCCAATTTTTGCTGCCTACTATTTGATGTTGAAAGGATGAAATGAAGAAAATGTACAGTTTTTGCCAGTAACTCTGCTGAGCATATGTAAGATTAAAAAAACAAAATCCTTTGGATGAAGTACTTAGAAATGTTAAGTAGATTAATACCTTCCTATAGGTTTTCTTTTTTCTTTCTTAGGGATAAAAATTAAGTACAGAAGAAAATCAGCACATAGCTGTTTTTATATTCTGGACTATAATTAATTTAAGAGTGGGCTAGATTGACTTCAGAGGAAGAAATGAATGAAGCAAAAGGTGTTGAGACTTTACTACTAATTGTCCCAAGGAGAGGACCTCCACTCAATTTTAATGCAAGACAGGGACAACTTACAACATGACCTCAATATACTTAGTTTCTTCCTCATACAATTGGGGTTAAGTGTCCCTTAGTTAAATGGAAGCCATGTCTTTAAGGCTGCTTCATCAGAGGATAAAAATAATGTTTCTCTTACTGGGTCTTTCTGAAGCACTCAGTTTCTGGGACTGATTTGCTGTCTTCTCCGACATGCCATGCTGCTCCAGATCACCCAGGACTGAGTCCCTTGAGGGGAGCCCCTGCAAAACTTGGTAAGAAGAACATTTTTAATTGCATGCTGCTTCTACCATTCAAATGCTTGTATACTTTTTAATGAGTTGTTTGGGCAGGACTGTCTAGAAGGCAGGACTCTAATAGTAATATGACTTAATGTTAGCAAGAAGTTCAGGTTTGGGGAGCCATAAAGGCTGGAAGCAAAACTTGTATTAAAGGTAGCAGTTTATTGCCTACTTATGCCGCTTAAGTTTACTCTTCTGAGGGAAGAAAATAAATATCAACGGCCATACTTTTCCCTTTACTTGTAAGAACCTCAAATTAGGAAACTGCTTCAAATCTTCAT
Source organism: Diceros bicornis minor (assembly GCF_020826845.1). Lineage (NCBI taxonomy): Eukaryota > Metazoa > Chordata > Mammalia > Perissodactyla > Rhinocerotidae > Diceros > Diceros bicornis. The sequence goes on from NC_080749.1 coordinate 52,074,488, forward strand.
TTTGTTAAAGAAAAGATAAACAGCTGACCAGCTTTCAGTGGAGCAGATCATTCAGGATCAAAATCTAGGGCTTGGTAAAGAATATGGATTTAGTGATTATTAGTTGTGCCCTTTTGGCAACATGGCCATTCTTTCAGCAAGAATACAGACATCTTGCCACGCTCCTTTGGGAAATAGCTATTTCTGGCCCCTTTTCTAAATTGTTTGCTACAGAATATGCTAAAAGTCAGTTTTCAGGCTTATGCATGGCTATAATCAGTACTTCTGGAAGATAAAATAAAAGTGTGATCACAAGAAATATCTATGAACCCCAAGATATTAAGGACAATGTGGACCATTCCAAAGAAAGAAACATTTTCAACTTAAAATACCAACTTTACACCTACTGTTGACCTCATCTATTTTTCTGAGATGTGCAGTAGTTTCTCAGGTTTCTCTTTTTAGCCTATTTTTCAGTGACAAAGTAGTACCATATGAAGTAGGAAATGCATAATAAATATGTCAGGACCTCTAGTCCATACAGAACTTAAGATCTTGTAGAAAGACAAGAGAGGATATTATAGCAAAACCTTTTACATGGATATGCAGAAAATGATAAGCTTGTCAAAGGGAATATTTTCGCCACAGCCAGACAGTGTTCAGGAATAAGAGGTAGGGGTAGGAGTAGTGCAAAAAAAGAGGAAAATTTAGGGAAAAGACAGTGTGGTGGAGCAGAATTTAGCAAGAATTTAGTTGGCATTTTTCTCTATCCAAACAGACAACTTCTACTTATTAATTGGGGTGTTTTGACCATTTACATTTAATGCAATTATTGATATGTTTCGGTCATCTTGCTGTTTGTTTTCTATTTATCCCATCTTGTCTTTGTTCTCTTTTGGCATTCTACTTTAAGATACATGTAACTTTAAAATACATGTAAAAAGAAAAATTTGAGTATGGTTGAGCAGCCAAAGGCACAGATTCTGGGGTCAGACCTGCCTGGATTCAAATCTCTGCTCTCCTGTGTACTGTTGATACAGTTATGTAATGACTCCTTACCTCAGTACTTACACATGTGAAATGAGGAAAATAGTAGTTCATAGCTGAGGGGTTGTACTGAGGATTAAATGAGCTAGTATAGGTAAAGGGCATAATATACTGTCTGGTTCATAGTAAGGGTACATTATTATGTCAGCTGCTGCTATGGTAGTTATTGTTATTGATATAATATAAATGCAAAGTTCATGAGGTATGAAGGAGAGAAATAAAGTGTAATTATTTATTGTAAGGCATTAAGTTTTGGTGGGATAGTTCAGGGGGAGTAAAAATATATTTCATTTTGAATTAACTTGTTAATGAGACTTGTTAGGTTATAGTCATCTTTCTCAGTCTTTAGGAAAGTATCCGAGAAAGTCAAACTTATTCGTAAGTTTACATCCGACTTGCTGTAAATGGCTCATGTGCACTTTCCTGTCAAATTATTTATTCCTTCCAATCTAGACAGTTCTCTATTGGGTCTGCCACCGTCACTGTTACTTCTTATACTCTTGTAAACAGCATCCTAATTGGTCCTTCTGCTTCCATTCTTTTCCTCCTTCAACTTCTCTTATGCACAGATGCCTGAGGAGCTGTTTAAAAGCATTCCCTGATCATGAAATTCCCTTCCTCCATATTCTTCAGTGGCTCTCCATTGCCCCAGCATCGACTCTAAGCTTCTTGGCATGATGTTCAAGGCTGCCTCTGTTCTGGTCCTAAACTTCCTTTCTAGCTCTATCTTCCACTGAACTCTCTCCCTCATCTGTGCTTCCGAATATCCAAAACTATTCTCTATTCTCCAAGCATGACCAGTGCATTCTTTCCCTCCTCTCCAACTTTGTTCATGCTGCTTTACCTCTCTCCACCCCCTCTCCCCCCCACTCACACACACCGTTCTTCACTGTTTACTCTCAGAGTCCTCTCCATTATTCAGGGCTCACAATGGCTCCCTCTGTGCCCTTTGACTGCTCTTATAGTACTTATCACATCCTGCCTTTTATTATAGTTCTTTTCATGCATCTATTAGATTTTAAACTCTCTGGGATCATCTCTTTTCATTTCCAAATTCTCTCCTTGCAACCTAGCCTAGGTCTTCAAATTGAATTCTTGAGCATCCACAGCTGTGATGAAATATAATGGAAGCAAGAATGAAATGAAACTTTCGAGTAAATGAGTCAGAGAAAAGAGAGAATTTTAAACTGTATTTCTAATAATCCTGGAACAAAATAAATATCTTTTTGTCATTCCTAAATAAGTATAGCATACCAGTAGAACAAGCTAAAACAATCCAAGCTGTGTCATTTTGTTCCTGTTGTTGTTTTGGGCAGGAGGAGAGGGAAAGAAGGTTTAGGCAGAAAAAAGCATTCTGTAAATCACATTCCCCTTGACCTTAGAAAGCAACAAAGATGGATTGAAGACAAAAGTTTTCCAGTTTGGTTTATGTTTTCAAGGTGATTAGCTGCAAAAACAAGAATATATTCTGTAAGAGACGTTTTAGCAAGTTATACCTTTGGGTTTAATTCTTTGCCTTAAATGACCCATTATTTCAACCCGTGTTTCTGTGGAAGGCTGAATAAAAATATTGTGACCTTTTTCCTTTAAAAAAAACCACTAACATCCAACAGGTTTGCCTTCTAACTTGCAGTGAGTGCTAACTTCATTGTTCTGTAAAGGGGTCTGGTGGACTGGGAGGTGGAGGCAGGCATCGAATAAATCTAAAGTTACTTAATCAGGCCAGCTCTGCTCAGAGCAGGCAGGTAGAGAAGTGTGCAAATGTGAGGCTTGGACAAAGGCTGTCTTCAGCCCCTTAGTCAGAGAGTCTCAGAAGGTCCTTAATTGGTCCATTTGAGCCTGACTTATTCCTCACATAGGAGAGGAAAGCACAATATACCCAGGAAGTGCATAAAACGCATCACTTTGCCACTAGCCCAAGCAGCGAAATTATTTAATTGGACTGACAGGTGTATATACAGACCTGATCTGATTTTACTATGTAAAAATTTATTCCTTAGGCATTTGTTCTTCTATTTATTTATTCATTTACTTATTCAACAAACATTAACACTTACTAAGTGCCAAGAACTGTCCTGGGCCAGTACTTCTCAAACTCTTTTGAAAGACCAGTTTTGGGTTGATTGTTTTAATTTCCAATTTGTGCAGTCTGATACTTTAGTGAAATACAATAAAAATGAATAACTATATAAACAATCATACATTCAAGTGTTGTGTCAATATCAAATTGATCTAAACTTTTCTAAATTTCTTACTCTAAATTAAACTATTCTAAATTTCTTTACTAATCTTGTTGGGACCAGTAACGAGAGTCAGCCTGCAGACCACACGTCACAAGCACTGTTCTAGGCACATGTGATACATCAGGGAACAATACACTCAAAAATTCCTGTCCTCACAATGCAACGTTCTAGTAGAGGGAGACAGCAATAAACAATAAGCATAATATATGTCAGTTATATGGGACGTTAGAAGGGCAAAGTGTTATGGGGAAGAAAATACAGCAAGGGAGAGCAGGAGTGGCCAAAGTGTGGAAGATGGGGTTGGAGGACAGTTTACCTTTAAATAGTGTGGTCAAGGTGGGCTTCACTGAGAAGTCTGGAAGGTCGTGAGCTAGTTAGCCATGTGGGTATCTAGGAGGAGAGCGTTACAGGCAGAGGGAACAGCCATAGCAAAGGCCCTGAGGAGAGAGCACGCAAGGAATACATGAGGAGTAGAAAGAAGCCCATGTGATTGGAGCTGAGATAGCAAGGCAGAGAAGCATAGAACGTGAGGGAGCCAAACAATGCAAGTCAGTACTTCTTAATATTATAACTAACACCCTGGTGATCTAGTTAAAATGAAGATTCTGATTCAGCAGGTCTGGATGGCTCCTGAGATTCTGTAACACTAACGAGCTTCCAGGTGGTGCCGTTGTTGCTGATCTGAGGTCTACATTTTGAGTAGTGAGGGTGTAAACTCAGTGAAATGGGGAGCCACTGAGCGTTTTCAGCAGAGGAGTGACATGACTACTCCAGCTGCTGGGTTGAGGATAGACTATAGACATCACCAATGAATGAGATATTCTATGTAAGTTACATTTTCCAGACAGCTGAAACTTTCTAAAACCTATGACTCTCTTGCATGTTAAGCGTACTGAACACAGTTCTCCTTATTATTAGTGTCTCTGGACGTGATTATTGACGACAGTCATCACACTGGGCTGTAATGCAGAGAGATCCTCAGAGACCACTGTGAAATAAAACCACCTACCCTTGCATTGAATGACTCTCGACCTTTAGTTAATGTGCCTGATTGTTTTTACTTTCCTCTCTCTCAACACGAAGCTGATGTTTCTTGCTATTGTTAATGTGCTCACTTTTTGTAAAATATTTTCCTTCCCCTTCTTTTTCTCCTTTATTGTGGCCTAAAAGAAAAGGTTTAAGCACTTTTGCTGCACTAAAAAAAAATGGATCTAAGAGGGGTATCTGAGGAAATCCTCTCTAAACAAAAGAAAGGGAACTGCCATATGGAGGAGGTGTCTACTTTGGGCACATGCTAGGTGCTTTACCTATATTTTCTTAATGTGAAGTACACCAACTTTAGTTTAACTTTGTGATCTGTTTGTTCAGGGACCGTCATTTTCTGCCCTTGGGTTTGCTGTGATACCTCACCTAAGTGAGGTAGTCCTGCCATTGGCTATCTTCTCACCTACAAGTAGTATAAATTATTCGTCTTTCTTTCTGAACGTCAAAAAGTCATTGCACTTGCCAAGAGTAACTTTAACTACATCACATCTTAAAGATGAAGAGTGGTACATTTTTAGGGAGCTGAGGAGCAGGCAGTATTGCATCAGCCTCCCGAGGGAGTCACAGCCGGCAGTACATGGTGTCTAGGTGCAGTAGAGAGAGACCCCAGAGAGCATCTTGTGTTGGGCTTTAGTGATCTGATTTCACTTCTTTCTTCAGATTCGCTGAGCAAACCACATACACTTGCTTTCACCCAGTCGCTTCTCTGATGCTATCTACCTCATTATTTTCCTTTACCTTTCTTGTTGCTCATTATTAAATTTTGTTGATCTTGGCAGCAGTTTAGCTATCAGAAAGCAAACCTGGGCTGTATTTTATCCTTGGAACTCTTAATCCTTAGGGTGACCAAACATCTCAATTTTCCCGGGACTGAAGGTTTTCCAAGATGTGGATTTTCAATGCTAACACCAGAACTGTCCCAGGCAACCTGGGACAAGTGGGTCACCCTCTAATAACAGTGGAAGTTGAACTCGATTTAACTGAGAACTATTTTTTTTTTAATTAGATAACTGTATCAGGCAAGAATAAGCCTTAGATCCATGCTACAGAACAGCCTCACACTAGCCGCCTGTTTTTGGAAAGGGATGCAAGCAGCTGGCCAAATAGCAACCACTGTGATCGTAAAGGGCTCAGATGTCGCCCATTTGACAGGGAGAGCGTGTTCCTACAACGGAGTCTCAAAGGCAACATAATCCCTGTCGGGAAAGCACGTGGAAACCAGACCCTAAACGGATGGAAGGCTGCTGCACCTCCCTGTCCCCCATCCACTAATGGGACGTCACGCACAGGACTTGGAGGCCACCCTTATGCCCTCATGTATGGGTAGTCTCTGGTGCTTTGAATCCCTGCTCTTTTCAGCTACAGTTGGGCTGAGCCATCTTTTCTTCTTGCCTGGGTGCCGTGAAATTCACCATAAGCCCTCATCAGTGAGACCGATAAAGCCTCAGTCTCAGGACTTTTCTCAGTGAGATGGTAAAGGAATTATAGGCATAGAATTCTTACCTTTAGCATGGGAGGTAGAAAAAACACCTCCTTGTTAAGGGATCGTTTTAGACCAGTGGTTCTCAAACTTCAGTGGGCGTCACAATCACCTGGAAGGTGTTAAAACAGATTGCTGGCCCATTCCGTAGTTGCCCATTTTATGTGGAGTGGAGGAGGAGAGGGGGGATTTGCATTTTTATCATATTCCCAGGGGATGTGATGCTGCTGGTCTGGGGACTACTCTTTGAGAACCACCGCTCCAGATATCCCCTATCTCTTTGATACTAAATTGAATCAGAAAAAGTGAACTATATTTATATGGCTTTCTATTCATTCATTCAATAAACACTTACTGAGCACTCACTATATATATCACCCATAGGCCAGAAAGTAAAATAAGACACTTATAAAGACTAATGCAATTGTAATATGTTGGTCTTTGCAGCTGTTATTTTCCAAGGCAGGTTTTGTAACACACTGAGTGTCCATATTTATCTCAAGTGGTCTCTTTAAATTCTCAGGAAGTTGTCAGGAACAAAATTACATTTACTTGTAACTTTGCTATAGAGGAGAAGGAGGCAAGTGTTCCAGACTTTTATAAAGTGTCTCAATTTCTAAAATTATTAGGAATTATTGCCTTTAAAGGATATTTCTATTTTATAAACTCTACTGCCTCTGCAAGCTGCCCACAAGGCAATATTGCTCTAAACCCCACCAGATCTGAATATTTGCACATATCTCTAGTATGTCTGTCATTGCCATAATGTTTATGCCCTGGCTTTTTGCAAAATAATTTAGGCAAGGCCAGCATAAGGAGTGCACAGTTTGAGGCTTGTGGGCATGAGGGCAGAGGGGTGGAAGGAGGAGGAGGAGAGAAGATTAGAGTTCTACTCCCAAATTCAATTTCTAATTTAGCCCCATTTGTATTAATCATACACCTTCCCTATTTGGATTAAAAGACTTTTCTTATTTTTACTAGATCTGTCTGGGCTTTGAGTTTGTTTGTTTGTTTGTTTTGCCTTATTTTGTAATTTTGGAGAATGCAAACAGAGTGCTTGGAACATCAGTTGCAGTTGTGACGGTTTACCCTAACTGAGGCCTCTCTCCAAAATTGTGGTTTTCTAAAGAAGTTTTGTAGGATATCTATCAAAAGGAAAAGGTTCGTTTGGGCACCTGCTGTTCCCTGAAATTTGGGGATGTGGATGATGAGGAAGAAGGGGTATATGGTCCCCCACATAGGTCGGCACCGCATCCCCTCCTCAGCCAGCTGAGGCAGTGAGATTCTGACTCCGTTGGAGGAGTTGAGGCTGGAGGGGAAAGTGGCCGCTGCTGTGAGAACCATAGTTAGAAGCGGTGGAAGTCATTTGTCAGCCACAATTCCTGAGGCCACATACCTCAGGGAAAGCCTTGTGACAGCCTGTTCTCCTTCCTGCAACTCATGAAAGCATGTTATAAAGTTGGACCGTTTTTGGACATTATTTCTGCTTAAATTGTTACTGAAACGTATCTAAAGAGAGTTCAGCAGGAACTTTTCTGGTGCTTTCCTGAGTGTATTAAGTCAGGACGCTCTTTTTGCTGATGCCAAGTTAGGTTCTGGCATTGACCCAGAACATCAGGAGTGCAGCTGCCAAACAACGCAAGGCGGGGCAGTGTGAGTCAACTTAGCGCACTCGGCTTCCAGAATTGGATGTTGATGGCATGGCTGTAAAACATGCCGAGAGGAATTTTATTTTAAATTCTTTTCTTACTCGATGTATTTGAAACAGCACATACTCTATAAACTACCCTATTAACTGTGGCTACCTCATTTGTTTCATTTTAAAGGATTCTTTTCAACTTTAAAATTAAACATACACTTGTATGACTGTAGGAGTAGAGTGATTTTTCTTCTTTTTACTTTTGTTTCTTTTCCAAGATTGGAAGAAATAAATATTTTGTGTTTTTTTTTTAATTAATAGACTTTTTTTTTTACTAATTTTGGGTTTTCAGAAAAATTGAGCAGAAAGTACAGAGTTCCCATACACTCTTACCCTTACTTCTCCCCCTCTGCCCAGTTTCCCCTGTTATTAGCATCTTGCATTAATGTGGCTCATTTATTACAATGATGAGCCAATATTGATATATTATTATTAACTAAAGTCCATAATTCACATTAGGGTTCTCTCTTTGTGTTATACAGTCTGTGGGTTTTGACAAATATATAATGACATATATCTTGCGGTATCCAACAGAATAGTTTCATTTGCCTAAAAATCCTCTATGTTCCACCTGTTCATCCCTCCCTCCCTCCCCCTAGGCTGCTGGCAACCATTTTTTTTTTTTTTTTCTGTCTTCATAGTTTTGCCTTTTCCAGAATGTCATATAGTTGGAATCAGACAGCATATAGCCTTTTTAGATTGGCTTTTTTCCGTTAGCAACATGCATTTAAGGTTCCTCCCTGTCTTTGCATGGCTTGATAGCTCATGTCTTTTTGTTGCTGAAAATATTCCATTGTCTGGATGTACCACAGTTTGTTTATCCATTCACCTGTTGAAGGGCATCTTGGTTGCTTCCAAGTTTTGGCAATTATGAATAAAGCTGCCTCAAACATCTGTGTGCAGGTTTTTGTGTAGACGTAAGTTTTTAACTCCTTTGGGTAAATGCCAAAGAGTGTGATTGCTAGATTATATGTAAGAATATGTTTAGTTTTGTAAGAAACTGCCAAACTATCTTCCAAAGTGGCTGTACCATTTTCCATTCCCACCAGCAATGAATGAGAGTTTCTGTTGCTCCTCATCTCACCAGCATTTGGTGTTGTCAGTGTTTTGGATTTTTGCCATTTTGATAGGTGTGTGGTGGTATCTTGTTGTTGTTTTACTTTGCGTTTCCCTGATGACATGATGTGGAGCATCTTTTTGTATGCTTATTTGCCATCTGTATATCTTTTTTGGTGAAGTGTCTGTTCAGATCTTTTGCCCACTTTTAAATTGTGGTGTTTGTGTTCTTATTTGAGGGTTTAAGAGTTCTTTGTATATTTTGGATACCAGTTCTTTGCAGATATGTGTTTTGCAAATACTTCTCCCAGTTTGTGGCTTGTCTTTTCATTCTCTTAACAGTGTCCTTTGTAGAATAGTAATGAATTTTTTATGTATATAATCAGGGAGAAAAATGTTCTTAAATAAACCTGACTCCCTTCTTGGCTTAGCTCTTACTCACTGTCCAAGAAAGTGAGAATAGCCTGAGAGGAGCAAGGTAATTGGTAGTTTGGTAGTTGAACATGTAAGAATCATGACACGAGTGTGTTCCCTAAATTAAATGTAATCAATTTTAAGTGCTATAGTGAGGCAAGATAGACATAATCTAAAATAAAGAGAAAAAAAAAAGACTTTGTTATATGACCATCTGCAGAACCATAGTAAGATTTTTCTCTCAGTTTTCATTTTTATTTTACTCTCATTTCCTCACCACTTATGCTCCTTAGGTAACTAGAACTCCTAGAATGACCAGGAAAACTCTGGGGTTGTCTGCTTCCAGTAAAAATAGTATTTAGCAAGAGAAAACTTGTTGCTTTAAATTCAAAGAAGGCTAGGGGAGAGTGAAATGCACCTTTATTACTCATTCATTCAGGTTCTCCTTAAGCAGATGTTTATTGAGCATCTACTAAGTGGTAGGCACTACGTTGGGTGCTGGTGATATACAAGGGAGCAAGATCCAGGCTTGCCCTTGTGAAGTTGACATTTCAAGGGAGAAATGGACAAGTAAATCTGAAATCAAATCTCGACTAGAGTGTTGATAGGAGTGAGCACAGGACTGTAGGAGCTATGGATGGGATACCGTGTCTTGAGGGAGCAGAGAAGGGTCAGATAGGCTTACACCAAAGCTGAGACCTGCAGGGGGATCAGGAATTGGCCAAAGAGTGGGGAAAGATATTTCCAGCCTTCTGCTTGTTCCCTTTCCACACCGGAAAAATCTCACATGTGAGAGACGTGAGATTTTGGTTGTTTTGGTTTTTACATTTTTTAAATTTCTGAAATATTACATGCCTACAGAAAAAAAACATTTAAAGCGTGGATGGAAAGTGTAATAAATTATTATGAAGAAAGCCCACACATAACCACAACTGAGAACACAAAAAAGAAGTTGCCAGCATCTCGGAAGCCTTCTGTATTGCCTTTCCTGATTATGACTCTCTTTCTCCTCCCTGGAGGTAACCACTTAAGTATGCATCCCAAATATCATAGTTTCATTTTGCCTATTTTTCAGCTTTATATAACTGGAATCACATAGCATTATTCTTTGGTTTCTAGCTTTTTCCTCTTTTTTCCCTTAACATTATATTTTTAAGATTAACTTGTTTATTTTCATTGCTGTCGAGTATCCCACATTATGAATCCATTCTTCTGTTGCTGGGCATCTGGGTTGTTTCCAGTTTGGAGCTCTTACAAAGAAGAGATGTCCATGGATGATGGTTCCACACTGTTGGCAGTGTGGCAGGCTTTGGAGTCAAACAGACTTAAATTTATATCCCAGCTCTGCCACTCTAACAGCTTTGTGACTTTGGGCAAGTTACTTAACCTCTCTGTGCCTCTCTTTCCTCATCTGTAAAATAGAAATAATGAAAGTACCTCTATCATAGGGTACCTCTACATAGCATGTAGAGTGCTTATCACAGTACTTGGCATATAGTAAGCGTTCAACAAAAGTTTGCTGCTACGTGGGGTTATGCTTCTTACTCATGGGAATATTTCGTTTTTCTTTAAGTAAGTTCTCTACCAAGTTCATATGGCCTGACCTATCTGGATTTAGGATTATAGAAGCCTTTGAGATGGTTTTGCTCAAACCTCTCATTTTATAGATGAGGAAACTGAGTCCCCCGAGGAAGAACCCAACCCAGGCCTGGGCTCTAGGGAGAAATCAAGGAAGTGATGCCTCTGGACCAGCTCTCAGGGCCCAGACTCTTCTTGGTGCTTCTTTGGATTGCCATTATCATTTTTTACCCATATTTTCCTCTTTGCTCTACAAAGGAATAGGGGAAATAGAAACCTCAAGGGGTTGAACAGTTAGCTCTATGTTCACCTGTAGACTGTGAAGTCTCTTACATTATGCCCAAGTTATTTGATTGACTGTCAGTCAAAGGTTAGTATTTCACAGGCTCTCTCCTGATTAGGCTCAAAGGTAAGAAGGCAAAATAAAGGACATAAAGCAGTGTCTTGGGATTAATGGCTTTAGGTATAGGTGCTCTGTTTAGCTCAGACTGCTGTTGGAATTGGATTAAAATTACTTGTGATATAAAAAAAAGGGAACAGATACATTTCTTATAAAACTGTGAATATGAAGTTGGGGTAATAACAGGAGAAGTTCAAGATTAACAATTAATATTAAATGAGTTAGCAGTTTTTTTCCCAACTAAGAACAATTCACAGTAACTTCCTGATCCCCTACAAGTCACTGCACTCTGTCCTAAACCAGAGCTTTCCTGAGCTCTGCCCTCACCCCCTCCCCAGACCCTTCCACTTCTGCATTTTGCCCATCTTTCCAGTGCTTTGCTGGTATTTAAGCTTTTTATGACACTGAACTTCCCTGCTCTGTGATTTGTGTTCTTAGGTTCCTGAGAGAGAGAGAGAGAGAGAAAGTGTGTGTGTGTGTGTGTGTGTGTGTGTGAGAGAGAGAGAGAGAGAGGTGTGTGTGATGCTCTGGCAGCTTTGAGGAGACTCTGGGTCAGGACTTGTCGTTCAAAACTAAGACTTTAGATTATTGGCTTAGTGCATGAGACTAGAGCCTGCACGTGGTAAGCACCTAATAAATGTGTAGCTGCTGCTGCTGCTGCTGCGGTCTCCCTCCTCAAATGAGAATCACTTCTGAAAGTACCTCATTCCCGAGTTAACAGCTCCTTCCTTCTTTCCGTTCAAATTGTCAAGTCTTACAGAGTGTGCTAAGATTTCTATAACCTGCACTTGGTTTTTTCCGCTGTCACCACAAGTCTCAAGAGTTTATCACCTTGAACCTTTAGCACATTTAAGAAGAGTGGGACTAATTTGTTGGTATTTTCTGTGTCTGGCAATTTGTGTAATGGGAGGGAGTTATGTTTCATTAATCCACCTAAATAGTATAAGGAATATTTAGAGCTCTCACCGACTCAGATCTGTGTTTTCTTTCTCCACTATTCAAAAGGGTCTGTTTGGCTGCCTAGCAGTGAGCAATGAGGCTCACTACCCAGACATTAGGCTGGGTTTGTCTGACCTAATATACATGAGGACTCAGTGTTCCCAAAGGAATCCTTCCTTTTTAAAGGAAGAAATTAATGATATCCCTTTTCATTGAATTGGTGCCAGGTATTTTCTCTAAGCAGCCCATTTAAAAGAACAAATTCAAACAGGCCCAAGAAACAAACGCAAGAGATCTACAAAGCTCTTAAGGGATGAGTTTACACACTATCCTAATTTCAAAGGAGATGTTTTTATGCCAGGACACAATGGCTGGGCTCTCCCAATGGACACACACTGACTTTAAATGTCAAACTCTGCATTTGTGCAGAAATCAGATAAGTGCCAAGAGCTCTAGGCTTGCTTCTGCTCTTAACTGATTTGTCCTCCAAAGGACAGTTCACACGCTAACTCATTACACAAGGTCTGAATGTTCAGGGTATGGGTGGCAGACAGAACATCCAAGGATCCACTCCAAATCTCCAAGGGTCAAATTACAAAGCGTCCGTTCCGCTTGTCCTTCACTGCTATATTTACCCACACCCAGAGCAGTTCAGCTCACAGCATCACACTTGTACTCTGCCTTCCGATTTTCAACTTGAGTTGCCATCTGGGGACCAGGGCTCTTCTCATCTCTTGTGGGCTGCTCATTCTTTACTCTAGTCCTCTTATTCAATCCGTTAATGGAACCCCCACTTCACGTGGCAGTTTCTATTTAACACTGTGAGGAGGCACTGGGAAAAAGTACATCACGTTGTCTCTCCCCTTAAATGGGGAGTTAGAATAGCCGCTCCCTCTAACCCCCCACCCTAAGCAGATTAACCCATATAGGCATAGGGGACAACCTATAAATAACCGCTGAGTGATTAGAGGATTGAACACACTGCATAAAGGTTTTGCTTACATTATCTGTAACCAGTGAATTAAAAATATTGACCTTAGAGTGACTATCTTCTCTTCAGCACTCCTAACAAACGGTCATCCGGCTGATTTCACATGTTCTTTGGCAGACCTTGTTACATCTTGAGCCCTCTGAGAAGATAATGGAATCCATGTACCCTAACCCTCAAAAAATGGGCAAATGCACACCTGTAACATTTTGCATGTAATTTCAAGGACTCCCTGAACACCTACCTTCATGGTCCCATCGTGGTCTACATCCCAGGTTAAGAATCCCTATACTACTGAGAGGAATTGGCTAATTTTGAAGACTACCAATTTCATGGTTACAAAGCTTGATAGAAAGAATTTTCTTCTTGCTTCCCAATAACTGAATAAGAAAAAATGGCTACTTCTTTTTCCATGTGATAGTTCCTCAAATATTTGTAGATTCGTATAGCTTTCTCAGTGAGACTTCTTGGGGGCTTTGACTCTGTAATTTATCAAGTGACCCTTAAAAGCTGTGGCTGCCTTCAGGAAATTCTGTGCCAGGATCTAAAGCCTTTGGACCAGAAGACGTGCATGCAGTGCCATGGCTTATCAAAAATGCCAAGGCAGGTTGCTACAGTCTTTTCCGTCTTCATTAAAAAAGAAAAAAACAATTGATCCCTTAAAAAAAAAACCTTAGAATTCTTGAAAAGACTAAAACATTGAGCCATATGTTTATTTCTCCATCATCTTTGTTTTTTATTAAAAAAATATTGCTTAACTATTGCTCAATTTTTCATATTTAATAGAGAAAGGAAAATTCTTAACAGAATTCTAGAATGAAAATTGGAACATAAAGAATGAGATAAAATCATTTTACATTTTACTTTGAACTCCCTGTGAAGTGGGCTTAATGTTTTCTGAGCCACTTTTATATGTTCAGATAATTTATGCACAACATATATTAGTATTGTTGCTCTCCTTGAAAGCTTTTTCCTGATTCTCAATATCAATCTGAACCTAGATGTTACCCTATTCTGACTTCTTAGGCCACTAATTTTATAAGAGTAATAATGGTCCCAGAAATCTCATATATTGTGTTTTGGAGTTTTAAAATCGTCTTTAGTTTTTCTTTCATTAAAAGCTGAATTTTAATTATGTAGAATTTAGAGGAGAATCAAGATATAGAAAAAAAAACAAACCCAAAAAACTCCCCAAACTTCCAAATAATAGCAACAACAAAAAGCCTGACTGAATATCTGAGATGAGGGATTTAGACTTGGTTTTAAGCAATCACTTAGCCCTCACTGAAAAATGAATAGGTTGGACCAAGTCATGCCTGAATTTCCTAAAGTTATATGATTCTCTTATGAGAAGAGGTCAAGAGTCCGGTGATGAAGTCTGTGCATTGACAGAAATTTGTCATCCTCCCTGCCGTGGTAAAATGACTGCAGTCTCTGCATTTAAGGAAGTATTTTACATAAATTGTCATCCCCATTCTAGCATTTTACATACTTCCTTTGAGTCTACTCACTCCCTAAAAGTGTTTTCCTGCCAGTCCTGTTAAAATTAACACTTTTTACTTTGATACAGAAACTGTATAGGAGACCTGCAGGTATGGGCCTATGGCCCTTTCTCAAATCCTAGAAAAAAATATGTATATATATACACATATAAAACAAGGAATGTATCAGACAGAACCCCAGCAGGAAACAGATTGCACACTCAAATTAGGATGAATTGGGTACTGTTTAATAAACGAATTATTTTTAAAAGTTATGGGCAGGATATAGGGAAACCATAAAGGATAGTGTAGTACCCTGGGGGCTAGCGGGAGTGGAGCTGTTACCATATACACTTAAAGAGGCAAGGAAAGGGCGTGGCATCTGGAACCCAGAAGGAGAGAGCCATGTGGGTATAGGGGTCTTGAGAAGAGATGACCTTCAGTCAAGGACACAATCAACACAAGACAACCCCACAGGAAGGGAGCTTGGGAATAAGAATATTTTCTCTCTCTTTCCTCAGTCTCTTACTTCCCTCTGATTTCCTGCCAGGGCTCTCTACTGGCCAAACCATTTGGAAGTCAAAGTAGTCCGTACAGGTCGGCCTCTGGGGCAGTAGACATGGTAGAAATGGATGGAGAATGGATCTTGAGGGAAGAAATGCAACACCATTTTAAAGGACCCAATATAACTTCAATTCCTAATATAAAGTTTACACATTCTCCCACAAAGATGAAAAAGACTTCTCTGGAAGGTATTTTTTAAAATAATGCATCAGTTAGGAATTGTTATCTGCTTCAATAAGTAGACACTGGAATACAGTGACTTCAGTAGATAAATATTTGTTTTCTTGGTATCACCAGAAGTCCAGGGAGGTAAGCAGTTTCTGGCATTGGTTCAGAAGATCAAGAATGTTAGGCAAGGTCAAGCCTCTGCAATTCTCTTGGCTTTTCTTTCATGATGCCAAGATGGCTGCTGTAGTTCCAGCCATCATGGCTGCATTCTTTGTGAAAGGGCAAAAAGGATTTCCCTGGAAGCCCTAACCCAATGACTTCCGTTTACATCACATGGGCCTCTTTTATCTGCAAGAGAAGCTGGAAAATATATTTGAGTTGATCACATTGTGCCCCTTATGATATAAAGGTTCTGTTGGGAAAAAGGCAGGGAAGAATGGACGTTTAAGTAGACAACTAGTAGTGCTACACAAGATAGAATTTAATCGTCTGAGGCACATATGCCCAGGGCATTGTTTCATGGTGGTTTCTGAACTTGGGAATTTTCAAGTCATATGAATTACATATTCCCTCTTGAATGATCAGATTTAGCCTCAGATCCTTCTTCATGGAATGTCAAGGCCTGCAGGCACAAGAAAGGTCACTTATAAGAGATGATTATAAAATTCCAAAGCAAATATTCAAGTGTGCCTTGTGGAAATAGTTTGTGCAAACAAAATGAAGCTATTTCTGGTAGAGTCTAGAAATAGGAAAAATGGAAAAGAAGCACTTTGTTAGCATGCTGGTGGAAGTATAAAGGATACAATTGTGCAAAAATATTTTGCAATGTATATTGAGGGTTTAAAAAAAATGTTCAGATCCTTTATCCCAATAATTCACTCAGAATCTACACTTTTTTAAAGTCTAGAAAAACTTGAGAACAATTAAATAAATTTGATATAGCTATATTGTATAATAATATATAACTACTAAAAGTTACATTGACAAAGCATTTAAGATAGTATGGGAGAATTGATTTTATTATCATAATAATCTAAGTTCTGTTGCAGTTTTGCCTAAGAATTCCAATCCTCTAAGTCTCCCTTTCCTTTAATATCCAACTGAAATGGATATTTCCTTTAATTTCCAACCCCATCCTGGTATTAGTAGTAGGATTTATACTCTCTACTCCATTGCTGCCTGTCACCACCTCAAACTACAGGAAAAAAATAAACACTCCTTTAGAAAGAAATTGACAAAAAAACTTTAAAGGACAATTCATAAAAGGAGAAAATGCAAATGACCTATGAGTATATGCAAAAATATTCAACCTCCAAATTTAATATGAGAAATGAAAATTTCTCTTTTGCCTATCAAACAGGCTAGGACGGAAAAGAAAAGATAACACACAGGCTGTTGGGAATACAAGGAAACAAGAGCATTCATAATATTGTTTGTGGCAGAGCAACTGCCTCTTTGGAGGGCAGTCTGCCAGTATATCGCTTGGCCAAGCAATCCCTGTTCCATAAAAGTATCCTCTGTACATAGTTGAACAAGAACATTGGGAGCTATGCATACTATTCTGTGACTGGTTGCAGCGAAGTATAGAAAGCACTCAATGGTGTTAATTTTCAGTCACTCTGAGAATGATGGTAGGTGAAGAGAAACAGGGATGTGCTTGACATGGTACCTAGCACACAGTAGGTGCTTAATGAGTGTTTATCAAATAATAAATTAATTCAGATGGGTAGACTCTTTGGGGGAAATTAGTTTTGTTTCAAAAAGCATCTTGCATTTTAGTTCATGTCATAAATATTTCTGGTCAACAGTGGTAGCCCTGGGACTAGAGCTTAGAAGATGGGGCATAGCCGTCTGTCTAGAACAGTGGGAGACTTTAAGGGATGAGATTTCTTTCTGTTTGTCTGTCTTGTATTTTTATTTTTTTTGTACAATCAAATTCATTATGAAAATGAATGCAGTCTCTCAGCAAGACTGCAGAAAGGGATTAGTAGTGGGCCTTGGAAAAGTCTATAGGGGATAAGGTAGACCAAATCAGATTGCTCTGTGGTTTATTTAGCTATATGCAATGCTTTGGATGAGAGAAAACTAAACTGGGTCATCTGATTGATAAGCATAATCATTTTAGATAAATTTGCATGGTCTGGAGAGATGGTCTCAGGCCCTGCTGGAAGGAGGGTGTAGTTTGCTTTAAAGCCTTTTCTCCTCCTCTGCTCAAACAGTTTTCCCATAACGCACCTGAAAAATCCCCAAACCTTTATTGCAAAAGAATTTGGCTACAGTAATCAGTGAAGACAACTTGAAATATTGGTCTTCATATCAGCAGGTTATAGCACATTAAAATACACTTGGATTTTAATGATGAAAATACGTTGAATTATAAACTTCTGCAAGTTTCCATGTTATTTTCTCAGCAATTCCCCACAAAATGTGTTTAAATCACTTAATGTAAGAAAGCCTCTAAAGTAGGAGGTTAAGAGATTTATTCTTAACTCCTTATGTTACAAAGGGAAGGAAGAAGTAATGTTGCTCAGTTAGAAGGACTCTGGATTAAAAAAATGAAGTTTCGGTGCATAACGTGGTGACTAGGAAAAAAACAAGTCTTAAAATATGGCTATGTTATTATTTTGTCGATCGTAATGCCTGAACATTTTTACCGTGTGAATTGTGTAGGCAACAATGTTAAAATAAAGCTTATGTTTTAGTCTCATTTTGGATATGCATTACAGCTAGAATTCTATCACTAGAATTTTTCTAAGTTCTGCTTACCCTGGCAACTAAATGTTATTATTCATTTTATGGAAGCAGTTATGAGTGGCCAGTGAGAAAATTCTAATTTCCTCAACAGCATTTTTTACCAATTTATTACAGTTCTCTGTAATACTAATAAGTACTAATAAGTACTTAATAAGTACTTTAATAAGTACTAAACTTATTAAAAGATCAAAATCTATGGAGTTATTAGATCATATTGGCAAAAGAAAGCTCAATTTTTTAAAATTATACACCAAGTGTGAATGGGTTTGGTATTTTGAAGAGGGTCTCACTCGGTAAGTAAATCTCCTCTGTATAATTCTGAAGTTCAAATGTTTCTGATTAGTGTCCTGCTGTCTTATTGGTACCTCCTGGAAAGCAATAAGATTAGTCGAGTGCATGAGTTCCTCGTACCTCGGCATGATTGGGTCCAGGTTTGAGAGCAGGGCAGTAACCCTGATGAAGAACGGCAGCATTCTATGCCTGAGTCACAGACTCGGATCCTCAGAACTTGAACATGAGTGTTTGTCAACTCTCTAACTTTTAATAGTGTCATATTTTTAAATGAGACACTTAGCCCAGTGGCATGTGGGCAACAGGTTGTAGGATTTTTGCAAGCAACCTTCAGTTAAAGTGACAATATGAACTGTATTGACTGCATTTATTGTCATGAAGAGGATGTTTTCTTGTCTCTCCAGAGTTTGTTTCCTCAGAGCAAAAATAGAATGATGCAACAGAGGAAGAAGAGGAAGCGATTTTAGTAATAAACTTGATGTTTGGTTATAAATTTAATTATTATTATAATAATAATATATTTGTAATTATAAATCTTGATAATATATTCTACTAAAACTGTCATTCTAATACCAAAATCATAACTAAATGAGTGTTGATGAAATCAATAAGAATTTCAATAAGATCTTTGTGAATTTCTTTAAGTTTCTCAACTGAAAATGTAAATTTTCTCCCCTACCACTGAATTTTAGGTGATGCTGGTGAAGATTGTAGGAGAAAGTCAAAGAAAAGTACTTATAGAAATGTTTGAAGCTCTCTTTGGATCTAAAAGTATGACATTCCTTTGCTCATATAAAAAAATCACATAATGAAATGTTTAAGAAAGTTAACAAGGTACAGCTCCAATCGAAGCAGCAAAGAACAAATCACTGAGCTGCGCTTCTGATCAGCATGAGCTGTTTTGTTTGGGGCCTTTGGCTGAGGTTGGAAGAGAATGATCTGCGGAATGGCTCCTCTCATAACGCTGCGAGGCCTCCAGGCAGAAAGTTCAATGGAAGAAAATAACACACAGCAGAGTCACAAATGGAATGTCACTGTGAGGAAAGCCACACTTTTTATTGCTTCTTCTAGGGAACAGCAATAACTACAATAAGCATTTGGAAAGAAGGGTCTCAAGTAGTCTTAACACAGACCCAAACAGTGAAAAGTTCAATGAGATTTAGGAGTGGGATGATGAAGAGTCATCACATTTTTATGTGCTATCAAATAAAAGTTGCATATTCCATTTAGTAACTTTTTAAAGAAGTAATAGTATTAACATTTGTAGAAACAAATACATTTTACAGTACATCTTCAAGTGATGTGCTGCAGTGTGCTGGTGGGTTGTGGATGGGTTACGTTTGTGGCAAGATATTGAAACAGTCAGGCAGAACTGCGCAACTGGAGCACCTCTGTTTGCCCCGTTGCACCATACAAACAGTATCATTTTCTCTGTGTGTCATGATGGGGCAGAGGCTGAAAAACCTGCTTTGCAGACATGCTTTGCAAAATCCCTGAATTCCAAAAGAAAAGGCATGTAAAATTATTTTATGAGTAAATAAACAGAGGCAGAAAGAGTGTAGTGTAGGTTTCTAAATAGAACGCACGATGTGCTTGGTGATAAAGGGGGCAGAGTGTGGAAGCAGGCCGTGGAGGAAGGCCAAGGACTTCTCGTCAGGTTTTTTGCTTCCTTTGACTACACTGACTCTCTAACAATAGATACTCAGAAATGATCTAGCAAATGTTCAGGAGTGAGGGCATATGGAGCGTTTGATTTTGTTTGTGTTTAAAATATGGTTTCCACACAGATGGCATTGGTTTAGCTGTTGTGTGACTTTGTTTGGATCTTCTTTTGCTCAAAAAAGAGATGAGAACCATAGCTCTTTGAAACATCCAGCTCCCAAGTTTGTATTCCGTAGTTCTTCTTGCCACATTTGCAGAGGTACAGGCTTCTGTGCCTAAAACACCTTCACTTGTCAGTGAGGTTACAGTGACTTTCAATAGTGGTTTTCAGGCAGATCTTCGAATATTAGGGTTAAGGCATAAAAGGAGGCTGTGAAAATTCTGTGGACCATGGATTTAAATATTTACATATTTGGATTCCAGAGCACAGTTACTGTTGCAGAAATTTGACCATGATACTGGGAGCTGATGAAGCCAATTAAGTATTTCCTTGAGAGGTTGGATGTCTGGGGACAAGGTCTACAAAAATCAAGTCAGTGATATATGTGTCCTGTTAGATAAGTTGACGTTTAATATGCAAAGATATGTTTAGACATCTAGTCTGCCACTTTTCCCTTCCAACCTTGGTGGTGAGGGTGGATGGGAAAGAAAAAAAAAAACAGAAACAAAACCTTAAAATACTAGAAATTCATAAAATTGTGAATGTCACTTTTTTGTTTGTTAATCATTATGCCTGCACTTTTCTATTTCCTGGGCCTGAATATTATTCCAGGGAACACTGGAGTGCCAGCTTTGTTTCCTCTTCTCTGTAATTAGCTTTCCTTTAGGTGGGCACTTCACCCATCCTTCTACAAGTTAGCTAAATGCAGTGTTCCACTTTTGTATTTCCCTAGGAAAAAAATGCAACTTCCAGCAATATTTAAGTAATATATTCTTCTCTTCACACTAATGTGGCATTTTAGGCAAAAAAAAAAAAGGTTGTCTAATAAGACACCTACTTAATCACCAACAGCCTCTGAAGGATATTCCACTGGAATCCATGAAGTGCACTTGAATTATGTATTAACCCAAAAGCAGAAGAGTCATTTTCCTTCCTGGGACCTTGTGAGAGAGAGAGAGAAACTCTGTAAAACCACGCTCGGTTATCTTCTCAAGCTTTAAGTTTTGAATTGTGATCCATAGAAAACTAAGTCATGGAAATGTCTTGCTCTTTTATTCCTTAAATCCTTGAATTCAGGCTATTTTGCAGTTTTTTTGCTGTAGGATCTAGCTCTTTTAACAGTGTCCTCGCTATAAGGCAATATGGTTATTTGAACATGGGAGTATTTGGTAAATGCTTCATCCACCTAAACCTAATTTAACTAATTTGAAAGAGGATTAAGGAGACTCAGACACTGGTGTGCTTCTGGGGGAAGATCCAAGATTACTGTACTGAGCTGCCAGGAACTATTGTTTCAAACGTTGTGAAATCAGATTTAGATCTTGCATGCAAGTTCTTGGCTGAAAAAAAGAGTTTTCCAGTTTGGAGAGAAAACCAGCTTCTCCCAGCTGCTCTAACAGGAGCACGGAAATGGTGTTTAAAGGAAAATAAGACTTGCATATAAAACATTGGTTTAAAGGGTTGGAGTTGAGTTGGTTTGTTTGTCTTCCTTTTTATTTAGTTCCTTCCCTTATGCTAGGTAGCCTTATGTTACTAGAGATAAAATTAATCTTTTTTATATTGGATCTTCATGAACAAAATAACAGGATATCCTCATTTCACAGATGAGGAAACTGCTGCTCCTAAAGGTTAGGAGATAACCTTGTGCCTTGTCCACACTCATACAGCCGGAAGTGTCAGAGCCAAGATTCTGCATGGGCTTTTCTCACTGCAAAGCCTGGGCTCTGGACCACCCTGCTCTGTTGCCTTCCGCAGCAAACACATGTTAACTCTACTCAATGTTGTAAGACACCGTCTTAGTCCCTTCAGGCTGCTATAACAAAAATACTATAGGCTGGGTGGCTTAAACAACAAATCTTTATTTCTCACAGTTCTGGAGGCTAAACAGTCCATGATCAAGGTGCCAATAGATTCATTGTCTGGTGAGGGCCCCCTTCCTGGTTCCTGGACAGGGTCTTTTTGCTGTGTCCTCACATGGTAGAAGTGGTGAGGGAGCTTTCCTGGGTCTCTTTTATAATGGCTCTAATCCCATTCATGAGGGTTCCGAATCACTTCCAAAGGCCCCATCTCAAATACTACCACATTGAGGATTAGGATTTCAACATATGAATTTTGGGGGGACACAAACTTTCAGTCTGTGGCAGACACCTAACCCTGCTTTTTGGTGGTTTTCCTTAGTCATTATTGAATGGCTGTCAGGGCTGATTTTATTTAGCAAATGACTGTTCTAATTATTTGTCCTTGAAGAAACAAACATTTGTATATTATTCTGGCCCAGTTTTTGGATTTTTTATTTGCAAATTTTCTTAGTGGTTTTGCAGATCTCCAGACAGTTCTCAATTGTTGCACAGATATCAGTATAAACATTTATTCTACAAATTAGCAGCTCTCTGCAAGTCATCTGTAAATGATGGGCAGGAATTTGCAATTCCCACAGCCTTATCCTTAAGCCTCTGGCTATCATTGCTCTCTAATGTGGTGCTAGGAACATAATGGGTAATCAGTCTTGTGAAATAGATGGTCTACCCTATCATCCTGAAAGATTCACCAATACCATGTGTCTTTCTGATTTAGGATTATCTCCTAGAAGCCTACTATTAATATAACCTTATGCTTATTAAGATAAATAATAGATTTAATTTATCAGTCTTATCTGGCTTTCACTTAGCAATAGTTTCTAAAAGAATTGGAGATGTTGGTGGATGTTTTTGAGCAAGAGCAACTAAAAGATTTGTTCACCCCTTAAATATACATTTATTTGTCATTTGCTATGACCCAGGCTACAGAAATAGAAAGATAAATGTGATTCTGTACCTGCTCTCAGATGGGATAATTGTTATTATCTTGTTGTGTACAGGATGAAATGGAAGCCCAGCGTTAAATGGGCATTTAACTGGACTTGGGACTTAGGGAAGGCTCCAGGAGAAGATGAGCCAGAAATGGTTCTTACAGGACTAGCAGATGGAGTTTGTTGTGTTGGAGCATAGGCTGAACTCTGAGGAATAGTTGGAGATGAGCTGGAGAGGTAAAAGGCATCAGATCAGGAAGGACTTTGTGTACGAAGCTGGAGAGTGCCATCCTTGCTCTGAAAGTTATGAAGAACCACTGAAGATATTAAGCAGAGAAGTGACATGCTCCTCTAGAAAATTATCTCTAGCTACTATATAGAGAATAGATTGGTTGAGGGCAAAACTAGAGATGTGACTAGCAAAGAGGCAGTCACTGTGGTCCAGGCACGAGTTGATGAGGCCCTAAATTAAAGCAGTGAGACAGATGGCAGAGAAGATAAAAGTGGAGTGCACAAGGCCTGGTGACTGACGTATAGTAGGGAGTAGTGGAGAGAGGAATCTGGAATGAGATGCCTTTGTTTCTGGCTTGTGCTCTTCCTGAACACATCGTGGAAAAGTGATGCCTTTTCAATAACATTTTTAAGGCAATGAGTGTCAATGGCAGCTGCTAAGATTATGATGAAATGATGCTAGAGAAATAAGTGTGAAAACAAGGGTCAGTCTTTCAATATGCAATGGAAACATTGGTGGTCAGGTGGTAGAGAGGTGGAGGCAGCAGTCAAGTATTGGCATTTCCTCCACCCACCAACAGCACAGGCCCCGCCTTCATGGCCAAGGTTGGCACTTGTTTATGTGATACACTCCTGGTGCAATGTGGCAGATGTTCCACTGGGCTATACATTTCTTGAAGTAATTTCAACAAGTGTAAATATCTGTAAACATATTTGGCTTGATTGGGGAAACAAATACACAATGTAATATGTGTTGTGAATCTATGCCTGTTTCTCATTCTTCCAGGCCAATCTATCATGAGAAATAATTCACATCACAACTGGTTTCTCTCTAGATATTCCAGAACCTCTTGTCCCCTCAGTAATTGGTCATATAAACTCCAGTCTTCTGTACTTGATATCTCAGCCATGCCTTGCAGTTGGTCTATATGTGTTTTACTAGTCAGCGATAGGGCTCAAGTAAAAGGTATATATATTGTTAAGCTAGGTTGTAAACTCTCTAAGGCAGAACCACTCTCTATAGAAGCTATCTGTTATTCTGTAGCTTGGACTGCTTCTAGGAGATACTATATGTATGTAGACTATGTTGTACCAGCAAAGTTTGACTGAATTGAGAATCAAACTGCGTTACCTAATAACTAGTAGGATGTAGGATGCTTGTCAGTCAAAGTACAAGAAACAATAGACTGGCTACCTAGGCGATTAATTCAAAATGAATACATGATTGCATGTGTTCCAATAAGAACTACAGAAAGAACTACATCTGGGCTTAAGAACACAAGTCCTCCTACAGTCCAAAGAGGACTATCAAGTCCATTATAAGTCTGGGAAACTGTTTATTTTCCAAAGTAAAATGAACAACTGACAAAAGGCAATTAACCTCATAAATATGTAGGAATAATTTGTGGCATTTAGTGACATGCAGGTTATGGACTTTTGATTGGCGTGAAATTCTCCTAAAAATATTTTGTACCATTAATTGAATAAGCTCTAAGGGGAGGGAATGACTGTCCTGGCATAAGCTAGAAGAATATTTCAAGTTGAGGTGAAAAGATAATGCCAATATATGTTTCACAATACATTTTTTTTAAGAAAATGAAAAAAATCCTTCTAAAAGACTAAACATGGTCATAAATAGGATATATAAATGGTCCTGTTTAAGATTAATTTCCATCAATCCACCATAGTTGCCCTTTTCCCTCTCCAGATCTTCTTGAGGTAATTAGTAACTATAGTCCCAGTTAAGTTTCAAGTTCCTGTAAAATATGTTCAATAACTGCCTTGTTATTGTTTCTTATTTATGCTTAGAGCTGGAATATGCCTTAGATCCACCAGCCTAATCACCCCCATTTTATAGTGGAAGAAACTAAGGACCAAGAAAGTGAAATGACTTGCTACAGCTCAAAGCAAACACACAAAAAGGCTTCCACCCTGTGCTGCTTCAGAACACTGAAGCACTTAATATAGTGTAGATATATTTGTTAATCAGAAAAGCTTTATTGTGTTCTATTTACTGGAGTTAAGTAAATCACAAAGCCTTAACTAGTTTCACCCTGAAATGTGACCATCTTGTTGCTATGCATGCATGGTGGATGCTCATTAACCTTTGTCAGGTTTAAGCAATACTTAATTCTAATTGGCTTCATTTTCAGTTGGCAATTATTTAATCTATTGAGATTGACCAGTGTAATATATGGTTTTCAGGATTTCAACACAATTTGGAGATTTTTTGCAATGCAGATATTTTCCTTTTGCCCAAGGCAATAATAGACAGGGATGCAAACACTGCTTTAAAGAGGGTGTCTGCTGATTTACATATTTTAAAAGTATTAAGATCAAAGGTAATGAGAATTTAATCCATATGGCATGCAGAAGATAAATAAGAATATTAATACTGTATCAAATACTAATTAAAAGACACACATGGATCTAATTTTAAGAATGTAACGCAGGGATGAAATACTCTTTGTAAAGTTAAGACCCAATTCTCTTATAAAAAGGACAGTTATGGTGAGTTGCTTCTCCCTCTCAGGGTGAACTGCTGGCTGTTTCCTATATGTAGCTTTCAGAGAATCATGATAATGATTATGAGACAGTGATTGTGCTTTTAACAGTTTACAAAGTGCTTTCACGTCTTTTTTGATCCTCAAAGCAAACCTTTTAGTTTCTAGAACCCTTACCCCCACTTCACTGAAGAGGAAATATGCTCATAGAGGTGAATGAACCCAGACCTAATCACATTCTCAATCGCAATCTCAACCTCCCTCTCCCTCTCCCCTTCCTCCTCTCCCTTCCTCTCCCCATCTTTCTCCTTTGATAATGGTTACTTAGAAGGAAACTGGGAGATAAGCACTCTCATTCACTGAGAATAAAGAGTGTGTAAATTGATACAACATTTTTAGAGTATCTGTAACTGTCCAAACATTTTATGCTAGCCATCTCACTTTCAGAATCTAACTTCAGGAAATAATCAGAGATATGGTCATATATTTATGCCTAAGGATGTTGGTGGCAGTTATAAGTGAAAAATTTTAATAAGCCAAATGTCCAACAAAAGAATGTTTAAATTATAGTATATCTTAAATATTAAGGAGCGATTAAAACCATGTTTACAAAGAATATTTACAGTTACCAGCAGTGTTTGTATTTAAATGTTACAAGAAAAAAGTAGAACATAAGATATAGAATGTAGTTTTTCATATATCTTTACATACACATGTTTATATTTATTTTATCTATATCAGGGGTCAGCAAACATTTTCTGTAAAGCACCTGATAGTAAATATTACAGGCTTTGCAGGCCATAAGGTCACTGTTGCAATTACCCAGCTCTGCTGTTGTAGGGTCAAAGCAGCATAGACAGTATGTAAACAAATCAGCATGGCTGTGTTCCAATAAAACTTTATTTATGGACGCTGAAATTTGAATTTCATGTAATTTTCATGTGCCACAAAATATTATTACTCTTTTGACTTTTTTTTAAACCATTTAAAAAATGTAAAAACCATTCTTAACTCACTAGCCATACAAAAGTAGCACTGGGCCAGATTTGGCTTGAGGGTCATAGTTTGCCATAGTAAACCCCTGATTTACATTACGGAAAGAAATACCTAAAACAGTCGTTTGCCTCTGGGTAACAGGATTATGAGAGGTCCTTATTTTCTTCCTTAACATACTTCCCTGTATGTTCTACATTTTCTATGGTACACATATTATACTCTAATAATAGGAAGAAAAGAATAAGCCTTACTTTTTAAAAGCATTTGTCCTTTTTAATAAATGGTAAGCGGCAGGGGCAGGTTTTGAACAGAAAACCCCTTTCTACCATGCCAGCTGCCTCCTAGAATCTCATGGTTGGAAGAGTCTTTAGAGATATGAATAGTTCAACCCTTTATTTTACAAAAGCAAAACTTAACTCCAAAAATTTAACAGCTTGCTCAAGATACACAGCAGTCAGTGGCAGAGTCTCAGTTGGCCTCAGGCCCCCAAACTCCCTGCACAGTGCTCTTTCCACTTCCTCCCTAGACACCATTGGGTCAGTGGGGGCCATCTTTTTTTTTTTTTTAAATCTCCAAATCACTTTTATTTTGTATGTTCCCTTTCCTTTGTGGTTGTTTTCTTTAAATACCCACAGCCAATTCTGTAGACTAATGTGTGCAAACATCAGAGGCCTGGTGTCCAGATAATCCTTTAAGAGAGAAACTCACGTGTGGAACGAGTAGCTGGAAGAAATGTTTGTATAGTCAGCTTTGTCAGAAAGAGAGTCCATTTATGAAGGCTCGGGTAGGTGGTTATCTGTCAGCCCTCCTCTGGGAGAACATGATCCTGAGCAGCCCCCACCAGGAGAGCTTCTCTGCCTCTCCAGGTACCTCTCAGGCCTTTAGAGCCTCCTCTCATAGTTGGCCTGCTCCCTGACTACAGCCTTGTCTAGGGAAAGGGCACAAGAACTTGAGCTGAAAGTCCTGGGTTCCAGTCCTAGTTCTGCCACTTATCTCTACAGTCCTGAGAATGTTTTAAGG
This sequence comes from Diceros bicornis minor, assembly GCF_020826845.1. NCBI lineage: Eukaryota > Metazoa > Chordata > Mammalia > Perissodactyla > Rhinocerotidae > Diceros > Diceros bicornis. The sequence goes on from NC_080749.1 coordinate 52,101,974, forward strand.
AAAGTTGCTTTTCTGAAGCTCTCTTGTCTTTCCTTTTTATCCACTACCCAACATTTACTCATCACCTATAATTATTTCAAGGTCACTTTGCTAGGCTGGCCTGGGGACAGAAGGATAAGTCAGTCACAGCCCTCAGTGTCAGTAAAGTGGCAATATCTCCCCTGTCCACTTCCTGGGGAGTTAGGTATCCAAACTAAATTATCTGTATAAAGTATTTTGAAAACTTGAGCACTATGAGAGGTGTCTTTTATTATTGGTGTCTTCACTCCTCACTAAAGAGTCAAAGGCAGGAGGCCGAGGCTTTCATAATGTTTAACCAGAGAAGGAGGGCAGAGGGAAGCCCTGAGAGAGTTTCAAGACCTCAGGTTTCCAGAAATAAGAACAGACTGTCCACAGGTCCTTTCTTCCTGCTTGGCCTATCAACATGCTAGCATAAGGAGCTGAAGTCAAAGCTGATGGAAGTTAAGTCATTTCTAGGTTGTGATTAATTTGAACTTGCAGATGCTCTAATGGCTCTGAATTTGTATCCCCAGGATATTAGAAACACCAGCCAAAAAATTAAAAAGTAAACAGGTTTGTATGTCCTTATGACCACATAAAACACATTTAGAAAAACTTTTCCTATTCAGATAGAAATTTGGGGTATTTTTAAAGTGCAGAAGGGAGATAGGTTATAAAGGATAATTCTAGTTTAAGAACGCAAACAAGGTGAAGGACTTAACCATTCTTTATTATTTACTGTATTCACCTCATATGGGTTACATACCCTATGAGTGCCAATGCATGGATGTAAAACTGCATCTTAATATGAGCCTACATGGTCCTTTGTAACCACACATATGTTTAATTACAAAATGACTTTACTGTGAGGCTTTTGCTGGCAAGTAATTTCACACCTAACTCAAACTAGCTGAAACAATAAAGAGGATTTATTGGCTCACTTAATTGAAATGTCCTGAGTACATGAGACATGACTTGATCAGAACTTCAGGCTGTGTTCTTAGCAATTCCCTTAACTCTGCCATCCTGCATGGTTTAGCTTCAGTCTCAGTTTTGTTCCTCTTACGATGGCAAAGGCTGCAGTAATTGTAGATTTTATATCTAAACAAAACCCTGTTCACATGGAGATAGAGACTCCATGACCCAGAATTTGATTGAACGACCGCTAACCAATCCTTGTAGCCATAGGCTAATAGGCTGATGCCTGGGTTGTCTGTACCAATTACTATAAGGAAGGGAATGGAATTTCCCTGATTTAGACCTGTTAGGATTTGCCCTGATTTAGACCCATCTCTCTCAGATACATGACTACTATGCATTGTGGAAGGGGTGAAATAGATATTGAGTAGACAACAGGATTCATTTTATCAGTCAAGGTCCAGTCAAGAGAAAGAAACCATACCAATTATTTTAAGAGAGAATTTATCAACTCTTTAGTTGTTAACCAATATTAGAGAACTGAAAAGATGAAAAGGAGACTCTGCAGTATCCAGAAGATATTAACTTTAGGAAGCAGCTAACACTCCTAAAGCTTGAGGAACAAAGAGAAGATGTTGTGATTGTTAGAACTTGGGCTAGAATGAGGGGCCTCATAGAGCTGAAACCCAGACCTCTGACTAGGGTCGCTGTCCAGCTGGTGCTGGTATCTCAAGGGATACAATGATGCTGATTCTGGTAGCTTGGGGACACTGCAAGCTGGAATTAGCTGCGACTGCAGGAATCAACTATTGCTGCCAGTATGAAGATCTGTTGTGGTGATGCTGATAGGAACAAGGAGCAAACAGGAAGAAGCAAGTCCTACCTTCCCTCTCCAGCCTTGCAGTCTCCCTCTAGCACCCCCTGTTGACACAGCCTAAAAGGGAGTCATATGGCAAAGGAGAAATATGATTTATAGGGTCCCCCATCCACCACCACAAAGAGTATGAAGCTATGAGTAATAGTATTAGGGCAAGAAGGAAAGGGAACAGAAACTCGTGTGCTTGTGTGTACATATTTGTGCATTAAAAAAACAAGAAGAAAATACGTATGGCTGCTAATGTCCTTGTTACTGTAAATGAAATGGTCATAAAGCCATAGTAGATGCTCATAACTTCCATATTCCTTACTCTGTGATCTCTCAGGTAAGACCTCAGCTTGTTGAGATTCTTTAGCTGGCCACGTAACCCAAACCTCATTCCTGAAGGGTCTGAATCTTCACTGGTTCTGCTTGCTGTAGTTTCGTGGAAGTACTGAGAGGCACCCAAAGAATGTCCTGGGTTCCAGGCGGAGTCCTCTTTGCCCCTATTGTGTAGCCCCAATTCCCAGATAATCAGGATGAATCCATCCAGCAGAGTCATCCCTTTCTTTACCTGCTGGTTCAGTGGCACAAGGAGCCCAAAATGCCAAGAGGCAGTCTCATCTTCCAATTCAATGGAACCATATTCTCATCTTCCAATTCAATGGAACCATATTCTCATCTTCCAATTCAATGGAACCATTCTGCATACCTTGACAGAAGCATTTCTTTCTTGGATACCAAGACCTTCAAACCAAGAAACTCAAAGCTGTGGGGACAGGAAGCAAAAATTATATATAAAACTATTTTAATTATTTAGGAAGTAATGAAAATTCCAGAGTGAACTCATTATCTCTAATTTATTACTCCCCTGAAAATATATTTTTATCTTAGACTTTGATCTCCTGAAGGGAAAGTCCGTAACTGGTTCCTGTTGGTATGCCCAGTAGGGCCTATTGTAATATCCGTAACATGATAGGCAGTCAATAAATGCTGGGCAAGTGTATAGGTAGATAGGTAGCTAGATATAGGCTAACCGGTCAGTTTCAGAAGACTAAAAATTTTTTCATTTTCATTTTAATATTGCTAACTCATGCCTGAAAGCTAAGATTCTTCAGTTCTCTGGATTTATGAATAAATTCTAGTAATCTGTGAGTCAGCAACCCCATTTATCAGTATTGGGTTGAAGATTACTAGCATGTGAGTTCCTCAGAGGAGATTATGGGTCCCTACTCCCTGTCAGAGTATTATGGCTTTTGGGTAATGTTTAATATTATTGTACACTTTAAAATGGAATATCTTAAATTTTAGAAGATTGGTTTTCCTGTAAGTGACTTTAAACAGGGAAACATTTCATTAGCTCCTCTTCCCGAATCCTGAGGAGCTTCTGAAATGTGAACCAAAGCAGTCTTCCACTGCCTGGAGCTCCTTCACAACATCAAACGCTTCATGAAAATGTTTTCCTCAGACCTCAAGCATTTCCAAATATTAAATGTGAAGAGGAAAGATTTTGCTTTAACTGCAAAGTGTTCTACAACTGCCGGGTATGTGAGAATGTGTGTGTGTGCACGCGGGCACGCACCTGCATGTATGTTTTTTCTGTTTAATACTTCCAAGATAAATTTAATATTATGCCAGACCCTCTCTAAACAAGGTTGCATAAATAGTACCTGTTTGGGGTATTCTCAAGGGTTCATTAGGAAGAAGTAGGAGGAGTATGTGCCCTCCCCAACACACAGACAATCTGTCAGGCTGAGAGAAAGTGGATTCTTATAAGGTCACCCTGCGCTCTTAGGGTTGTAATGCCTGGGGACTCTAGCTTGAAGCCTCAGGTGGGTTGTTTGGGGGCAGGAGGCAGGACAAAAGGGTGACCAGGCAGATTAGTTTTAATTAGATCTGTTTTACTAAAGCACAATTTTAAGGGCTGGCGTGGACTTTAAAAACAGAACAGCTGTTCTGTATTTGAAGTTTCACCCTCTCCTGAACTGCTAGGAAGTATGTGCTTTGTTTTAAATAAATAATAGCAAAAGTAGTTCCCTGTGAGAGGGTATTGGAAACTTAGTGAACATTTTTTGTTGAAGGATTTCAAAAGCATCCTAAGGTAAAAACAGTGAACACTCTTAATTACTGCTAAAATTTGCATTTTACATAAATTATACTTTGTAAAAACATGTATTTAATATCCTAAGCTGTTAACGTATTCGCTGTATTATCCACAATTTGCACTCATTTCTCTGAACTAACTGCTAAAATATTCATGTCGTTCACACGTGAAACTTGCTTTAAAGAGTAGATTTTATAGTCTAAGACTCCCCAGGAATTGTGCCAACCCCAGCTGGTGGTGGCATTACGTGGAGGGCCTGAAAAGCTTACTCAAGTCTTGGATCTTTAGCAGTAGTTCCAAAGAGCTTAGTGCTTCCTTAGAGAAATGACTTTGTTACAGAAATTCTATATAGTATGGGTAACAAGTTATTGTTTTTAAGAAATTCATATTTGAATTAGTCTATAAATCCTTGGCAAACTAAAAGTCTACGGATTGACTATAAATTACTCAGCATGTTTGTAGAGCTTGTCACTGTAGAAGCAACTATTTATATTAAAGGCAAGAAACTATACTTCTTGGTTGTGTAACTAATAAAATGGAGAAACTATGACCAGCAAAGAAGTTGAGAATCGTCAACAAATTTCAAGATTTGTGATTTGTAACCTATACTCTTCCTGTGTACAAAACCTTTTCAAGTTATTTGAGCACAGTGGGGGCACTGCTAGTTATAACCCCAATAGTCAGTGCTTTGATATATATTTGCGTTTATATATATATATATTTGCACTTTATTATATATTTTATATTTTATTATATATTTTTATGTTATATATACTATATATTTATATATTTTTGTATATGTATAAAATATATAAGATATTTCAAACACCCAGAAAAGAAGAAAAATAATTTTAAAACACTCCCCAATAGGTCTTAGTATCTTATCCTATTTGCTTCAAGTTTTTTTAATTTGAAATAATGTTGAAACCCCCCGTTACCCTATCCTAATCCTGTCCTTCTTCTCTTATCCCTTTGGCAATCAGTATCCTGAATTTTCATTTCATTCCCCAGTGTGTTTTTAACCTTTTACTAAATGTATAGTGACGAGGCTCAGGACACATTACCCAAAATATGGAGCTGAAGGAATGTGAGAAATGGCATGTGCAGGAAAGATTTTCTGACCTTCCCCTGAACCAGGTAATAAAACTCGCATGTGAGAGATGCCCTCCCTGTAGCTGGAGGAAAAGTGCATTCTTACCTCCAAAGAGAAGGGACACAGAGAGGAATCTGAAGGAACACTCCTTGATAAGTTTCCCTCAGTTTACTATACTTAGCTCATCTTTCCCCTATCACAACTTCCCACTCTTCATCAAACCTAGCATAAAAACACGCAGGTTTTACCATTTCTTCAGGTTTTCATTTCCTTATGAAGGCTCCCGTGTCACGTAAAGTTTATATTAAATAAATTGTTTGCTTTTCTCCTCTTAATGTGTCTGTATCAGTTTAATTCTCAGACACAGCCAGGGACCCTAAGAGGGTGAAGGAAAACTTTTTCCTCTCCTGCAGTTGGCAGAAGCCAATTTATCCTGAAGATAAGAATCTTAGGCTCTGGAACACTCATTCCCATGTTTCCTCCAAGGCTCAGAAGTTGTCAGTCAGGGCAGTTGTCAGGGAAGCAGCCCCACCCACAGGCTGGAAGCCTGGAGTGCCACCCAAGCCTGGGGGACCTCTCTGGGCCTGGGGTGGGTAGGCGGTGGGACTGCCAGGACTTCCTTCATAGCCTTCCAGCTCCCAGCAGCCAGAGATGTTCTGCCCCTTGTGGATCTCCCTGTGCCTCTGATTCCCAGATTCAACCCTGAGAGAGTAATCTGCTCTTTGCTCAGGGGCTATGGTCCAGGCTGCCCTGGGAGCCCTGACCAGAGACGTCACATGGCCACTCTGCTCTGCAAGAAGGGCAGAAGTTACAGAGTTGTGATGCGTAAAGAATCTTTTCTAAAGTACCTTTTCTTTTCCTTAAATTTGTTGATCAGCCATGCTAGAGAAAAGATGGAATTATCTTTTTACACTTTCTATAGAAAAATATATTACAAAATTGGAGTCAGAATGTAGCTAACAAATGTAAGAAAATATGGTATTATAAAGGTTTGTTGAATAGTTAATTAGTAATAATATTACATTGTTTCTCTGGATTTTATTGTGATATTTAAAATTTATAATTTTCTTATTCAAAATTAATATTCAACTTTGTACCTAATTTCATATTTATAATTTTATATTCTTTTTCTTAAAGAGGACTCCCTCCCAAATTATATAAGCTTCAGGTCCCACAAAAGCTTATATATATGAAAGCATAAATAGTGCATGTTTTTAAGCTTTATATAAATGTAGAATATATTTATCACTCTGCAAGTTTTCTTTCCTTAAAATGTTTCCAATATTTATCCATGTTGATACATGTAGCACTATTTCATTAATTTTTTGTGACTACAACACAGTATCTATTCTCTTTTTCATTGACATTTGGGTTGTTCATGAGTTTTCACTATTACAAATGATGCTGTGATGGACGTTCTTGTGCATGTCTCCTTAGGTATAAGTACAAAGGTGCATACCTCCCTACAAAGGAATTACTGGGTCACACAAGATGCACATCTACTATTCAGAAATTTGCCAAATTGCTCTCCAAAAATAAAGTGCAGATTTGCACTCACATCAGAAGACTGTGAGCCTTCCTCTTCTCTATATCCTCACCAACCCTTAGAATTTTCAAATTTAAAGTATTTTTTCCAGTCAGGAACATAATGGTGTATTGCTTTCTTTGCCTGTCTCTGACTAATAATAAAGATAAGCACTTTCTCACATGTTAATGGGCATTGGAATTTCTTTTTTATAAACTGCCTATTCATGTTTTTTATCCATTTTTCCATTGAGTTGTCTTTCTTTTATTGATTTGTAAGAATTATTTCTGTATTGTGAATATTTATCTTTTGTGAGTTAGATGCATTGCAAATATATTCTCCTAGTCTGTGTCTTGTCTTCTATATTTATTTAGTATCTTTTGTTGAACAGATGATTTTAACGTTGTTTTATCAATTTCTTCTCTTTATGGTTTGTGCTTTTCTCGTTTAAGAAATCTTCCCTTTTCAAGCTCATAAAGATACTAAACTTTACATCTTTTAAAAGTTTTAATATTTTGCTTTTCACATGTAGCTACTCACTCTCAAATTTATTTTTATATATGATGTGTGAGAGGAAGAATTTTCTTTTTTTCTGTATGGATAACCATTTAGTCCCACTCCATTTGGTGAGTAGTGTGTCCTTTCCCTACTGATTTGTAACATGGATTGTATTTGTTTCCTATTACTCTTGTAACAAAGTGCTGCTAATTTAGTAGCTTAAAACAACACAAAGTTATTATCTTACAATTCTTGAAGTCAGAAGTCCAAAATGGGTTCTGCTTGGCTAAAATCAAGGTGTTGACAGGGCTGCGTTCCTTCTAGAGGTCCTAGGGAAGAATTCGTTTCCTTGCTTTTACTAGCTTCTGGATGCCTTCTGCGTTCCTTGGCCCATGGCCCCATTCCTTCATCTTCAAAACCAGCATTGCCAGGCCAAGTCCCTCCCACAATGCCATCTGTCTGGCACTGACTCTTCCTCTGCCTCCCACTTCCACTTTTAAAGACTCTTGTGATTACATTGGGCTCACCCAGATAATCCAGGATAATCTCCCTATTCTCAAATCAGGTCATCTGATCAGCAACCTTAATTCTCCTTTACCACATAACCTAACATATTCACAAATTCTGAGGACTAGATCGTGGACATCTTGGGTGGAGGAGGAGCATTATTCTGCCTACCACATAGATCAAGGTTCCAAGTTTGTTTCTGGGCTTTCTATTCTGTTCCATTGATTTATTTGTCTATCCCTGTGCCAATACCACACTGTCTTAATTACAACAGCTTTATAATAAGTTTTGATATCTAGGAGACAAGCACCATCCCCCCCCACACACATCTGGCTTTGTTCTTCAGATTTTTCTTGAATACTTTTGCTCTTCTGATCTTCCATATGAATTTCGGGATTAGCTCATCAAGTTACATAGGAAGTAAGTTGGGATTTTGCCCTGAATATGTTAGTTTAAATTGGAAAGAATTTCTATGCTTATAAGTAAAGAATATTGATTTTATTCAATGTATTCAATTTTTCTTTTGTCATTCAATAATGTTTTTAAAATATTTTCGCATAAAAGTCATCCATATCTTTTCTTAAATTTATTTATTAATTTTTGTTAAAATCGTTTATCTATTGCTGCCTAATTACCTCAAAACTTAGTGGCTTAGTACAACAAACATTTATTATGTCACAGCTTCTGAGAGCCAGGAATTCAGAAGCAGCTTAGCTGTGTGATTCTGGCTCAAGATCTTTCATGAGATTTAAGTCAACGTGTCAGCCAGGGCTGCAGTCATCTGAAGGCTTGACTGGGGCTGGAGGATCTACTTTTAAGATGGCTATTTGAAGGAAGCCTTAGTTCCTTACTGGCTTTTTGCAAGAGGCTTCAGTTCTTCACCACATGGGCCTCTCTTTAGGGCTGCTTTAGTATCCTTATGATGTGGTGACTGGCTTCTACCCACAAGGGATCCAAGAGAGAAAGGTCGAAGCAATAATATCTTATATGACCCAACCTTGGAAGTCATGCACTGTTATTTCCATGGTATCCTATTGATTACACAGGAATACCAGGAAGGCAGGGCCGGGGGGGGGGGGACCATTGGAGGCCATCTTGGAGGAGGCTACCACACTTATATTTTCTGTTGCTATTGTAAATGGGATTTTTTGTATTATATTTTTGAATTGGTCATTATTGAGATATGGAAACACTTGATTTTTGTATGTAGATTTTGAACATCAACTTCTTAAACTCTTATTAGTTTCAATAGTTTGTAGATTGTCTCAGGTTTCCTATATATTATTACAAATAAGAAAAATTTATCTCTTCATTTCCAAATATACTCTTCTTTTGTCTTGCCTTATCACATTGTGTAGAAGCTTCAAGGTAATATTGGATATAAGCAGAGTTAATGAGCATGACTATCTAATTCCTGACCTTAATGAGAATGCCTCTAAAGTTTCACCACTAAGTATGATTTTTGCTGTAAATTTTTAATAAATTAATTTTATAAGATTAAGTACATTATCTTATATTTCTAGTTTGATAATACTTAAGTGTTATATTTTGTCAAAGCTATTTCTGCATCTATTTGGATGAACTACAGAACTAAAGTTCTATTTTAGAATCTATAGTTTAGTCTACTTTAACTTTCTAGTTAGTGTGGTGCATTGATATTGTACATTAATAGACTTTTTAAATGTTGAACCATCCTTGAAATCCTGGAATTCTACTTGATCATAATATATTTTTTATACACTACTAAATTTTACTTCCTAATGCTTTATAGCATTAGCTATAGTTTTGTAGTTTTGTAGTTTCTCCTCAGAGCTTAGCACAATTCTGTAGAATCATTGACTTAAGTAAATGTTTTGCAGAGGTTTGTATGCAGAACCCTGACCGACAGAGCTCTTAGGTGCTGTCTCACTGTGGTGGTTTGGTCTGCCAGAGCCCATGTGCCATCACCTCACTACTAGTCATAATACTCCAGACATCTTGCCTATGCAGGAAAAGCTAAGTCAAGTCAAGCCTGAATGCTGTGTCCCTGGAAAAAAAGATGTGTAAGCTTGAGCTATTTAGGGAAACAAGATTTAGTACTCAGAGATTGAGTTCTTTTTACTCATTCTCATAAACAGTAGCTAAATATCTGCAGCAGTAGCAATGACCATAGGTAACCATTTAAACCCATATGATATTACTCAATATTAGGAGAACAAGAAACTGGCAAGGCTTGGTTTGGAATTTTTCTCTTAGTTGTTGTTGTTGTTAGGTTTTAATTTTTGGTACTTAAATATGTACACACACATATAATCTGGCAGTTTTCTCATTTTTTCCCCTCTCCTGTCATAGGAGCCCTTGTAGGCAGGGGTTATTCTATTCAATTAAATAAACCAATAAACAGGAAGCAACTATTATTGCTAGGCATGAAGTATTAGGCTATTGGGACATAGTTGTAAACAAGACAGAGATAGTCCCTGCCTCATGAAATTTGTGGAAGAGAAGAAAGACATTTAGAAATGATAAACATGAAAGGGATTATTTGAAAGGAGAAATTCAGGAGACTATAGAGCTTATAGCAAAGGAACATAGCCTCGTCCTAGGGATCAGAGAAGACTCTCCTAGGAAAGTTATAACTAAGCTTAGACTTAGAGTATGAGTAGAAATTATTCATGTACAATATAGCAGGAAGTGTGTTCCACGCAGAGGGAATGATGCAAAAGCTAGGAGAAAAAGAAAGCCGAGAACATACAAGGACCTGGAAGGCCTGGAAGAAGTCTGGTCCACCTGGTGCTTGATGTACCGTAAGTTTGGAGAGGTAGGCAAGGAACAGGTCTTGTAATCAGGCTAAAGATTTGGAATCTTTTCTGTGACACCTTAACAGGGCTCCTTGCTCACTGGTAGATATTAATTAATATTTGTTAAAGGACAATACAAAAGTCAATCGAATTTCCTTCTCTCTATCCATCTCCTCAGTAAATGGAAAACTCCAAACACTGCTTCTCAAATAGCTATAGCCAGTGCTGGCTCCAGAATCCCCACATAGGCAGATATTAGGGACTGCAACTTGGTTGTGGAGAGCTGCTAGAAGACTAGCCTTGAAACTGTGTTTACACAGCCTACTGCTTCTACTGAGATTGTGTGTTTGCTGAGGTGGTTGTGAAAGGGGTGCTGGTGCAGATTACGGGGAGGGGCCCCAAAGCCATGCCAAATATCATTTGGCCCTGTGATTGGCTGCAGCCTCCTCTGCAGATTTGGTTCTTGCTAAACCATCAGAGTTTTAGTTAAGCAACCTAATCTCGATCTGGTTTATTACAAAAGCTAAAATTTACTTTACGTACAATAAAACATTATGCTTTTGATGATGATGGTATCTGTTAATGGGCTATCTTTTCAGGCAAGAATCTTTTGTGGCAATTTTAACAAAGCTATGAAAAACATATGTGGTGGAAAGGAGCTGAAAAGTGTTTCATTGTTAACAAGTAAAATCAACCCAAAAAACTGAGGATCATCTTAATCTAATGTAAGATATACCCCAAGGTTGGACGGGCCAGCAGTTACAAGGCAGCCTGTTGATTTATAAATTACCTTCTATCCACTTTTCAGGAAGAAAAAAAAGATCTCTGCCAGGGCAAAGGCTGTGTCATTCAACCTAACTTTGTGGAGAAGTTCTAGGACTATAGTCAGATTCAAGTCTGTAATGACTGGCGACACACCAGCAGTAGGTCTGGAAAATTCCCAATAAGCCAAGGGACAGGAGCTTCTGGGGTTTGATGTCTGGGTGTTGAGGTTGGAGATATGAAGTTCAGTGTACAACTGCTGCTTCCTTTCTTAGACTCCGGAAAGAAAACAGAATAATATAGGCTTTGAGGCAAATGTGTGTGCGATGGAGTTAAGTCTTGGGGGAAGAGCATTGTTTTTAAGGGAAGACAACCTCACCACCCTTCTCTCCAATTCTGGGCCCATTGCTGGGGTCCTTGTATTTAATCGCACTTTCCTATTTAGGCCTGCTCTAAACCGCTGCCGAGATGGCTACTCAGAAGGGGCAGCCCCGATCGATCGCAGGCAGTCAGAGAGGACTCTCCATTTTCCCTCAGTCTCTTGCTTTTCCTCACAATTCCCTTTCCCTCATTTTGCCCACCTTTTCTTCCTCTACTTCTTTCTTCCTCTCTCATCTTTCTCTTTAAAAAATGAAAAAATCCAGTGGGAGTTGTGACTTATAGGTCCCCCAGAAGAGTGACATAAGTATTGAACAACAGGCATTTAATATTTAAACGTTTTGTTAAGAAAAACGATTGTCATTGTGGCTTTTCTCCTTGGGGCCCCAGGGGAAAGAAACAACAGGACTTTCTCTTTCACTCTCCCACAGAATGCCCTCCTGAGCTTATAGGTCTACAGATGCTTTTCAGCAATAGGTTGCTTCAAAGGGTGTGAAAGTTGCAACTTGGCTAGGAAACACAATCACCTCTCCACAGCTGCAAAACTAGATCTAGCAGGAGTTAGCGGTTGGGTCCTTTCTCACTAAGCCTTCTCTCACAGACGCTAGGAACACTGTGCCATTTCTAAGTTTGCCTTCATCCTTCCCTTGGCCACATCCAAGGTCTCCAGAAGAAATGGAAATGATAGGTCAAGGCTGGAGGCATCATTTTTCTGAATTTTCATTTTACTTCGGGCCACTGGTCTCTAGGCACGTCTGAACCCAGGCCTTTGCTCTGAGGGGTCCATTCCTAATAAGAATTGCATTTCTCTGTAGAAAAATCAAGATGAGTACTAGGCTTGTCTACCCATCGTAAATAACAAAACAATAACAAATATTTCGCAAGCATTTTGCTCTGTGCCTGCACCTAGGTTAAATGTTTTTCACACGATATCTTAAATAAGACAACATCTTTATAAGTAGGTACCATTGTTCTTCCCTGATGAGGAAGGAGCTTTAGTAGCTTGCCCAAGGTCACACAGCTGGCAAGCATTACCAACTGACCTCAAACTCAGGTCACATGGCAAGGGGAAAAATGTTTTATTTTTCATATATATGAAAAATTTTATTTTTTATATACAGCAGTAACCTTTTAAAAACAAAAAAGTTAAACCTCAGAAAATAAGCTACTTTACAAAACACCTTTTTTGTTTTCAATATCTCCTGGCAAAGAGCTATTTTCATCCTCTCCTGGGCCTGTCTTGCTTTCTTTTCCTCCATCTGTAGTTATGTTCACACAATGACAAACAATGGACCAAAACAAAAATGTGGTAGCACCCAGATTTTGGATGTCTTATGTTCATGCTACCAGGCATCTGGCTAATTAAATGAATCTGAATTTTTTATTTGATTCTAAACTTTTCATCCAGGATTATGGTCCCCCTATGGGGCTCTATTTTTGTGGTATATCTCCCTCCAACAACTTGGAGAATGTTATAAAATTCAAGTGGATGAGATGTGGATATCTCTAAAGCTATAGAGAAAGCTTTTTTTTCCTATTTTTTCTCTCTTTTTAAAAGAGAAACAGTATCTGTACACCCATCACCATTTTCATGAAGTACTTATTTACCAATTAGTCAGCCCTGTGAACTGGTTGATTTAATGATCTCTCCTATTATTTATGCATAACTTTTATTAATTGAGCCTGTGGAGATGAAGGGTGGATATAAATTAACATGAAAAATGTATCACTTGTCATTCCTTTAAGGAAATACAGTTCTCTTCAACTATCTTTGCCGTTTTTTCCCTTTAAGTGTTTCTTGAATTTTAGTTAGAGGGTTACGTAAGTACTGGAGACTGCTTGTAGGGATTGGGTGTTGGCTTGGACCTTTCATACTTGTTAACACGGTTAACAAGACCTTTTATTGATCTGTATCTTGATTCTTAATACTTACAGTATTTCAAAGGGAGAAAGCAATAAGCTTAAATTAAAAGGCAATTTAGAATTTCTAACATTGCCATCAGCCAAACAAGCCGCTGATGAGTTATTTTTAGGCTGTCTGCCTTTGGTTCTGACCCTTAGGAGAAAAACTGAAATAAGTTTTCAGTAAACACTAGGTAGTTACCCTAGAAATCTGGGACGCTTTCACCAAGTCAACGTAACTGAGAACATTCCCACCCTTCTCAGCTCCTGAGTCCCAGGTCCGTGCAACTGACTGTTATTCCTCTAGTACAGCGCTTCTCACCCTTGGCTGCACATTGGAATTGCCAGGGAGCCTGGGTCTCATCTCCTGAGATTCTGACATAATTGTTCCGGGGTGTGGCCTGGCCATCAAGATTATTTTAAAGTTCCCCTGATGGCTGTAATGTGTAGCCGAGGTTGAAAACCGCAGCTCTAGGGACATACACAGAGAAAAAACCTGATAAATAAGTCTTACACGTAAATTCCAGCATGTCCTCAGGTTGCAAATATTTCTACTAGCCTGAATAATGCATCCCAGGGGAATAATGTATCACTCCTAGTGATTCTTTGTGTCCTGAGCCAAGAAGAGTTTCAAGAGTCACCTGAGCATGTCTTTCTTTATGCAGGACCAAAAAAGTATCTGTTTTTATACCTACCTCACCTCTGAAAACTCCAGGCAGAAAGCAGCAGCATGATGAGCAGTCTGGTCACCTTTACCACCTGCCTGCATTTTAGAGCCTTGAGCTTTTGCAGAGCCACCCTCACTTTTGCACACCCTTTCGTGGTTTTCCAGGAGTGGATACAGGGTCATATTGGGCACACACTCTCAGGCTCGCCCTTTCATGACATTTTTGAGATGACCAACCAGTGTTAGGGGTACCATTTGTGGGCAATGGAACAGACCCAGGTGATGAGACCTGCTGTCTCCTTAGCAACAGGCTCTGAACAAGCAACTGAGTAAGGAAATAAGTAGAGTCACAGCTCTTGGAGTTGGAAATCACTTCAAGAAATCGCACAGCATTTGTTCAGGGAGAGAAGTTTTTATTATCCTCACTTAGGAAAGTGGCACCTTTGACAAAGTGAATTTACTAAGCAGTGAAATGAAAAGTAGGCACTGGAATGTAAGTCTTCTAGTGCAGACTCTGGCATAACCCAATAGTAGATCTCTGTGTTGCTTTGTGTTTGGTCTTTGACTTTGTGGTATGTAGCCATTTGTTTTCGTTACCTTTACCTGTGGCCTAAAGTTCACAGGCCCAGTGGATTTTTAGTTCTCTGCACTAGACTCAACAGAAATATGAGGCCGAGAGCAGTAATTCTCACAGCAGGCTGAGCCTTACAAAGTGATTTATGTGTTTTTACTTGGAGACTATATTTTAATGCTGAGATTTTTCTGATTATCTTTTTGTGTGCACCCGCTCACCACATGGGCTCTTAATTTAGAAAATATTCAGCAATTACATGTGGAATTGATACTTTACATAAAAGCAAAAATGGTGCTTGTTATGTACATTACTGAAAAATTCCATGTCTTTTATTTTTCTGGCAACAGAAATATGTGACCCAAAGAAATTGCTTATTATTTTTCATTTTCTGTGAGATGAAAAGATCTTAATTTAAAAGCATATCTGCGGGTGAATACAGGTCACATGGTGGAAGTTTTGTTTCAGCGGTCCTGAAGACTACCAGGCACCAGTGATTCTGCTGTGTGCTCATAAAATTTAATTATTGATGGCTCTGAATTAAATCTAAATTTGATTTAAACTAAATGTAAAATTTTGTGAAATTAATTTTGATGTCAAAATCAGATACTTTGGCAGCTTCAAAGAAAATAATTCTTCCAGGAACTGCTACTTTGACAGTTGATTATCCAAATATTTAGCAGTTTGTATAAACAACACTTAAGTAAAAGCTTTGGAACTCAATTCAGATTTTTTTTTTTTAAATGAATGGGTATGTTGGTTTTCTGTCTTGCCAAGTCTACCCATGCCAACAAAGTGAGAATTTCAGTGTGTTTGCTGAAGGGGCACTTTGTGATATAGAAAAGTAATATCTACCGATTATAACAGAAAGGGCTTAGGTAGCTTTTCACACCTGCCTTTGCAACGGTGCATGACATGGGTTTTTTAAATTGTTCTGTTGAATTCATACTAACACAGGTAAAGGAAAGAAAATAACTACTCTCAAACACAAAACCATAGAGGGTTTATGTCTGTATTGGCTTGGTCAAAATATTCTTCAAACCTGTCACTTTCTGTAGTTAATTTGCTTTCTCACAACCATTGTCCAAATTATGGTGAACTCAGCGGTAACACTCACATACTCATACATATACATACATATACACACATATGTATATATATTACATATTATTTCCTTTATAGATATAAATAAATATATTTCCTTTACATATGTACATACATATGTAAAGGAAATATATATTATATACATACAATATATATACATATATTGGAAGTTAGTTTCCAGGACAGAAATATTGGTAGAGTTACTTTCTCTGAAAACAACCGAAAGGCACAGGAGAGTAAATGTTTCCTATGAATAAACGAACAAAGATTCAAAAATTGAGGGTTTTTTCCTCAAAACCTCTATTCCTAACTTTTCTCCTTTAAGAGTTGACACGATAAGCTGTTTGGAAACAAATGGAAATACTCTTTCATATTTTGGTTTTACATCTAATTAAATTCCTGATTATGGCTCCATCCCCACATTAACATATTTCATTTTTAATCCACCCATAATGAGGGAGCCAGGCACAAAGCAGACCCAGGAGCCAGCCAAATGCTCCTCTCCTCACACAAGCTAAGGCTACTTTCTTCAGACATTTCCCTTTCTATTACCGGAAGTAGTGCACTATACATAATTTTTTTTTTTTTTTTTTTGCCTCAAACTCTCTGGATCTACAAAATCCAATTACCTGAACAATCTTTCTTCATCTGCACATTTTCCTCCATGGAGGACAGGGCATGCAACTGAACTAAGAAAATCTAGCTGAATTTGGAGGAAAAAAAGATGTGGTCTGCTGCTCTCGTTTAAACCCAGGAAGGGAGGGTGGGTGGGGGTGTTACATTTTGATACCAAATTTACAATTTTCTGGAACGTGGGCTGTAGTATTCAAAATGGCTTCTCTTCCTTGGGAAGAGAAGGTACTGCTGGGAAAAACACTTGGCTGAACTCTCTTCACACTCGCAGTCCCTCAGACTTTTGCCTCTGCAACAGGATCTTTGAGTCAATTAACTCAAAGAGAGAATATGTCCCAATATTCGGAGGCCACAGGTTCCTGCTACAATGCGCTGGTAGAAGGAAAATGTGATAATACCACATTTGCTCTCAAGTTTTAAAAGTGAACATCATCAAACTGGACCTTTGGATACTTTATTACTTCTCCCTCCCTACTTGGAGCTTTATTTTTTTCCAATAGCCTCAGGCATGATAATTTTTTTCTTTCCTTCGCAAAATCTATTGACACAATTATTAATTTAGGTTTTCGATTGCTCTCCCTTGAGCACTAGTGGATTCCTGTGGATTTAAGAGCTTGCACAGTATCAATATGTGCCTGCAATGTTAGACCTTCACAAACACTAATCTCATTCCCAGGAGGCCTAAAACTCTTGGGTCTCTGTGTTAAAGGTACATAGGGCCTCTATTATTTCTCATGATCATGCAAAATGAGTTCAAACCACTTTCTCTGAGATCAAAAGTAAAAAAATCAAAGAGGTGTTGGGGTTGTAAACCACATCTTTTCACATTTCAGTGGACAAAAGAGATTTTCTATGAAAACGTGAGGTTAATGACAACAGAGGTCAATGATAACGAAGGATGGCTAACAATCATCAGTTGGCAGGTCCAGCGTGGGAAGAGAGAGTGAAGCAGAGTAGGACAAAAGACACTTTTTTGTCTTTTTTGGAAAATTCCCCCACAGATTTTCAGCAAAGCCTAGAATGATAGAACTTTCGAATTAAAAAGGATCTTAGAGGTCATCTAGTCCAACCCTCTTGTTTCACAGGTGAGCATCACGCTTCCTGATTAACTTTCTTAATGTCTCTCCCCCCAGCCTTCTGCTAAAAGAATAATATATATACAGAATGCACAGATATTATGTATTAAATTCATTTAAAATGTATTAAGCTTGACAGTACAAATCTAGAACCAGCTACAGGTGCTTTACTTCCCAGTGGAAGTTCCTTACATCTACCGTTCTGCAATTAACATGCAGCCATTTCTCAACTCAAAGTAGTATATCCCATTTATAAATACCTACTCCGCACCAGGCATCCCCACCTATATTGTCTTGTTCAATCTTCACAATATCCCTATTGAAGTAGATTTTTTTTTTTAAAGAATTACTCCAAATCTGTTTTTATTTATTTATTTTTTCCCCCAAAGCCCCAGTACATAGTTGTATGTCATAGCTGCATGTCCTTCTAGTTGCTGTATGTGGGACGCGGCCTCAGCATGGCCGGAGAAGCAGCCCATCGGTGCACGCCCGGGATCCGAACCCGGGCCGCCAGCATCGGAGCACGCGCGCTTAACCGCTAAGCCACAGGGCCAGCCCCTGAAGTAGATTTTTTTATTCCCATTCACACATGTGGATAATGAGGCATGAAGAGGTTAAATCTTTTGTCCAAAATTCCATAGCTAGTGCTGAGATTCCAGCCAAATCTATCTGAATGAAAGCCCTTATCATAACCACACTGCCTCTTATGTGTATTGTAAAATCACTTTTATATTTGCCTTTCTATTGACAGAGTGCTTTTTCAGGATGTTTTGGGTGGGGTAGAAATATCCCTAATAAGCTTTATGTTGGGGTCAGGCTGATGGTGCAGGGCCAGCGTGGCAACAATAATGAAGCTGCCCTTCAAAGACAGTATTCAAGTGACAATCCCCAATGAGATTCCCTTTAATAAGTCCATTCTGTGTACCCTGGGTGAAAAAGAAAGGGAACTAAAGATTTGAGGAATTTTAGAGCAAGAAGAAACAGAAATTCTCTCCAAACCCCTTGATAAAGCCTTGAGAAAACTGAGCCTCAGAGAAATTAAGAGACTTGCCACCATTTTTAGGTTAAGACAAGATGAGTGAATGGATTGTCAGGGAAAGGGAAGGGAAGGAAATTCATATTTATTGAGCACTTACTGTGTACCAGGCTCTGTGCCACATGCTTTTTGTGAAAAACAACAGATTTTATTGAGACATAATTGACATAACATTATAGTATTAATTTCAGGTGTATAACATAATGATTCAATATATGTATATATTGTGAAATGATCTTCACAATAAGTCTAGTTAACATCCATCACCACACATAGTTACAAATTTTTTTTCTTGTGAGGAGAACTTTTAAGATCTACTCTCTTAGCAATTTTCAAATATGCAATACAATAGTATTAACTATAGTCACCATGCCATACATTACATCCCCAGGACTTACTTATTTTATACCAGGTGCTTTTTTAATATCATTTGCTTTCATCTGTCTTCCTCACCAAGGGCAGAGATCCTGTCCGTCCTGTTTAGTGATATACCCTTGGTGCCCATCACACAACCATGGTAGATGCATCAATAAACATCACTGACAGTTTGAATACATTAATGAATGAATCCCTTACCAACTTAAAAAGAGTCTTACCATTTCCATTTTACAAATGAGAAAACAGAGGTTCAGTGACTCAATGTAGCTTACCCAGGTTCACAGAATTTCCCCAAGTCCACTGACTCCGGAGCCCACAGCCCCTTGCACACATCAGCATAGAAGAGAGACATCTCCAAGCACATAGACCTGAATGTCAGTTTTCACTGCCTGTCTCCCACCTCTTAGCAAGAGCTGGAGAACAGAGACCCAAGGGAGGTCTGTTAGTCCTACGACGTCATTATTCTCACAAAATGTACTGGGATCCACTTACAATATGCTGTGAAGTATCATAAATAATTAAGAGAACTGCACATCTTAAAATAAATGAGCTCCATACACTTGAACACGAGGCAGCCTTGGTTTTCCACTGTTTTGTTTCCAGCTCTCTCTGATGTGCACCCTGGTAGTCATTAGTCAGGAGCATCTGTAAGATTTTCCTATGTCATGAGAAGTCTGGCCATTTTTCATAGAGAATATGTATTATTTCATGGAGCTCACTGATTTTGTACATTGTGATATTCATAATGACACTGTAACCAACAACCGTTAGTGTTGTCAGCCCAGCATTCCTTCTCCTCTTCTTCTTCTGATCGTGTCACCTTCCTTCCTTTGGGAAATTGTCCCCCAACACACATATTTCATGTGGTTCTGCTGAGGCTTTCAAGTGAATTATGCTAACTCCTGATCAAAACTTTGGGTATGTGACCCAGGCCTGGTCTCTCAGAATCACTTATCCCCCTGGCCACTGTGATTGGTCCAGGTTAGGACCTGGACCAATACCTCAAGTTAGGCCTATCTGAGATTTTATATATGGTTGCCTCCCCCCCGCCCCAATCACATCCTCCCGCTCTACCACTTCCATCACCACCACCACTGCCAAGTAGAGAAAGGCTGTATGAAGTAAAAGAGAGTATAGTCAATGCATAGGGAGGAGCAGAGATTAGAGATGGAGGGAAGGGGGACTGTAGGCATACAAGGGACCGTAGGAAAGAGAAAATCCAGGTTATATGGTTTAAGGCCCTGGAATACCTGAAGCCAGCTCTTTCTTCCAGACTATTTGTCAAGTAAACCAATGTTTCCTGTGTTAGGTAAACAAATTTGAAATGGTTTCTATCAGTTGAGGTAACAGACATCTAACACATTATCTAACAGCAAATGGGAATTTTACCACGGGTGTTAGGGGAATAAACAACAAAATGGCTAACTTTGTGCTACGAAATCATTGCCCTGAGGGTGGCAGGTCCCAACCGCCCACTCAGGGGCAGGGGTGTTGAGGTAAACTGCGCCTCAAGCTAAGACCCGCCCTTCATGCGCCAGCCCCAGTCCCATCTATGTTTCAGGCCCTGCCTCCTCCTTGCAGCCTTCCGCACTTGCTTCTCTCTGTTGCTCACGGCTGCTCTGTGCGTATGCACTCTCTCCCAGCACACACACGCTTCATTGCTGAACTGGGTTTACACACCTTCATCTGTCACTTTTCTGTCTATTTTACTGAAGGCAGCCCAGTATTGGACACAGAAGGTGATTATTAAACCCTCACTGGCTGCACTTGACTCAGCTGAGTGGAGTAGTGTGGAGAGGGCCTAAGGACAGGGTCGTGCCCCAGGCTCCAGAGCACCTGTGCAAGAGAGTGGCACAGGCTCTGGAGCCTAACGCTCACAGCTGCCTCCAGTATTCACTAGTCATGGGATCTCGGGCAAGTCACTTCCCTCCTGGAACCTAAGTTTCATCTGTAAAACAGGAATAATAACCACCATCTTGCAGAGCTGTGGAGAGGAGAAAGGAAAATATGCCTTCCATGCAGTCCAGCCCCTAGCATGTAGGAGGTGTTCAAAAAATGGTAGTAGTTCTTGCACTACTGCCTTAACTAAAGATGGCCAGATGGTTGATGGGAATCTCATGGCTACTAGGGAGATG
The DNA here is from genome assembly GCF_020826845.1 of Diceros bicornis minor. NCBI lineage: Eukaryota > Metazoa > Chordata > Mammalia > Perissodactyla > Rhinocerotidae > Diceros > Diceros bicornis. The sequence goes on from NC_080749.1 coordinate 52,122,894, forward strand.
AGTTGTCTAGTACAGCTTGAACAGGCAAGACTAAATTAGGAGGTAGAAGCCCTTATTAGCCCTATATCTCTGCCATCCTCTAATTTTGCCCCCTTCTCCTTGTTTACTATTACAATCTAAGTGCTTTAAAGGTATTTCGGGGTCTCCCAGCTCCAAAGAACATGCCATCTGGGCCTTTATATGTCTCTCTTCTTACCTCTACCCCAGCCAACTCCTGCCCCCTTTCTCGGCCAGTCTAATGAATGAAGGAACGAGGCTTCTGTGGTTGCTATTGCTAATGAATTCACTCTTCCCAAATATGGTTGAATCTTAGGGGGGAACTTTTGCAGTCAAAATGCCCGAATCCAGGTGTTTCCAATATTTGTTTCACTTATAACACCTTCTATTATTCTCTTTTATGGATAATATATTTTGAAATTTGTATCCTTTCCTAAGGGTATAACTTATTTAGTAAAATTAACTTTCCCAATTTATTAATTATAGGAATGGTTGCCATTAGGGTTTAACCCACCAGTATGATACAGTCAATGGTACTACATTGAATGAGGTCATTTCAGGCCAAAGCGAAAGAAATTGGAAGTTCTAATTAGTGTATTTATGATTCTGCTGGATTTGTTGGAATACTGAAAATAATCCAAGAAGCCCCATCACAACCATTCTGAGGGACATCCCTACCTTAGCCTCCCCCCACAAAAAAAGCTGGCCTGGGAGAGGGCTGGCCCTTGAGCCCCTCATGTCTCACCTCCTAGGTGGTCCCTCTGTTAACTGTTACCAGCCCCTGAGGCTCCCTCTGCCTTCTCCTCATCCAAGCTTGCTTTTACCTAAGTTCAGCTGGGCCTCAGAGTGCAACGTAAATCGTGCAGAACGCTGTTTCTAGCTGTTCCACATACCTAAGCGTTACTGCACATTCCTAATTGGACTTGATTTGGCCACGAAATTCCTTAATTCTGACTATATGTTTTCTCCCGCTTGTGAGATTCATAGGGGGAAGAACGACTCATTTTAAATAAGCATCTCTTCCTTTTTTCTTTTTCCTTCCTCTGCCCCCCAACCACCACTACTCCATCCACATCACTGCCCTCCAGGGTGGAGAAGCCCTTTTAAGGGGATAAGAAATGACGCATTTTGTAGAAGGCAACCTCCAAGCTGAAGTAGGCCTAAGAAGCCATTGTTCTTAACACACGTTCTTCAGCCACAGGCCTGTGAAATAAGCTTAGATTCCTTCAGAAAGTCTCTCTTGTGCTTGCCAGCCCCTGCTCATTAGGTGCTATGTCCTACCTTTGCCTCTTTTGTGACCTTCAAAGAGTTGGTTTTCTGTCCACACATTTCCCTGCTCAGGTAGGAAAACATGGCTGGAAAATAGAAAATGGTCTCCATTTTAGGAGAGTGGTACCAGAATTTTTGACTGTCTAGTATTGGCTTTGCCTTCTGTCAGCACCTCCATCTTCCCTGTGGAATCTCCTCACTGTCTAGATGTGAAGGAGGGACCACCCCTCTCTCTTCTACTATAGAGCATCCACGGAGCAGCCCTTAAAAGAGGCCCTGCCAGGCTGGTGCCCCTCAGACTCTTGAGCCAACCAGGTAGGGACATGGGGAGGTGGAGTCACCAGCACAGCAGTGGCCAGGCCTCTTTCCACTCCCTGGTCCTCCAGAGTGCCCCTGGATCTTGCCTATTTTCCGGACTGGGTTCTCTACCTCCCCATCAATTCTGTGAGTCCCTGACTTCCTTCCAGTGAATTCCTTTTTTACTTAAGATGATCTAAGTTGGTTTCTGATGACTGCAACCAAGAGCCCTAGCTGATTCTGGCAGCAACCTCATGGTGAATGAATCTTCTGATCAAGTAGATATAATAATATCTATAGTGGTGGTTCTGCTGCCAACATTTCTGGCTCTGTGGCTCCGCTGTTTATTGCTCATATAACTAAAAAGCTTTGCATTCTAATACAATGAATTGGAATAGATGGCTAGAGAAAGATTAAGACAATATTGGAGTAGGGAACAAACAATTCTAAAAAGGTCTAGTTGTGCAACTTATTGCTCAACATAGCATCTAAACATCATAATCATAGCATTTGGGGACAGCTAAAATGATTGATTTTGCAGAAAATATTTGTTGTTTAATTACAGGATCATATGGGTCTCTTGGCAACCAACAGATGCCAAAACAGACTTGAAGCTTCATCTTGAGAAACTTGTGATTTACTTAGTGTGCTTTTAATTTAAAGCATATGGCTTCACATTCAACTGCAGTGTCCAAAATGAAGACATTAGTAATGAATCACTCTATTGGAGAAAACGCAGTGCTCCCGGACCAGGTCTTTTGGTCTGTGTACTCAAATGGTTTTGTTTAGAGGCATAAACACGAAGCAGCTCTCCCTGTTTTAGTGGGTGTTCCTGGGATGCATGTGACATCAAAGGGCTTCACAAACGAATTCTCCTGCAATGTACAGTGCCCGGCACCAGGGCTTGCCCCCATCTGAATAAACAGAGTGCAGTTTGGTGACTGGAAAGTACAAGACCCAGAAAGACCATTTATTTTTGGCAACTCTTCCTTTTTTAGTTTCTCAGCCTCGTAGCCTAGCTTGTTGCTTTATGGCACTTGGGAAATCCAACCAGCCTGTGTGGAAATTCAAAACTGCAGCCCTTCTACCAAGAACCATGTTTCTGGCTGCAGGCCGCGGACCAGGGTCCACTGAGACCACATGTGGTCTACCTGCTGGTGAAGGATGGCCTGTGAGGAAGTAGAACATAGTGGTAAGAATATGGGCTTTGGAGTCAAATTTGAATCATCTGGCCATTTTCTAGTCATGTGAACTTGAGCAAAGCGTTTCAGTCTCCTGTGTTTCAGTTTCCAAATCTGTAGAATGGGGATAATAGTACCAATCTTACAGGGTTGTTATGAGAATTAAATGAAATCACCCGTGTCAGAGCTAAACTAAGAATCCGGTACCTAGTAAGCCATAATAATATAATTAGTTATTACCGTAATTATTATTAAAGGCAGGACCTCTTTCATCTCTGCCTCTTTGCCTCTAGTCATGTCATACCTTTGCATAAATTCAGCAGACATTTAATAAAGTGTCCACTGCAGGCTGGGTCCTATGTTTTAAATGTTTTTACATTCTTTTCAGTGTGTTGTGTTGCCTGAAAAATAGATTTAGTATTTCTCTACTATTTTCTTCAGTGTTTCCAGCCATCCTGTCTGCCTTTTACTCCATGGGACCTTCTCCCCCACCATAATGTCACGTTCTTAGTCATCCTCCATCTCCTTACTACCCAGTAGAACGGGCTGTATCAAACTAAGGTATATAATTTTGTTAGTACTGGGAGCACCCATTTGGCCATACTCTGGATAATTATGGCTGCCTTTACATCAAAGGAGAGGCATTTCAGAAGGTGTCTCCGTCCTGAAGAGAGCTGTATTCTCTGAAAAGAGCTCTGAGTAGGAAATCTCTTCCTCTCAAAGATTTGTAATAGTTTTTTATACATTAGTCATAGTGATCTGTTGTTAAATATAGATGTTACAAGTATTTTTCTACTTTATTGTTTGCCTTTTAATTTTGTGGGTTTTGGTTTTTTTTTTGTTTTTTTTTTTGCTGTTTTTGTTTGCTTTTTTACCGTTAAAAGGTTTTCCTCAGTTTAAGGTAGTTAACTCAATATTTTGTTTTAGAGTATCTGTCTTTGGTCTCATGCTTAGAGAGGTCTTTCCTACCCGCTAATTATATATTCACCCATTTCTTTTATTATTTTAAAGACTGTTTTTAACATTTAGATTTAATATAAATATCCTTAAAATGTTTATCTTTAAACTATCTAGAATTTACCTAGCACAATGATTAACTTTATGAATCAACCATCATTGTTGACTATTTTCCTTCTTGGAGTTCTTGCCTTGTTACCTTATGACAGTGATGGCTCATGGAGGCACCAATCAAAGAATGCAAAGGCAGCCCATTCAGAGCAACAGAAAACTGAAGACAATCACTTCCTTGTTTATATATAGTTTAATGATTTGTTGTGACACTTTAGTGGCTTAGCCTTTTAATTGGGTTTTCTGCTGCATTTATAACAAAATTTTGAATACAAAGTGAATCACTGTTAATTAATAGGATTTGTCTTACTCCTCAAGGGTGCTGGGACAGAGAAAAAGGGTTAAGATTCTCTCGTAGGTCCTTTTCACTTTTTGTTTCTGCTGCTCTCTAGCCAGGTTTTCATCATCTCAGCTTGGACTACTGCTATGCCTTTTTGCTTTTTTTTTGTTTTATTTTTATTTATTTTTGTGAGGAGATCAGCCCTGTGCTAACATCTGCCAATCCTCCTCTGTTTTTGCTGAGGAAGACTGGCCCTGGGCTAACATCTGTGCCCATCTTCCTCCACTTTATGTGGGACACCACCACAGCATGGCTTGCCAAGCAGTGCGTCTGTGCGCGCCCGGGATCCGAACCAGCGAAACCCGGGTCGCCACAGCAGAGCACGCGCACTTAACCAATTGCGCCACCAGGCTGGCCCCTGCAATGCCTTTTTGATTCTCCCTTTTACCCCTCCTCTAATTCATTCTATATGCCACTACGCATTACTATGTGTCATTCTCCTGATCAGAAGCCTCAATGCCTCCCCAGGGCTCACAGGATAAAAGACACAATCTTTAAGATTGACTTCCAAAGCTTCACAACTAAACTTTATGTGTTTCCAAGCAAATCTCCACTCCCCTGCCCCTGGAACACACCTTCCTAATTAGTGGGGATACTAAGGGAAGGCCTGTGAGCACTTTGTTTCCATAATATGTTAATTAGGCCCATGAACAATCTCCCCCAAATAAAAGTAGTATTATTGTTTGAAGTTGAAAATACTAATTGTGCATGTAAGATGAAGTGTGGAAGAAAGCATCTTTAGAAAACTATGCCATTTTCAAAAATCTCTAGCATATTATCCAAGAACCAAACACCATGTACTTGCTATAGAAGCCTTTCATAATCCTTATAATACTTCTTTATTCTAAAGGATTATTTTTCTTAATGTCTTAAAACTTGCATATTCATTCTCTCATTATTCCTGTGGCTACAGCTGCTGACATCCCCAGATGTCGTAGACGAAAGAGTCACAAAAACACCAGCCATCTTTCTTATCACAAACTATGAAAATAGCAGTTATTCCCAATCTAACCTTCTTTGGGATTTGGGATTTGGGATAACGATTGTTTAATTAATATTGGGTAAATGTTTTGTGTATTCTTGGGCAAAGTTTTTGTGTAATCACTTAAGAACATTTTTTATTTTATGGTTTTCAAATGCTAAGAAAAACCTACATGTTCATCAATAGAAAACTTCTTAAATGATGGCACAGCCATAAAAATGTAATACTATGAAGCCACGAAAAAGAATGAGTTATATCAATATGTGTTCTTACGGAACAGCCTCCATGTTATATTGAAATGTGAAAACAAGCAAGGCACAGAGTGTGGAAATATGCTCACATTTGAGGGGTTTGGGGTTTGGTTTTGCTTTAAGAATATGAGCTCTAGCCTTAGAATTGTATCCACATATACTATTTCACACAATACAGTAATGCCAATGGTTTCCTCTGGAGCAAGGACTAGGGGTCTGGGCAGGACTTATTATTCATTCTATAATTTTTTGTGCTATTTGTCTTTCTTCCTATACCTAAAGTGTGTGAATTTTTCAATTAAAAATATTAATTAAACACTGTTTTGACTAAAATTTGTAAGGAAATTTTACTCCCGTTTAATAACCCTTAAGCTAAAAGGGAAATGAACTGTATCGAGATACAGAAAACAACTAGGTCAGCATTTTTAGAGTTAGAGGGAAAAAATAAAACCCTCTTAAAAAGGCAAACATTCTTCAATCACTGCATATTTTCAGAACTTAAGAGACAAAATAAGATAAAGCAGGGATAGAAAAGCTATATTAATTAAAGTAACCCAAACAGACTTCTTCCAGAAATATAGGAAAAGAAAGTGGAGGAGGAGATGACACTAGAGGAACATGGTATTTCAGAAAGAGGCCACATAATGCAGATGTGCAAAATTATAGCTGGTTAACCTATGTTTTCGCTTATGGCAGAAAATAATCTGGTAGCTTCCAAGTAAACTCAATTTTCCAAGATTTTCCATAGTGTCTCTTTAATAAAGACTGTTGATTCCAGGCTCTGCTCCCTCACCCTTCTTCTCTTTTCCCCTTCTTAGCAAAGTTTTAAAACATTTTTGACTATACCTGTTGCCTGTATTTCCTCCCCTACAGAACTCCTTGGACGCATCACTGTCCGGAAACACACTTGTCAGGGTCACCGAAAACCTCCAGGTTGTCAGATCCAGAGGAGCTTCTCTGTCCTTCTCTTATTCCATCTCTTGCAGCCTTCATGAACCATTCCCTTCTCTCAGTGTCTGTGAAGACTCACCCTCCTGGCTTTCCCCCAACCTCATTGCTGGTCTTTGTTTCCTACTAAAACCTCCAAATGTTAGACTTCCTCAGGCATTCAAGAACGTTTTTTTATCTCCCTCTTCATTTATACCACAAACTTGAAATTCCATTAATATGTTGATGACTCTCTAGTTCATATGTCCAGCTCAGATTGTTTCTCTGGATTCCAGACATGCTTCCCACTTGACATCTCCACTCAGATGTTTCGCAGGCATCCCATGCTTAACGTGTCCAAAACTGAACTCTTGGTTTCCTCATAGCCTCGGGAACCTTAATCTTCCCTTGGTGTTCCCTATTTCAATAACTGACATACCACCCACCCAAGAACCCAAGCCAAAAGTCTAGAGGCACTCTTATTGTTCCCTTTCCCTCCCCTTCCACATCCAATCCCTCAGCAAGTTCTGTTTTTCACTTCCTACACATATCTTGATTTTGTCCACCTCTCTTCCTCTTTACCTCTGGACCACAACCTGGTCCAGACAACCATCACCTCTGACCTGCACTCACTGGTCTTGCTTCCATTCTTGTACCTCTACGTAGGGACTCCCGCCAGAGATAAAGGTCTTTGTTGAAGAAATAAATTGTCTCGTGTCTTTTTTTATTTCCATTCTCCTTTAGTAGCGTCCCACTGACTTAAAATAAAATTCACGTTCGCTCCATGGCCATCAAAGCCCTGAGTGACCTGTCCACAGCCTGTTTCTCTAACATGATCTCACGTTATGATCCCTTTTCTCACTACAGTCCAGCCACACTGGTCAGATATGATCTGCCTGGAGGAAGTGAATCTGTTTTTTGTATACGCTGTTCCCCCCGCCTGGAATTCTACCCCACCCCTACTTTTACCTCCCTTCCCATGGCTGGCTCTTGTCCATCTTTAGGCCTCAACTTAACTGTCATCTCTTCAGAGGGGCCATCTGCCACCACACTTTCCTTTAGTTCCCTTTCCCATATAATTCTGACTTAACCTATTTGTTTCTTTGTTTGCACTTATTATAATTTGTAATAATTCACCTGTTTAGAGTTGAGCTCCATCACTAGAATGAATGAAATCTCCATGAAGGTAGGGATTGTGTCTGTCTTGTTCACCAATGTATCCCTAGGAACTGACACATGGAAGACACTCAATTGATTATTGATACTGCTATGGATTTAGAGATGTGTAATTTTTGCAACGATTTTTCTAATTCTGCTGTGATGTTCTTTATAAAAAGAAAATGAAAGTAATAATTATGCTCTTCTCTTAATAAGCAATTACAGTTTGGAAGGAAAAGCATCCATCAGTAGAAATTTATATTCCAATTTTTCTCAAAGTAAGTTGAATCATATGAGACTGCTGTTATTAAATCATTTTTTACTACCAAGTGGCAATTTCATAAGGTATAAACTAATAAATACTTAAAGTGTGCATATTTAGTTTAAGCTATTGTGTCAGGATAGATCAGATTATGCTGCAGAAACAAACAACCCCCACATCTTAGTGACTTACAGAGCTAACTTCTCACTCATGCTACACTGCTCTGGATCAGCTATGGCTCTGCTCTGCATCATCTTCACTTCAGAACCCAGAATAACGTAGCAGTTTTCATCTAGATCATTGCCAGTAGTTGTGGCAGAGATTTGATGAACTACATTCTACCTTTACCTAGAAATACACACATCCTTTTGTGTATTTCACCAGCCAAAGGAAGTCACATGACAACTCCGGATTTCAACAGGGTGGGCATATGAATCTTTCTTCTGGGAGAGGCACTTTACGGGTAGCAATAGAATGTTTGGTATAAAAGTAATAAGTCTGCTACAGTAATCCCGAGCAGCTGCTGCTTTAAGCTGATAGTAGGTACCTAAATTTCAGGTATGTGTCCCAGTGGTAAATAGGACTAGGTTTACGCCATTTAGCCTACTTGTAAAAGCAATATTATATAGTAAAAATATGTACATTAGTGTTCTGACTTGTATTTAGCATTTTATAATTAATAATGTAGGTTTGTTTTATCTAATGACAAGCTCTAGGTGAAGGCACAAAGCCTGCAGAAATCAGGAATTCTAAAGAGTGACAGAAATCTCTCTACTAGGCTGACTTGAAAGATTTGTTTTGTGAAGGGGAAATAACATTATTAGGGATCACTGACTTTTGATGTACTTTTTAAAACTTGTATACCTTTAAAACAATCTATAGATAAAATCCAAAGATGTTTAAGAAGTTGCCTAAAATTTGGAGACAGGTGTATTTCTGGAGGCTTTCTATTCTGCTAAGTTAGTCTCATGATATAAATAGTTACAGGCATTAGGTTGGTGTGGGAACATACAGGTTCTGGGCTAATTTCATTTCTTACTTGCTATGTACCTTTTCTTTCTACAAGACATAGATATTTATAGTGTGTAAATTCCACAGACTTCTTGGTACAGTTCATGGACTACAAAATAACTGATAATCAATTAATAGACATTAAAAGGATGGCACTTTGTAAGCATTGCTTTGACTTCCCAGTACGATTATACAAGATTGAAGGATCCAAAACTCACCAAGAGAAGTTTCCATAAATGATAAACAGTATTTCTCACACCCTCGCCTTTCCTTCTCCAGAGCCAGTACTTTAGGTTCTATTACTGTCTAAATATCCTTTACATAGAAGCTCTTGGAAAGACATTACCCAGTAGAAAAAAAAAAAAAACATAACTTTTCTTATGGCCTCAGTGTGCTCTGACTGGCTCAGTCAAGCCTGAAGTGTATTTATTTTTTTCAGCGCTCCCAGTCTCTCGCTCATGAAATTAACCATTGATCTGAAAGTCAGAGATGCAAATGCAGAGAAAACTGGAAGCATTCCAGGGCCCACAAATAAAAAGTTAATTACCTAAGGAAAACTACAAGACTTTTGTTTTCCACCAAAATCTCCTCCCCAGGCTGTTAGCGATGTCGTACATAGGCCCGATCGATATATCAGCGCTTGAGAACCAAAGTCCCTTGGAATAAATTAATCTGTCAGGGAAAGAAATAAACAAAGAACAAATTAACATGTTTTAAGACATTGCTTAAATTTTCATAAATATAGACCTTGAGATGGGATGATGAGTTCCCAGGAGCCAGAGCTAATATTTGGTTGTAATTAAGAGTTGCTCTTTCATGTTTCATCTGATGTAGGTGGGAAATTGCCCACGTGCTTGTTGAGTTCCTTGCTCACGCTTCCTTGCAAATGCCTCTGTTTACTTCGTTAATAAGAAATGGATGTCTCACAAATTACACTGGCACACTTAGCTTGTTTCACCTCTAGCTAATATTAAAATAACGAAATGCTATACACATGTGCACACACCATACAAGCAGATATTTCTTCAGGAACCTCCACGTACTAACTTTTTAGTGGCTCAAAAGAACCTAATGACCTAATCCCTAATAGACTAAATCCATCTGAGAGGGTTAGGCATTGCTGATGAAGGACTCTGGTTTGCTTCACGCTGGGTGCGGGTGTGGATGTCAGTACTGATGGTTAACAGGGAGGGCAATAACTATGGAAGTTATCGTTTGTAAGGACGATGCAAAGATTCACTTAGATACAAGAACCAGAAACCCATCTCAAACTAGCTTAGGCCAAAATGCAATTTACTGGGGTTCAAACAATGTCATTAGGCCACTGTCTCTCTCTCTGTCTCTCAGTGCTGCTTAGCTCTTTTAGGCGGTCATTTTCAGTGTTGGTAAAATGCCACTGCCAGACCTGAGTCTATATCCACTAAGTAGAAGTCAAGATCCCAAAGGACAAGGGGCTCTCTCTCTTCTGGTGTCCGTATCTCAGATCTCCCAGAAGAATTCCAGCCCCACCTGGCTTGTGTGCCCACCCCTGAACTAACCACTGGGGGTGGGAAAGGAGAACTCCACCCGGCCAGGCCTGAGCCACGTGTTCAGGCTGGTTTAGGGAGGAGGAGAGATCAGCCACATCCAAATACCTGGAAGGTGTTCCCCTCAGGAAAGAGGAGGCTTTCTTACCACAACAGAGGGGAAGAGACGTCAGGGCAAAACAACCAGTGTCCACCTGGAGAATTTTGTTTCCATCATAGTCATCATGCTCAGTTGCTGAATGTAGCTAATTTTCAGAAGGGGAGGCTGAGGCAGAGAGCTCTGTGATTAAACAGCATGTCTGAGCTCTGTGGACAAGATTGATTACCCTCTGTCAGATGGTCAGTAATTTTCTATCAAGTTCTAAACAAAAACTCCCTGTGGGTCGCAAATAGCAGAAGTGAAACACCTGTGTACATTCCTTTTTTCAGCTATGGTAGCTCCCTCAAACGTTTTTTTTACTTCCCACTACATGTTTATTATTCTACTTCATGGAACGTATTTGCACTAAATATTCCAATTCTTACTATTATTATTAAATCATAGCCAGGAAAAAGAAACAGAGTACAGTACTTTTTATCAGTTGAGAACTTTTAAAATGCTAATTTCTATGTTTGAATAATTTCACAACTCAGCACTCTTGAGGATTTTGCGTTTGGGTAATAGATAAAATCTGAATTGCATTTTTGACGTGAGATGCCTGTTCTAATTATTGAGCAGCTTATATATTGTGAAGCTAGTTTATATAATTCTCCGTACATGGAGGCAGAACTGGAAATATACTTTTCAAAGCTATATTATCATGGAAAAGAGACTAAAGTCTCTGAAGCAAGTAGTTGCAGATTTGGGAGGCCAGAAAGAGTCGCTGAGTCCATTAGCCTCTTTGAGAGGCAGGATGAGCATAGCCTGCACTTTCCAACCTTCGTGTAGGACTCACAGATTAACCTCAGCTAACAGCATGGCAAATGCGTGAGGACTACCAACAAACCATGTTCTGGAATGGATAGAATTAGTAGGTCAGCCTTGTTGGCAATTAGATGAGGCACCACCTTGATTCTTGTGAAGCAGAGATTTGGCTGATTAAAAACACTCTGCCTCAAAATAACTTATATAGTGTCGCATAGAAGCAGTACATTTACCCCCTGATTGAGGAAACTTGTTTAAATAAAGATTCTATCAGCAAGTGATATGTCTTAAATGATTATGCTTTTTTGGTTTATCTTTTTAAAGGGCAAGGGCCAGAGTGATTTAGCAAAATGGAATCCCAACAACCAGCTCCTAGAATAACATTTATTGCAGCAAAACTTTACCATTTGCACAAAATGGGAATGACAGTGGGACCTAAAGGGATTCTACAGTTTGGAAATGGAATCAGGAGTAGCTCAGTATTTCCTCTTTGAGGGCTCCACTCCTGGGGACGAGAGAGGGCCAGGCAGAAGAATTCAACAGCTTCCTTCTATTGCATTCAATAAAATAAATAAAAGATGGCACACTGAAGAGACTAATGATAAAATTTTATAAATCTTTGAAAACAGTATCCATGGATATTGCACAATTAATTTCCATATACCTTCCCCTGTTCATAGGAAACTTGTCAGATTCTCCCTCCTTGTAGCTGCAACAAGGGGCTTATAGATTTATTTTGCTACAGAGAATGTACAGACTGAATCAGAGATTTTGCCTCCTCTGTGGACCTCCATCCAAATGTACACATTTCAAATTTCATGAATTGTTTTTGAGTCCCATTTCCTTGTTGGCCCAAGAATCTTTCTTGAAGAGTAGAAAACTATGTTGTGTGTAGCATCTGAGGGAGTCTCCAGGCCAGACCTGATGGACACTGAGCGACGCCCATGTAGCAGAAGCAGGCTGCTGGGTGACACCTTCCCTTGACATCTGAGCAGGATAAGAAAGCCTGGACTAAGCCACCCTCTCCCTACAAAGCTGCACTTCCACCAGTTAGTATAGACGGCAGTGCATCATCTTGTCTGTCACCTGGTCTGCCTCTTGGTCCAGCCCCCAAAAATTTTACGGGGAGGAACACAGGACTAGCCAGGCAAAGCGAGGTGGAGCAAGGGCTACCCTTGGTGTGTGTTTGCATGAATGGGTTTGTGAGGGGTGTCGTCGGACCTTGGGAAAGGAAGTCCAGCAGTGCCAGTGCTCAGGACCTTATGGATAGTGGGCTAGTCATTGTGCCCTGCCCTATTGTTTCTTTTTTTTCAATAATCTTCATCACTTTCTAACATATTATATTCCACATTATTCAGTATGCTTGTTTATTATGTCTCCCCCCACTAGCTGGTGAGGGTAGAGACCCCCCTTTTTTTTTTTTTGCTGAGGAAGATTGGCTCTGAGCTAACATCTGTGCCCATCTTCCTCTATTTTGTATGTGGGATGCCACCACAGCATGGCTTGAGGAGCGCTGTGTCGGTCCACACCTGGGATTCGAACCTGTGAACCCTGGGCCACCAAAGCGGAGCGCACAAACTTAACCACTACGCCACTGAGCCAGCCCCAAGGGCAGAGACCTTTTTCACTGCCTTAGCCCCAGTGCCTAGAACCAGGCCCGGCACAGAACAGGCCCTGAATAAAATCAAATGAGCAACAAGGGACAGATTTCACCATCAGGGAGACAAGGACAGATGACCCACACTCAGCAATGGAGCCAGGGTTAGAAGGGAGTCGTGATTCTGGGTACAGCATGACAACTGGTATTTGAACTCATTCCACCACAACGAGCCTGCTGGCAGGTCCTAGGGGAGAGGAAGACACCATGTTTGTGAAATGAGCAAGAGGTCTTGTTAAATTCCATAATATTTCAGGACACCAACAACCCTTTCTTAGCAGAGCACGACACAAGCACCTCATGTCTCCCTTCTCACTTTACAAAAGACTCAAGCACTGTCTTTTTAAGGACTGAAAGCTCCTTCAGGCTGGTTGCATGAGAAGGGATCTGTCCTTGGTAAGGGCAGAGGCCCATGCAGGGCAGTTGGGACCAGGGGTGACAACCCAGGGCAGCCAGAGCAGATGAATCTGGTAATGGGAAAAAAAGGGCCACAGTCCAGCCTCTCTCCACATCCACCTGGACTTCTTCAGTAGCCTCCTGCCTGCTCTCACCCACAGTATTTTTAAACTCTCATAAACTGGTCTATGTATCAACACTAGATTAATCTTTACTAACCTCACTCCCATACTCAGTAGTTACTTTTCAGAAGCATGAAAACAACCTCGCACCAACTTTTGGTTTGGAGTGCTGAATAATCCAACCTGCTGGCACTTAGCTTCCACGCCTGCCAGGGATCTGCATTCACACTGGCACTGATGGGACTTCACAACAGAGGTGTGATACCTTAAGTACCTTAAGGTACCATTTGATACCTTAAGCTGACTTTTTCCAGCCTGCCTTGCATGCTGGTCACCACTGGCCACTACCCCAAACTCAGGCCACTTTAGTCACCCCACGCTCTCATTGCTTATCCACTATTTTATGGGTTTCCTCTCTTCTGACCCATCCATTCTACTGGCCACCATTTCCCCTGAAGTCTTCTTGAGCAGAGTCCCATCCAGCAGGACCTGGTGATGGGGAAGGAGGTGGGGGTGGAATCCACATCCTGCTAACTTGCTGTTGCTATCCCCTTAATCACCATCTATTCTTATCATCTACTGACCTCATCCTGGTCACTTCACATTCAACGAATGTTTGGGTATTTAATTTATCACCTTTTTCATTCCCAAATCTCACCACCAACTAGAGGGATTTTCACAGCCATCCAATCTAGCCAGCTCCTAAACTTTACTGCTCCCTACCCCTTCATGCCAATGGGCTTCATCTCTTTTCCACCCAGGCATCCACTTCCATGGCTACACTTAACCCGTCAAGAGCTGCTCCCTGTAGGAGTACAGCCTCCTGTCCTTCCAGCTCTCTTCTTCCCATCACAGCTGTTCCTCCACTGTCATCCAAGCTCTGCTGGCTTCCCTTCTACCTATCTTTAGCCTAGACTAGAGTTCAGTTACTCTGACAAACACTCAGGTCCTTCCACTCACTACCCAGGACACTCAAGCTCCAGATTAATCCTTCCTCCTCTGCCACTACACCAGAGCTCCTAAGAGTTATTACTAAAAAGCATACCTATGCAGTGTGGTGCCACTCTCAAAATAATCATTTCCAATCCTAGCTGGGCCTATCATGCTCCCCCAAATACTAGTCCTGGACCAGGACCCACTGCCCCTCCCTTCTGCATCTATTTCATGCTTTCTCTACTCTCTTCAGTCCCCTTCCTCTTCCATCTCTCCCACCGGTATAGAGTAGGGGGAGCAACAGGGCATAACAAAAGGGCCATTTGGTGCCAAATGAATCCTGAGTTCTACTCTCTGCTTTTTAGTTGATTAACCTGAGTAAGTTAGTACCAACAATCTTCCATACTAAGTCAGTAGACAAATCTTTTATGAAGTTTTAGTACGAGATTGGGCAGTAGGCATCAAGTTTGGATATTTTTACCAAACAATTTATTTAAAAGAAACCTCTCATATTTATTCCCAGGAACCCATAACTCTAATCAGTGCTAGGTTTTCATTATTTAAAATTCACGTTCACATAGTCAAGCTTATATACCTAAGAAAACTTTCCAGAAGAACTGTCAAAATCAGCATGAGCCCAACTACAGAACTTTAAGGACAGAATTCATCCATGCCTTATGTCCACAGTGTTCTATCTCTGGGGATTTCCATGTCTTTTTTTAAACAAGCTCTGTTCTATGTGACCAGATCTTTCATTAAAAAACTATCTCTGACAGGCTGCCCAATAATTGATAAATAGGATGATTAAAATTTATCCAGATTCAACTCTCAGAATCTTGCATTTCTGCTGGTCTGCCAACCACTTTGATTACTTCTCCAGATGATGTCCACTGCCTGGATCAGCAGCCAATGTCACCTGACCCCCATTCTGGTGACCCTAGATCTGAGCGACTACAGTGTCCTAGATCTTCCCTGTTACTTTTTCCCTATCCCAGGCATCTAGAAACTTGCCAAAAGCTTCATGGGGATAATTTTAGCTACTATTCATTCTTAACAATGTCAGAAAAGTACATTCACCATCTAAAAACAAATACAACCCTGAGTCCTTTTCCTTGCACTGGCTGCTTTGTTATCAGAACTAAAGCTATTCTGAAGACTAATGTTAGAACCACACAATAATGAGCTGGAATGCAAATTCCTCTTGTGAATTCAACTATAATATTAGTGATTCTTACAATGAAATTAGCGGCTCATTCTAAATTAGTATTGTAATATATCTTAAAGATCTCATTATAAGTCTTCTTTATTCTGTAAGTCTAACAATCTATGATCAAAAGAAATAAAATTGTGTGTTTTAAACACTTTTTCTTTCTCACATATAGATAAGGTGGAGGGGGAGAGGGAACCAAAAATCTAAGAGGGAAAAAAGAGAGAAAAGCAACTTAATGAATAATATAAACCACGTCAGAGACCAGGTATATACAATATGTGAGGTCTATGATTGCCACCTCTTTATACAAATTGCCTTAGAATGACATTAGAAAGTGAGCCTTGGCTTGTTTTTGAATTTTCATTGTGTCAAAAATTACAACTTAAATGATCAACTTAGGCATATGCCAAGTAAAGCCGTCTGGTTTTCTCTTTTTAGTCACAGATCATATTATAGTGCATAGAATATGGTTAAATGTGTTATTTGGTGTGAGCCCTGCCCCACACTTCAGGCCTCACACATGCCCATTAGCTCATTATCCAGCATGGATGTTCTGTTCACTAGCTACTATCAAACCATTAGAGTTTTCTGGGCTGGTCCTGCCCCAGGGGCCGATGAATTATGGCCAGGGACTGACTTGGAAACATGGCTACCTGGCCCTACTTTCAAAAAGGAAGGACCCACTTTGAAAATAACATCACTGTTCATGTTTGTATCTCCTAGAAGAGGTCTCCATTAAGTCCTTATTTTAAATCCAGCTTCGACAGCCTCTTTCCTTCCAGATGGTGCGTGGAGCCAAGCCTGTCAGAGACCCTTAGTCTCCTGCTGCCTTTTAATGCTGGTCCTTGATTGCTAATGACCCCCAGCTGGACTGGCTCCCCAACCCATTTAACCCCTCTCTGCTGGGTCCCCATTTCATGCAGGGTGAGAGGCAGTGAGAGCTGGAAATAGGAAGGTGCCAAGTCAGCCAGGACCTCCTGCCCTTTCAGAGCTAGTGGCGCATTTCCCAGCACCATCATGGATGCCCAAGATTGCTGCAGTGGAGAGCTCCTGTTAATACAATTTTCTGTATATTGTCAGATAAATGTGACCAGATTTCTGATTGTTAATATTTTATTTGACTAAGCCAAGATAACAGAGTCCCTCAAAGAGTGTTTCCTTTAAAGTGCAAGGGTTGAGGACTACTAATATGAATCCCCTGTAATATTTTATTTTGGAAACTTCAAATTAAATTGCACTAGAACTGTCTTTTAGCCTGATCAAACTTAGTGGTCAGAGCAGCTCGTATGTGTTAGTATACAAACTCACTGCAAAGAAGCCTGAGTGAAAGTGATAATTAATTTCCTTGTTAAGACGTAAATCTCACTGTATAACCCAGGAGATACCCATTTTCGGATATGCTGATAACAACTATAAGTATGTAGTTTGGTTAAGGTTGGCTTGTTTTTTGTGACATACTGAAATGTGCTCATAGCTATACTGGTCAGGTGACTCCGAGAAGGACGATTTAAAAGAAAAAAAAGTTGATGACATTGATTTGTTGAGAGATCTTGAGTCCAGTGGAGAGACTCAGGTACCGTATGACCTCTTCATGACAAAATAACATTCTATGAGAATAAAGGGAAAGGGATGGCATGAGAGGTCATCATTCTGTGCATTGTTTCCATAATGGATTTTCATTAACCTCATATCAGATTGTAAGAAAAAAGGCAAAGAAATTTAATAGTTCTTTATGACCCTGGGGAACTGAAGTCTAAATTCTTGATCTGAGCAGAGAACTGAGAGCTTTGCATCTCACTGTTTTTATAAATCTTTAAATGTTTGCTGGATGGTTGGACCAAATTTAGTTTACAGTGTACTAAGGAATTTTTTTCCAAAATGAAGCACAAGATAGGAAAGTAACCCAAATGTAATTATTTTCTAATTAACTTTATTTCCCCCAGATACTTCCAATTTTATTGACTTTTTGGAGATTAAAACTGAAAGAACCAGAGTGATCTAATTTTTCACCCCTAATACTGCATTGATTTCACTTTTGCATCTCATTAGATTAATGCAAACAAAAATCATACTTTTAATTTCATTTGGTCTATTATTCATATTCTTTACTGTTTCTCACACACACATACCCTCTGCCAGTCATTTGTGTGTATGATCTCCTCCAAACCAAGTGACTCATACTAACGACTTCTCTCTCTACATGTAAAAATATTTTAGAACTAATGAACCTGGGTGGGTATTTGTCCCGCTGTACAATGTTAACCTGTACCCTGTAGTTTTTGCTCACAGCTGGGAGAAAGCTGAGTGAGTTTAAAATGCAGTCTTTTAGTCCATCAGTTACCAAATAATCCGGAAATGGGTTTGGATTAGCCCACCTTGTGCAGCAATGCTCTTTAAATGAATGAATTATGTTAGAATGAAGTTCTGGTGTAGTTATGGAGAACATTTCCCCCTGAAGCCTGAATGCATTTCGGTTGGTCTTCTTGAAATTCCAACAAGCCAGTAGAGTCAACAGCATGTATGTCCATTTCATAGATGAGGCCCTAAGAGGTTAAGCGGTTGGAACTCTGTAGTCATAGCATCTTAAAGTTGGAAGGGACCTTAAAGATCCTCTCAGCTAATGGTTCTCGCCCTTTTCCTGCTTTCACATTGGTTTCATGCAACAGACTCTCAGTAGGCACATCTCTCACTGCACACGGACACTCACACATTGCAAAGGAGCATGACTCCAAGGAGCACAGCTCAGAACCTCCAGGCAAGAACATGTGTAATATGCGACACCACCACCCTCTGTTGAAAAATCACTATCTCAGTCTATTCCTCTTGTTTTACAGATAAAATGTGGCAGCCCAGAGGGTAAGCAATTCCCCCAAGGTCGCATACCAATAGGTTCCAGAACTTGAACTATGCCCAGGCCTTCTGCCCCCAAGTCCAGTGCTGGTTTCACTATAGATTTCACAGAGGGCTGACTGGCCCTTTGCACACTACTAGCAGGAACTGGAACCAGGTCCCCAACTTAGAGAGCAAGGCAGAGCTGGGGATGAATGCCCCAGGATCCCCCGCCACAAGGAATCAAAGACCCAGTCACAATTAGTTTAGTAAAACCAGCGCTATCTGGTGTCCCATATCCTCAAGCATTTAAAATGTTGTTCCAATCTTCAAAGACATTCTTTCTTCCCGTTTTTATCTGCTTTTACCCAGGACATTGTTTCCCAGCTCCCGAGTAGTTCACTAGGTGATTTGCATCTCATTAGGAGCTCCAGAAATGACATCTCTCAGCCTGCCGCCTGGCGTTGTGGGTCTGCTAAGCCTCAGATCCAGGTCTTAGATTTTTTCATGTTGACAATTTTGAAAAAGCTGAATTAATGCTGTTTTTCCACTGGGCACAGTTTGGGTGGTCATTTTGGACTTAATTCCTGTGCCCCCCTACAGGGACAAAGTTAGGGAACAGCCAGTGTCGGGGAGGGTACAGATGAAATCAGCCATCCCCACATGAAGACACCTAGGTGGAAGGGAATGTTGTGAGGCCTCAAAATAAGCAGTTATAAAACTCCTAAAAGCAGAGAGATGGGACATGATGCGGACATTTGAGTACTGTGCAAAGAAAAAACAAAAAGAAAGAAAACTAACAGCAGCCCATTGCTGAGTCTGTATAACTGATTCTAAGTTTGTGCCTTTTAAACATTTTTGACTAGTTCCAAACCCGCTTGACACCGCAGAGTTTTTGCCCTGCATTTTTGTTTTGCTTTAAAGAGAGTCTCACTCGGTTAGAATGGCTTTTCAGCCTTGTCATTCATTCATACCAAAACCTCCAAAAGAGAATTGAGCAGCATTATACCCCTAGAAACCAGACATAATGTTTCCATGGTCGACAAAATTGTTGTCTTGGAATAAGAGAAAGGGTTTTCCCAGTGTCCAGGGAAATTAGTATCTGCTTTGGGCTCAAGCCATTTGATGCAGCTTCTGGTGCAACACAAACACCTGACAATGCTGGGAGCCCTATTGGAGATGCTTCCCCTTCCCAGAATTCCTTCTGCCCAATCAAAACTTCTCTGATTCTATGACAACTTTTCAAGATGGCAGGTAGATAATCTGCAAAATCAACCTAAACTCTTAGGAAAGGGTTAAATCCCTGATTTTTTTTTTTTCTTTTTTGCCAAACCTGGCTACAAATTAAAATCATCTGGAAGGGAGAAGGGCTTTTTTTTTTCTTAAACAATAACAATACCAGAGCCCTACCCCTGACCTACTGAAATAGGATCTCCAGGGGTGAGGCCGAGGCCATCTGTATTTTTTTAAAGTTCTTCAGGTGATTCTAAAATGCAACCAGGGTGGAGAGCCACTCCCATAGACCAAGAATTACGACAGCCCCTTAGGAGCACCTGCTTTGCCTCAGACACCATGATTTCTTTTTTCATACGTTATCTATCATCCTCGCTTGGTGATCATCATCACCCAGTTCAGACCTCTAACAAGTGCTAGAGGTGGGATTCATACTCAGGCTTTTCTGACTCCACTGCTTTCTTTTCTTCTACAACATTCATGTTTCTCAAGTGTGGAACATGGGCCTCTGGTGATCTGCAGATTGATTTTAGATGGTGTGTGGATATGACCTTAAATAACACTGAATCATGTAAAAGAAAGTTACTCCTTTTTTAATTCTATGTTTAAATTCTTCAGATTAAGGAGAAAGACATAGTGGTATTAGTATGTCTTAAAGTCCTCTCACATTTACTCACCTCTCTTTTTAACGAACCTTTTAAGAAGCCCAGAGCATTCTGTGGGAAACAGAATCTAGCTCAGATGTTATAATATTGTTTTGTTTTCATTGTATTTACTTTATGATTTACTTCTATTTATAGCAAATAACACTGGTTTTCCATTTAAAGTAGTGAATAAAGTTTCATTTTTAAAGAAATGTATTTAAGTTAAAAAAGAAATTAGTTGATTTAAAAAATATTATAGAATAGTACGGGTGTCTTGAATGTAGCAAAAAAGTTTAAGGGGTAGATGAATGACAGAAATTTGAGAAACACTTTCCTACAACATGCTGATTTTAAAAAGAGGCATCTCCACACCTGGTAGCCAGTGGGACCTCTCATCTACCATCCCAACGCTAGACCGACGACAACTTATTCCATCCATTTTAGGTCCAGCTGGAAGCTATGAAATTTGTTGCTGCTTCCAGCTCGAGAGGGATCCTGAAACACAAATGGCTAATAAACACAGGGAGGAGGGAAGGGCGGACATTCACCCTCTTAAGTAATCAATGGAATGCAAATCAAAACACAAATGACATGCCATGTTTTCATCTATTAAATTGTCAGACTTTTTCTTAAAGATGCTGTCCCTTGCTGGTGAAGGCCTTCAGAAATGGGTAATCTTAGGTACAGGTGGTTGAAGTATATTTTGCTACACATTTTCTGGAAGGCAATTGGAAATACAAATCATATGTTTTTAAAATATGTATATTCTTTGGTCAATAATTCCACTTCTAGAAATTTATCCTAAGAAAATAATGTGGATTATCAAAGATCAAACTATGAGTATGTTTCTCAAAGCATTGCTTATTAAAGAAAAACATGGGATGCTTCCATGCCCAACTTCCATGCCCAAAATAGGAAATTATAAAAGTTAATCGTGGTTATCCATAAAATGAAATACCATACAACTATTAGAAATGATGCCATTTAGACTAATCTGGAAGACAGATAAGAAACTTGTTCCAGCATATGCTACTATTATAGGACTGGGATCAGGAGTGGGAAAAAAGATGGACTTTTCACTGCTTAACTTGTTTGAAAATCATTTTCATTTATTACTTTAAAAAGTGTGACTCTGGGCCGGCCCTGTGGCTGGCGGCCCAGGTTCGGATCCCGGGCGCACACCGACACACCGCTTCTCTGGCCATGCTGAGGCCGCATCCCACATATAGCAACTAGAAGGATGTGCAACTATGGCATACAACTATCTACTGGGGCTTTGGGGAGAAAAAAGGAAGAGGATTGGCAATAGATGTTAGCTCAGAGCTGGTCTTCCTCAGCAAAAAAAAAGAGGAGGATTAGCACAGATGTTAGCTCAGGGCTGATCTTCCTTACAAAAAAGTGTGACTCTAAGAGAATGATACTATTTTTAAAGTAGGTTAATATTGTGGAAAGATATTTATGACTTTATTGTTAAATGTGGAGAAAAGCAGTAAAAAATTAGATGAGTGACTGAATTTGTTTTTTTTTTTTTTTTGGTTAAAAAAAGTAAATACATATTCCTAGGAAAATATTGAAAGGATATTTAAAAAAAATACTAACGAAACTTGTTTTTAGGAGACTGACTTTATCTCCCTCCTTGGTAGACTAAGGTTCCCCAGAGGTGTCCCAGGATAGGAAAGGCCTTGACGACAATATCCCAATTGACAGTCAGAACCACAGAGTGGGCCACATAGATGGAACAGATCTTAACAAGAATGATAAATAGTCGCCATTCATTCATTCATTTTTTTTTTCAGTATGTGCCAAGCCCTGAGCTATGAAATAGTTTCAGGGGAAGTTATTACTACTTCCCTAACTAATAAGGAGAAAATTTCACATAGACAATTTATAACTCCACCATCTTCCACAGGCACTAATTTAACTCAGGGATGTTTTCTTTGCAGCAATTTTGCAATTTTGAAGAAGATTGTTCATGACATAACATGGCAACTGGGAAAATTTGTAGCTTTCCTTTCATCTTGGAAAGGAAAATCTGAATTACATGCACCCCAGGAGAAAAATCTCTTTCTGGTTGTGTGTGTGTGTGTGTGTGTGTGTGTGTGTGTGTTTTACAAAAGCCCACTGAATTCCTTAGTCCCTCCTGAAGTTAGATGTGGTGAGGTGAAAACTTATAAAAGCATCTCAGTAAAAGAACAAGCATCGTAATAGAGGCCATGGCCTAGGCCTTGGGATTTTGAATCAAAAGACCTGAGTTCTAGTCTGGACTCTGAGGAGAGATAGGCAGAGGGGCCCAAGGTCCCTGGGCTTCAGATCCCTTAGATATAAAAGCAAGAGGCCGAACCACAGAGCTTTATCATCCTTCATGTCATGACTTAAATTGGAAAATCTGAACTCCCAGGGCTTTATTTCTCCCCTCCTACTCCCTGTCAAGGCTCTGAGCATCCCTGAAACAGCCCATGCCTCAGGGCATATCAGGAACAAGTGGTTTACAACACAGTGGGGAGATTTTTCCATAAATGGCATTTTTAAGGTAGTGCAGATTATTGCAGACTTTCTGCCAATGTGGTTCCTATTGGGAAGGAAAGATTTAATATGGTCTAGTACAGTGGCTCTCAACCCTGGCTGCACATTAGGATCATCCAAGGAGATTTTTTTGTTTAATATCAATGTGTAGGTCCCGATCTGGGCATTGGTATTTTTAAAAGCTGAACAACTGGTGTAGTATAAAGAAAATGACCCTCAGTAGGACATTAGGAAACCTGAAATCTCAGTTGGACTTTGCTTCTAACTTGCTGTGTGATCTCTTAATCTCTCTATACCTCTGTTATCTCTTTGGGGTTATTTGTCCTTCCCAAAATGAGATGAAGTAAAGAAAAAGATAATTTGCAAAACAAGATTTGCTACATAAAGATGAAACGGTAAGAGCCAGAAAAGACAAGCCATCTCGTTGGAAGCTATTTCATGTAAGTGCCAACTGGAGTACCATGCAGCATGGTTAACCATCATTGAGAAGAAAGATTGTCCAGCTGACAGCTGGGCTACTGTCACCTCCAAATGCCCTGAGAACTTTGGTCAGAGAGATGATGAACCTTTCTTTATGCACAGAGTTGACAGAGCTCTGTAAATTAATTGCATAACTCTAATTCTATTTAAATGCCTGAGGGCTATATCTCATAACCGCATATGGCATTTGCCATCTGTAAATCTAGAACACTGAACACTCTCTTTGCTTCAAGGGGATGTTTTACTTGGCAGGTGACCCTAGGAATGCCTCATCCACAAAATGGCAGTCAGATCAGCAGCCATCCTGCTCAGAAAGTATCCCTGCCTGCCAAGAGCCCAAGGGAGGGTGCAAAGGACTATGGCTCTCCTAGTGTGCTCTCTCCCGGGAACCCTGCTCACTGTGCATCCACTCCTCAGGGGCCTAGAATCCATACTGTCCCACCAGGCTGGGGAACATTTGGGCGATATGCTCCATCCTGCCCTCTCTTTGGTTGTCCTGCCCTCGCTGCAATCCTGCTAGGAAATTTACCAGAACTGGCACATCTGTAGTGGGTGAGGAAAAGTGAATCATAAAGCGTTAGGGGACAGTGTTGGGGAAGAGCATTTGTGACCAAAATAACTATAACTCAACAAGTCAAATAGAATAGAGGAAGTCATTTCCTTCTTCATCTCTGAGACCCTGGAGAGAACAAAAAGCCTCATTTGTGACTTAAAATTGTGCTTGAATTAGAGTTGCCAGATTTAACAAAAAAAAAAAAAAATATATATATATATATATATATATATATATATAGGACACTCAGCTGGATTTGAATTTCAGATAAACAACCAATCACTTTTTAGTATAAGTAAGGCCTGAATATTGCACTGGATATACTTACACTAAAAAAGTATTGGTTGCTTATCTAAAATTCAAATTTAACTGGGTGCACTGTATTTGATCTGGCAACTCTAGTTTGGATATACCTGCATGTTCAATGAAGAGAATTGAAATATTAAATTTCCAAACCAATTGTTTGAAGTTATGTAGTGAGCCGTCAACTGAATTCAGCTATTTGTCTCTCACCAAGGGCTTGGCCGATTGTGCAGCCACACTGTGTGATGATTTGGGCTTAGAGAGTAAAGTGTATGTATTTCCTGGTGCTCCTGAAACTCCTTCCACATTTCTTTCATTTTCTGACAGATTTATCTCCAATTTATTGTAAAGTTCTGTGACAACTTGCAAGAGAAGGATGTGTTCAAAGATCTCAAATATGAAATCAAAAGGTGCAGGGGCAAAAAACAAAAAAGGTGCAGGGATTCTTGAAAAGGAAAGAGACCTATGTTAAATGCAAACTGGTATTCGTGACATAATATACTTTTTAAAACCACTCTAGGGAGAGAGCCCTCAGAGTATTACAAACTGGAGAGTTTGGCTTGGCTTACAAACATTTATGAGAAGTGGAAATCAGCCACTTTCAGAATATGAACATCACTGTCTTCAAAGTAAATAACGCATATTCTAGTGTATATCTTCAAACTTGAATTGCCCAGTTTATCTACATAAACTAGTAAAATGAACTAGGTAATTGCCAGATAACCCTATCGTTTTGTATCTCTTATAAGGAAATTGATTGGCTCAAAAGCCAAAAGACAGATGTTCAAGCTTCCCCTCTGCCACTTACAGATTTAGCCTGTCTTAGCTATAATTTCTTCATCTATTAAAAGAAAGAATAATTTGGGGCTGGCCCGGTGGTGTGGTGGTTAAGTCGCACATTCCGCTTCAGCGGCCTGGAGTTCGCAGTTTCGGATCCCAGGTGCAGACCTACACACTGTTTATCAAGCCATGCTATGGCAGGCATCCCACATATAAAGTAGAGGAAGATGGGCACAGATGTTAGCGAGGGCCAATCTTCCTCAGCAAAAAAAGGAGGATTGGCAACAGATGTTAGCTCAGGGCTAATCTTCCTCACCAAAAAAAAGAAGAGAAAAGAAAGAATAATTTTTGTCCTACGTGCCTCATTGAATTTTTTTATTTTTAAATTTTTAAGAGAAAATCATGATAAACTTTTTAGTGTGCACACATATTTAGATTTAATCAATGTGTTATATGCTATCTTGTATGTTGCTTCTTTTTCTGAATTTTGAATTTTCGTCTATCAACACCTTACCCATATTTATCCTTGTTGGTGTCTTCATGGTGTGACATCATATTTATATCTCAGAGTTAACTTCTCTCCAATTATTAAATATTTATCATGCCTCTGGCATTTTTCTACTACAAAAACTGTCATCATATCCATCTTCATACAAATTGTCTTTTTTTTTTCTTTTGCTTTACTTCATTAAACATGTTCCTTGGAACAAGTTGCTTAGCTTTTGTCATTTATTGTCAAGTCGCACTTCAGGAGAGGTGGAGCCTATCGACACATCTGCATACTTCGGGCCACTCCCACATTGTCTTTTGACTTTTTGATTTATCCTAATTAATAGAAAGGCAGTAGTAATTGTTTTAATTGAAGCTCTTTTCAGGGTGGCTGAGCATTTTTCAATATCTCATTTCATAATTGTATTTCAACGTATAGGAATATTTCTCCGTCTCCTCTTTCCTCAGCCTTTCCTCATTATGGATAGAAGACTTGTGTGTATATATTTTTTTATTTGTTTTTATCTTTCTGTTGCACTTCCTTTCATCTTAGTTTTGTTACTGTCCATCATATAGAATATTTTACTTTAATGTAATTGAACCCATCCTTATTACTAATATCTTCTTCCATAGTTAAGATAGTCTATTTCATTTCCTTCTAAGGTTTTTATAGGAATGTTTAAAACATTTAAGTATATAGCTCATCTGGAATTTATTGTGGTCTCTGAGAATCAAGAAGTATATCGAGAAAAGTAAAAGATTTAGAATTTTTAAAAACAACTAATTAGAATCCAGCAGTACTAGCTTATGGCCTCAAGCAAGTCACTTAACCTCTTAATACTCAGTGTCCTCTACTAGACTGAAGGCAGGGACCTTATCTTATTTCTCTTTGTCTTCCCTACAAATATCTATCAAAGTGCCTTACATATAGCATAAATGTTATAAGATCTGTATTTAAGTTATATTTTTTGCATATTGCTATCAACTTGTTCCAACAGCATTTATTGCATGATGATTTGTTTCCCAATTATTTATTTAGTTGCTTATGATTGATCATTTATTAATAATACTCCAATTTGTTGCATGGCAAATCACCTGGAAGTTGTGGCTTTCTTTGCAAAAGGTCATGAAATATGGAGATATTAAAGTTAAAATAATGAAAATTAAAATTTGATGCTAAATCAGACATGAGCTTACACTAGATTCTAGTATAGTATAGATACCATCAGATACAACAGGGTTTTTTTTAATTCATGGGAGAAATGTTAAAATTGAGAAAATTCAGGGGCTGGCCCAGTGGTGTAGCGATTGAGTTCACACGTTCCGCTTCGGTGGGCCAGGGTACGCTGGTTCAGATCCTGGGCGCAGATCTGCTCACTGCTCGTCGAGCCATGCTGAGGCGGCATCCCACATAGAAGAGCTACAACTCTACAACTATGATATACAGCTATGTACTGGGGCTTTGGGGAGAAAAAAGAAAAAGAGGAAGATTGGCAACAGATGTTAGCGCAGGGCCAATCTTCTTCAAAAAGAAAAAAAATTGAGAAAATTCTATCCAATAACTTAATTCCTTCTAAGAATCAGGAAAAGAACACCCACCCATGGAACAGCAAGTTCATCAAGAGCAAAAGTGGAGAACCACATCTCATACTAAGCGTTTCCAGTTGAGAATATAAATAAAAGCTTCTGATCAGTTGTAAATACTACATAAAGTCCAGCTGAACTGGGCTGAACTCCAGCTGAACCCAAAAACTATTTAAGATCAGTCTTTTGAGTTGCCAAGGTTGGAATTCCTGTAATAGTAGGAAGTCTAAGGGAGAGTAGATGTCAGATCTCCAGTGCATGTTCACACCAGCAAGCTTAACTCTAGACTCTTCTGCTCATTAATCTGTAAATCAGAGGAGATAACATGAAAGGGCTTCACAACCTCGTGTTCTAACATATTATAGAATATGAACTTCACACAGCAAACAGGAGGTAGGCATGTTGGAACTATCAGAAGGAACCCATTTCAGTTCTGGTTCCTTGTACTCTGAGGACGATGTCAGTGCAAGAGGCTGGAGTCCTGTGCTCTGCACAGAGTTCCTGAAGATGTGGACAGGGATGTCTGTTAAGGCTGCTGGAGGAGCCGGCCTGGTGGCGTAGTGGTTAAGTTCATGTGCTCTGCTTGGGCAGCCCAGGGTTCGCCGGTCCGGATCCTGGATGCAGACCTACGCACCACTCGTCAAGCCATGCTGAGGCGGCGTCCCACATAGAGCAACTAGAAGGATGTGCAACTATGACATACAACTATCTACTGGGGCCTTGGAGAGAAAAAAGGAAAAAAGGAGGAAGATTGTCAACAGATACTAGCTCAGGACCAATCTTCCTAAAAAAAAAAAAAGAAAGGCTGCTGGAACCTTCTGCAAGCAAAATCATTTTGCTATGCTAATTAATATTTTCTTGTGGAGCTTACTTTTACTTAGACTTTTGACTTAAAAAAAAACTTCTGTTGGAGCCGGCCTGGTGGCGCAAGCGGTTAAATGCACGTGCTCCACTGCGGTGGCCCGGGGTTCACCGGTTCAGATCCCGGGCGCGCACCGACGCACCACTTGGCAAGCCATGCTGTGGCGGCGTCCCATATAAAGTGGAGGAAGATGGGCATGGATGTTAGCCCACAGCCAGTCTTCCTCAGCAAAAAGAGGAGGATTGGCAGATGTTATCTCAGGGCCGATCTTCCTCACAAAATAATAAAATTAAATTTAAAAAAACTTCTTGTTAAGGAACCCTCATACACAGCTGGTGGGAATGCAAACTGGTGCAGCCTCTATGGAAAACGGTATGGAGATTCCTCAAAGAATTAAAAATAGAGATGCCCTATGACCCAGCCATCCCACTACTGGGAATCTGTCCAACGAACCTGAAATCAACAATCCAAAGAGGCTTATGCACCCCTATGTTCATTGCAGCATTATTCACCATAGCCAAGAAGTGGAAGCAACCTAAGTGTCCCTCGACTGACGATTGGATTAAGAAAATGTGGTATATATATACAGTGGAATACTACTCAGCCATACAAAAAGACAAAATCGTCCCATTTGCAACAACATGGATGGGCCTGGAGGGTATTATGTTAAGTGAAGTAAGCCAGAAGGAGAAAGACAAACACTGTATGATCTCACTCATATGTGGAATATAAACCAACAGATGGACAGAGAAAACAGTAATGTGGTTACCAGGGGCAGTGGGGGTGGGGGGGTGGGCACAAGGGGTGAAGGGAGTCAATATATATGGTGATGGACAAACAAAAATGTACAACCCAAAATTTCACAATGTTAAAAACTATTAAAACATCAATTAAAAAGAAAAACTTGTTAAGAAAGACAATATGCTGTAGTTTAAAAAGAAAAAACTGCTAGAACAGGAGGTAAGAGATCTAGGTTGGGTCCCTACTCTGCCACTTGATCTGGGATGAGTCATTCAACATTTGCGGGCCTCAGTTTCCTTTTCTGAAAAAATGAGTATTTAGAATGGACAGTTCCTAAAGTCCTGTAAGGTTCTAATAATCTTGTTTAGTCATAGATATATGTTCCAATTCAAGAAAAATAAAGATGTAAAACTTCATACTTAGGATAAGTATGATAATTCGCTATTTATAATGGTCCTTGTTGAGTCATTCTTTACATAGAAAATTTCCCCAGAATTTCCTTAAATAGTAGGAATCTCTAGTGAAGTGAAACTATGATTCCAAGTAAAAACCTCCAACTCTTTTTTAAACAATTAGTTTATGATGTATACTTGGTCCAGGAAAGTGGTATCTCTTCTCCACACTATGACATTCATAAACAATGTTCTATGGCAGCTGTGTGTGTAAGTGTGTCTGTGTGTGTTGGCAAGAAGTTAGATTACTGAATCCTGATTCAGATATAGTACCAAAAGGACAGCAGTTTCCATGAAAATCATCTACTTGGAAGGAAAATAAACCATGACTTCATTGGACACATGGTTTCTTAATCTCCAGTGCATTCTTGGTCCAGAGTTCTGGAATCAGGACTAAGATGGAGAGGCTGCTCCATGAAATTGTGCAATCATCCTTTCCCCTTCTCCTTTACGCTACCTCCAGAGATTGCATGGATCAATGGCATTGGTCAAAGCATTTCAGTAAATACTAGCTCAAACCATTTTCCCTCCAAAATGTATCCCACCAAAGGTTTGCTTCTCATCTACCCAAGAGTTGTGTGTGCTCCAGATGTCTTTGAACTCTCACTGTAGGATGTGGTGCAAACCATCCCAGATTGCCTTCATTGTCCTAACTGAGTTATTTCACTAAGAGGGCACTCTCTACTCTACAAAGCTGACCACCAACCTCTACTTCATCAGCGTGGACAAACCAATTTGCTTTCTGTCACTCTTGACTGCTGATTCAGATAAGAAAGATGAAGGCAATGTTACAGACAGTGGCCCTTGTTTACACTTAGCAATCCCTGTGTGTGTGGTTTTTCAGGATGATATTTCTCCTAATATTAGCAAAGCTCTAACATGCCCATTAAAATGGGACACAATTTCTACTAAGTGCATTTATGTGAAGAGAAGTTTTTCCCTTAATTTTCTCAAAACCTTGGATGACTTACAGTAAACTTTTGCTATCTTGTTTCAGGTTCAGAAAATGGTCTTGCACAGAAGCAGCGAACATCTCACCGGAGATGTCAGCAGCCCAAAATGTTGAGTAGCCCTGAGGACACCATGTACTATAACCAGTTAAATGTGAGTTCAAAGTGGCCGTAAAGCTGTTTCACTGGCTTTGTTTCCAGTTAATAATTCTGTTATTAATACCTGTTCTAGCCCCTCCAGCCCCACCCCCACTCTCTTATGCTCTCGTCTTGAACATGTGCTTAGGCTCTTTATCTGTTGCTTTCATGTCAGGATGTCTGCCTTCACGGTGAATAATTGATGTGGTTTATCAAAGACGAGCAAGATGCATGCTTCATCAGGCTCACTTGAGCCCTTTGATCAAAAAAATTATGCTGTGACTTCTGATATTATCAGCATCTGCTTGCATTCAACACAAAATCACTTTGAATTAAAAATTAACGACTTGCTGCTTTGCTTTGACTGTGTGTTCTTGGCCCTCTCCACAGGGAACTCTAGAATATCAAGGGAGCAAGAGGAAGCCAAGAAAACTTGGGTAAATATCTGTCTTCTTAGTTCTAAGCAACTGTAAACAGAAGGGGTCCTTTGTGATATTACAGAAAATGCAAAACTTTCCAGAGAGGCTTCTAAAAATATGCAATGGGGATATTGCCACTATTATTGACATTGGAAACTACTTTTCACAGTAGCAAGTATACGAAACTTGAATCTATTCTGTCCAAAAAGGCTGAAATTGTCACCTAAAGGCAAATGTTATTTCTCATAATTATCCTGAGGAATTGTACTTTCCTCATAATTGGAGGCATGTAGCAAGTTGTAGTAAACTCTTCCACAAATAAGAGCACTCCACACAGTGCAAATAGGCCACTTCCCCCATATTACCTTACTCCTGGGCCTTAAAGGTACACAAAAGAAAATTTTCCCCAATGGTTAGACAAAGGACACTAAGGAGTTTGTGGCTCATTTGTTACCATCTTGATTGAGAATAGCAGTGAGGTAGGTAATTGGTACAGTTTGAGAGCTGGAGGAGGTCAGAAGGGGAACTTTCTCAACTAGAGGGAACCAGACAGACAGAAAACTTAATTCATGTAAATAAAGTTGCAATATGATCACAACTTCCAGACACCACTAATTTGAGCCCATTACCCGTGTGTGACCCAGAGGTGAAAGACTTTTTGGATCAGACCCCAGTTCCTCTCTGCTGGGAAAGCCTAAGCTACTCTGGGCTGTCCTTCCCCACAGTGTTGGGACCCAACCCTGTTCCAAGTACACAACTTTAGCTTCCCCAGTGATGACTGTGGCCTTGGTTTTCCGCTGAAAACTCTTTTCTTTGTTACAGCCAAATCAAAGTGCTTGATGGGGAAGATGATTATTACAAATCTCTGTCACCGGTGAACTCTATCCCTGAGGAAGACAACTCAGCCTACTCTTTCTTTTTTTCCTCGTCCTCAAAAGGAGCATCTTTTGCTCACCACTGAGCTATACTTTCTGCCCCTCAAGTCTGTTGAGGGTAAGAACAATCATGGTAATTGACTTGTCATTTTAAGAAAGCACTGCAATGGAGTTAGCTTCTTGGGACACGTGGTCTGTGCCTGCGCCTTGCTGAACAATGTTCAGATTCCTAATCACTTTCTTATGCCTCCATTGCCCTCCCCACATCTGCTGTGCAGCCTGAGCTGGACAATTCTTCCTTTTCTCATCCCACGGGTCTCTGTGGGACGCTGAGCACACTTCCGCTACAGTAGTAACTGTCATTCATGCCCTCAACATCTAACAGGGTAACAATCTCACAATAAGCCAGTTGTAAATGCTGATAATATTTCTCTATTTTTCCCACCAAGTCAATCCATGCAGAATCTGCCCCTGTGAAAATTCAAAAGTCCTTTTCCTCCTCACCTCTCCACTGCAATACCCTTCCCCTTTGCTGGTCTTTCTACCCTGCCCACCTCTCCCCAGGGCCAGGGCTCCGTTGCTGAGTACTCACATCCTGGGTGAGTGTACCCAAGGTCTCCTAGGCCAGGATAATTTTTTGTGTTTAGGCAGAAAGGCCTAAATCTTTCAAATTCCTTCTATAAGACAAATGGAGCCCTCTCTTGCTAATTATTAGGCTGATAAAGCCTTTGCTGCTTTATGCCACCTTGCCAAGACACCCCTATCACCTTAGCAGTAAAAAGAAAGGAGTGAGAGGGAAAGACAATTTGGAACTGTCAGAGTCCATGTCTCATTGTTTTGTAACTTTCCATTCTCTGGTCGGCTGTCTCCACTAGGCTGTGAGTGGCTACAGGGGAAGGATCTTGTCTCATCTATCTTTGTGTATACAGAGCCTATGCCAGTGCCGGCACGGAGCGGACATCCAGTAAATGCCCCCCCTTGAATGAGTGGAGAGGCTTCACTTAGTTACACAAACATACACAAAGACAGGAAAGTTACTTTCAATTATATGTTATACATGCTTAATCACTTTTCTTACACCATAAGCTCTGACTTTTCACTCAAGGTTGGGCTAGTCCAGTCCTATTGTAATGATGTTATACCATATATTATAATACTCAATATGATTCCATACAACAGACTTTTCTTGAGCAACTAAAAAAAACTATGTAAAACAATATATGAGATTACTGTGTGATGTAAAAAACCCTACACGACCCTTTGTCTAGAACAAATGTTCTCAACGTTTTTCCTACTTTGAGATACTTGGCAGATAGTACACAAGGGAGTACCCAGATTTTGAAAAAAATAAGCTTGAAGAAATAGAAAAAAAATTGCTATCAGAGTTTTTAAGGGGAGAGTTCTAATAAGCATTTTATAAACATAAATAGTGACACATTTAAAGATCTCAGAAATTGTAATTTTACAAGAAATAGATATAGCCAGTTATTCAATAGTTAAAACTTTACTTTTTAAAATGAGCCTTGATTTTTTTTCCCGGATCTTCACCCCAAAGGTAATGTTTATGAGGTATGAAGTAGAGCAGAAGAAACACAAATGAACATTGTTTTATTGTTTAAAAAATAATATCTAGAACATATAGATGTTTAACATTATTATTAATATACGTGTAGAAATTTCACTTCTATCATTGATTCATCTACTTTTGATTTGATAATAGTGGCTGCTTTTCAAACTGTTGAATAGAAATGTTCATAACTTCCCACTTGTCCGTGTACAGTGTAATTGTATACCTGCCTTGTTTCTAATTAAAATATATCCATAAATAAATTTTAAAAAGAAATAAAAGTAATTATAAAAATCATAATTCATAAGGTCTGCAATAATTAGCCATTGTCACAGCTGTATCTCCTAATAGTACTTTAGAAATGGTGTTCACGTCAGCTACAGCATAGATAAGACACTGTGGATAATATTCTTTGGCTTGTCATAATGCCATAAACTCAAAAAGCAATTCTTAAATCAAGTAGATCAGAATGATGCAACCTGGAATCTCATGTCTTATTAGATTCATCAAAGTAATATGCTCATGGCAAAAACAAAACAAAAATCAAATAGGCCAGAGGGTTTATAGTGGAAAGCAATCTTCTCCGTGTCCCTACCTTAGTCCCTACACCGAGAAGCAACCATTTTTTAAATTAATTCTAATTCTTTTCATGGTTTCTATCGTGTCCCTGAATAATTTGCTTCTACCTTCTTGGCTTATCATTTTAGACAATATTACTCTCTCCCTCTGTGAAAGATGATGTGCGTGTATCTCAAGTCCTCCTCCCCTCTCGCTTACTTCAAATGCTTTCAATTTTATGTTTAACTTTTTATTGATTACCTTCTAAACTTTATATAGTTAAACACATTTTTTGTGCCATTGACTTTAGACAGTATCTCTGTAAGGATAACTGACATGAAGAAAACCAACAGGCTGAAGGATAATGTCAAGACAAACGAAATAACTGACTCTGGACAAAACAGAAATAATTCCGGGAATAGAACAATTTTTAAAAACTTCCCTGCAAACCCTTGGTGTTATGTTCTGAGCTGCTGTTTCTTCTTCCATTTTGGTTCATCTGCAGATATGCCTCCATCCACTTTTTTTAACTTTCTTTATTTTTAAATATAATACATATACAGAAAAGGGCACAAATCAGAAGTCTGAGCTCGGTAAGTTATCAGAAAGTGAATATCTTTGTAACCCCCACAGTCAAGAATGGAACATTGTCAGCACCCTAGAAGCCTCCCTCATGTCCCTTCCCAATCACTACTACCCTCACCCACCTCCCCAAAGATAAGCACTCTCATGACTTTCATGGTAAACAATTCTTTGATTTTCTTTATAATTTTACCACTTACATGCATCCCTAAACATTATAGTTAGATTTTGCCTCTTATGCGCAGGTTTTGGGAACTTTATATGAATGGAATCATGTAGCGTATAATTTTTTGGGTCATTTATTTTATTCACTGTTATATTTGTGAGATTCCTCTATGTTGTGGAATATAACTATAGTTCATTCATTTTCGTGACTGTGTAGTATTCCAGTACAGGCATAACTCCCTTGATTGCTTTTCACTTGGTTGAACTTCACAGATAATGCATTTTTTACAAGACCCTCCACCAGCAAAAAGATTATGACTCACTGAAGGTTCAAATGATGGTTAGCATTTTTTTAGCAATAAAGTATTTTTTAAAGAGGTGTACATTGTTTTTTTAGACATAATGCTGTTGCACACTTAATAGTAAACATAACTTTTATACTCACTGGGAAACCAAAAAATTCATGATTCACTTTATTGTGATATCTGCTTTATTGTGGTGGTCTGGAACCGAACCTGCAATATCTCCAAGTTATGCCTGTATATGAATATGCCATAATTGGTTTAGCTGTTCTACTTTTAATAGACCAATATGAATTGTTTCCAATTTGGGGCTATTTTGGAAATTGCTGCTATGAATATTGTTGTATATGCCTTAGTGTATATTTGCATGCTTTTCTGTCAGCTATATACCTAGGATTAGACTTGCAGAGTCCTAAGGTACACATATCTTCACTCCAGTAGATAGTACCAAACTGACAATCACACCAGTAGTATAAGAGAACCCCTATTGTTCTGCATTCTCACCAACTCTTGCTATAATCAGTCTTCTTCACATGGGCAAGTATAGTAGAAACTCACTTGATTATAGGTCACATATTGCTGGTTAATAATGATATTGATCACATTTTTATGTGTTTAATGGCCATTTTAGCTATATCCTTTTGTGACATACCCATTTTTAATTGATTAACTATTTCTTTTTTTAATTTTAAGAAATGTATTACATATTATTAGCTATGTGTGTTGCAAGTATTTTCTCCACTAGGTGACTTGCCCTTTCATTATCTTAAAGTGCCTTTTGATGAAAAAAGTTTGTAATTTTAACATAGCAATTATCAATCTTTTCCTTTTTGATTAGTGCTTTTTTATGGCCTGTTAAAAAATCTTGTACCCCAAGGTTGTAAAGATATTTGCCTTTAGTATCTTCTGGAAGCATTATAGTTTGCCTCTCACATTTAGCTCTTCAACCCACCCAGAATTGATTTTGTCAATGGTGTGCAGTAAGGGTCAATTTTCATGTTTTCTGTAATGGATATTTAACTGATTCAGCCCCATTTGATGCAAAGGCCATCCTTTTCCTACTGCTCTAAAATGCTGCTATTTACATAAATCAAGTGTTTATGGGTCTGTTTCCAGATTCTTCATTCTGTTCCAGTGATCTATTTGCTATCCTTGTCTTAAATACTGTACCTTTATAATAGGCTTTAGTATATGGCGAAGCAAATCTTCCAACATTGTTTTTCTTCTCCAAGAGACCCTTGATTAGTCTGGGCCCTTTGCATATTATAGACTCAAATAGTCAACCTCTCGGAAAAAAAAGAAACATGTTGGTATGTCTGGGATTCTTTGGAGTTATCTTGAGTCTATAAGTGAATTTGGAAGGAATTGTCACGTTTACAATATTGAATTTTTCAATCCATGAACACGGTATATCCTTCTATTTATTTAGTTATTTCTTCTCTTATCTCAATAATGATTTATAATTTTATGTGAGAAATCTCACACATATTTTGTTTTATCCCTGTGTACCACATATAACTTGATGTTATTTAAAAGTTGTTTTTTAATTTTTATTTTCTAACCATTTGTTGCCTTCTATAGACTAAATGTTTGTGTCTCCCCCAAATTCATATGCTAAAACCTAATCTCCAGTGTGATGGTATTTGGTGGTGGGGCCTTTGGGAGGGGATTAGGTCATGAGGGTGGAGCCCACATGAATGGTATTAGTGCCCTTACGAAAAGGACCCCAGAGATCTTGCTTGCCTCTTCTGCCATGTGAGGACACAGTGAAAAGATGGCTGTCTATAAACCAGGAAGTGGGATCTCACCAGACACAGAATCTGCCAGCACCTTGACCTTGGACTTCTTGGGCTCTGGTACTGAGAGACAAATTTCTGTTGTGTAAGGCACCAGTCTATGGTATTCTGTTATAGCAGCCCAAACAGACTAAGACATTGCCATTATATGGAAGTGCAATTGATATTTTGCATTTGAAATCCATCAACTTTGCTAAATTTACTCACTAATTCCAATAATATATCTGTAGATATTTTTGGATTTTCTACCAACCCAATTATACCCTCTGCAAATAACGGTAGACTTTTTCTTCCTTTTCAACATTTATACTTTGTTTTTTCTTGCCTCACTGCCTGTATCAGTTAGCTACTGCTGCATTATAAACCATCCCAAATCAATCACATGTTTCTCACAAGTCTATTGGTTGGCTGACTATTTCTGCTGATTTGAGCTAGTCTTGCCAGGGCTTACTTGTGCGTCTGCAATTAGCTGTGGGCAAGCTAAGCAACTTTGCTAAAGTTGGCTGGGTTCTTCATATATCTAGGGCCACAGCAGGGACAGCTGGGCTAACTTACTTCTATTCAACATGGTCTCATCCTCCAACTTGCCGTTATCCCCAATGGCAATGGCCGAGTCTCTGAAAAGAGAGAGTTCTCTTGAGCCTGAGAAATGGCACATTGTCAATTCCACCACATTCTTTTAACTAAAGCAAAATACAAGGCCCAGATTCAAGAAGTGAGTAAATAGAATCCATCTCTTGATGGGAGGTGCTGCTAAGTCAGTTACATTGCAAAGGGCATGGATACAGGGAAAGACGGAGAATCAGAGTCATTTTTGTAATCAGTCTGCCACACTGACCTGACTAAGATTTCCAGTACAAAGTTGATTAGGAGGATTAATATTAGGACTCTTGTCTTTTTCCCAACCTCAAAAGGAAAACTTTCAGTATTTTATCACTAATTAAGATATTTACTGTTCCTTTCTATTCCTAAAAGAGTTTTTTCCCTTATAAGTGGATGCTTGATTTTATCAAATGCTTGGTTTTTATATATTTAAATAACCTATGATTTTTCTTCTTTGTTTTGTTAATTTTACTCTCATGGAATTAACATTTAAAATTTCAATGTTCATAATATCCAATTTGTCTTTCTCTGAAAGAGTTTGTGTAAGAATGGCATTAATACTTTCCTAAATTTTTTTTAATTCACTAAGGGAGCTATTTGTGCCTGCAGTTTTTTATGAGGGAAAGTTTTAATTGTGAATTAAATTTTTTTATAACTTATGACTATTCATATTTTCTATTTCTTCCTGTGTCAGTTTTGGTAGGTTTTATTTTTGTAGAAATTTGTTCATTTCTTCTACATTTTCTAATGTGGTTAGAATTTTTCAGACTATCTCTTAAGATATTATTAATTTTGTAGAATCTATACTAAGGTCCTCTTTCTCATTTTTGATGGTAATAATTTGTGTTGTCTCTCTTTTTCCTTGACCAGTCTTGCCAGGTTTGTCAATTTTATTGTGTTTTAAGGGAAACAACTTTTGATTTTGTTCATCTTTTTCATTACCTATTTGCTTCCCATTTCACTAACTTTTGCTCTTATACTTATGTCCTTTCTTTGGTATAATTTGCTGTTATTTTTCCTAATTTCTTGGGATTTTAAGCCTTTCTTTCTAATATATTCATTTAAGCTATAATTTTCCCTCTAAGTATGGGATTAGCAGCAATGTACAAGTATTTTTGTTATCATTCAGTCCAAAATGTTTTCAAATATCCATCGTGATTCCTTTTTTGACTCATGAGAGTCTCAGAAGTTTATTAATTTCTAAATGTGCAGGGATTTTCTCTTATCTTTGTGTTGTTGAGTTCTAGCTTAATTGAGTGTGGCCAGAGAACAAATTCAGTATGATTTCAAGACTTTGATATTTGCTGAGACTTTATGGCCCAGCCTATGATGTTTTTGATAAAACTGTTGTAAATATTCTATGTATACTTAAAAATTAGGTGTATTCTGCAGTCTTCTATATATGCACAGTATGTCAAATTTGTTCATTGTCATCTTCTCCATGCTTACTGATTTTTTGCCTGGTTTTTCTATCAGTTGTTAAGAGAAGTATGTTAAAATCTCCCACTATGGTTATGAATTTGCCTATTCCTCCTTTTATTTCTGTCAATTTCTTTTCTTTGTGTACTTTAAGGCTATATCATTAGGTACATACACACTTTTATCATTCTCTTGTGGCTACCCAATAAATTACAATATGCACCCCTGACTGATCAAAATCTAATATGACTTGGTACTTTTACCCTCTCCTTAGACAATTAAAGAATTCAAGGACCTTAATCACACTCCCTGATTTCAAAATATACTACAAAGCTATAGTAACCAAAACAGCATGGTACTGGCACAAAAACAGACACACAGATCAATGGAATAGAATCGAAAGCCCAGAAATAAACCCACACATCTATGGACAGCTAATCTTTGACAAAGGAACCAAGAACATACAATGGGGAAAAGAAAGTCTCTTCAACAAATGGTGTTGGGAAAACTGGATAGCCATATGCAAAAAAATGAAAGTAGACCCTTACCTTACACCATACACAAAAATTAACTCCAA
This sequence comes from Diceros bicornis minor, assembly GCF_020826845.1. Classification (NCBI taxonomy): domain Eukaryota; kingdom Metazoa; phylum Chordata; class Mammalia; order Perissodactyla; family Rhinocerotidae; genus Diceros; species Diceros bicornis. The sequence goes on from NC_080749.1 coordinate 52,161,809, forward strand.
ATGGATTAAAGACTTGAATGTAAGACCTGAAACTGTAAAACTTCTAGAAGAAAACATAGGCAATACGCTCTTCGACATCGGTCTTAGCAACATATTTTCAAACACCACGTCTGACCGGGCAAGAGAAACAATAGAAAAAATAAACAAATGGGACTACATCAAACTAAAAAGCTTTGCACAGCAAAGGAAACCATCAACAAAACGGAAAGACAACCTAACAATTGGGAGAAGATATTTGCAAACTGTACTTCTGATAAGGGCTTAATCTCCAAAATATATAAAGAACTCATGCATCTCACCAACAAAAAAACTAACAACCCAATTAAAAAATGGGCAAAAGACCTGAACAGACATTTCTCCAAAGAAGATATACAGATGGCCAACAGACACATGAAAAGATGTTCAAAATCACTAACTATCAGAGAAACGCAAATCAAAACTACAATGAGATATCACCTCACGCCCGTCAGAATGGCTATAATTAACAAGACAGGAAACAACATGTGTTGGAGAGGATGTGGAGAGAAGGGAACTCTCATACACTGCTGGTAGGAGTGCAAACTGGTGTAGCCATTATGGAAAACAGTATGGAGATTCCTCAAAAAATCAAAGATAGAACTACCGTATGATCCAGCTATTCCACTGTTGGGTATTTATCCAAAGAACTTGAAAACACCAATTTGCAAAGGTACATGCATCCCTGTGTTCATTGCAGCGTTATTCACAATAGCCAAGACTTGGAAGCAACCTAAGTGCCCATCAAGGGACGAATGGATAAAGAAGATGTGGTATAGATACACAATGGAATACTACTCAGCCATAAGAAACGATGAAATCCAGCCATTTGTGACAACATGGATGGACATTGAGGGTATAATGCAAAGTGAAATAAGTCAGAGGGAGAAGGTCAAATACCGTATGATTTCCTTCATTAAGTAGTAGATAATAACAACAATAAACAAACACATAGGGACAGAGATTGGATTGGTGGTTACCAGAGGGGAAGGGGGGAGGGAAGAGGGTGAAAGGGATAATTCAGTACATGTGTGTGGTGATGGGTTGTAATTAGTATTTTGGTGGTGAACATGATGTAATCTATGCAGAAATAGAAGTACAATGATGTACACCTGAAATTTTTACAATGTTATAAACCAATGTTACTGCAATAAACAAAAAATTAAAAAATAAATAAATAAAATAAAATTAAAAAATAGTACCACAAAGAAAAAAAAAAAAAAAAGAATTCAAGGACCTTAAAACACTATCTCTATCTATTGATCTTTCTATATTATATATTCCTCTTTGATTATATTGCCACTATTGTAATGTATTTTAATTTCAAGATATTTTAAATCCCACAAGAAATTATTATTATTGTCTTCATTGCTCTTCATTTCTTCCCACCTCTCTGACCTTCTATTCTAGGATCCCTTTCTCTCTGCCTAAAGAGCCCTCTTTAATGTTTCCTTTAGTGTGAGATTGCTGCTGTAAGTTTTTGTTTAACAAAAGATGTTTTTATTTCACCTTAATTATTGAATGATATTTTTGAGGAGTGTATAATTCTATATTGGCAGTTATTTTCTCATAGAACTTTAAAGATAGCACTTCATTATCTTCTGGTTTTCACTGTATCTGTTGAAAGGTCAACTGTAAGTCAAATTGTTGTTCCTTTAAAGGCAATCTGCCTTTTTCTCTGACTGCTTTTAAGTTTTTCTCTTTCTTTGGTTTCTAGCACTTTCACTATGATGTGGTTCTCATTCATATTTTCTTACTCTCTTGGTAATTATTTATTGCATCATGGAAATTATATTTAACGCCCCTGGAAAATTATCTGTAAAGAAAATTCTAGGCCCAGGGTAATATTCCCTTCCTCCATAAAACAGTAATATTTGCTGGAGGAATGACTAAATTTGGACCACTTTAATTCAACTTCAGAGCCTAGGGTGGTTTGAAACTGACCTGCAGTCCCTGTAAGAGCAGTCTACATCTGGTTCTCTATCTCCTAGAGTGGAGCTCTTTGTGATCCCAAGTCAAAGTGTGTGTGTGTTGGGGGTAGGTAGGTGTTTGAGACTCCAACCTTTGTTCTCTTGGCCACACACTGCTCAGCCTAACAGTTTCTTAGTTGTCTCTTTTAGAATTGGCAAATGTCTTCCAGAAGAAAAGTTGCCCCAAATGCTAAGCTGTCCTCTCAGAATTTCTGTCTTCTCCTAGACTTTGGTTCAGTATTTCTTCACTCTCTTGCTAGTTTTCCAATGCCTTCAATCAGGTATATTTTAAATACCTGATTTTTTTGTCCTAACTTAATATTCTGCCTCAAGGAAAGGGCAGTTTGAATTACCTAGTCCTTTATTACTGGAAGCGGGTATCTTCTTCTATCCATTCCAAGCACCCTTGTGCAACTAGAACAACCAAAAGTGTCCTGGAAGAGCCAAACCAGACTGAAGCAGCAGGAAAATTCAGGTCCTGTTCTGGTTTGACTGGAGCATAGAACATAAAAGGTAAAAGTGGAGAAGTTGATTGTGGAGGACTTTGAATGCTGTGCTAAGGAGTTTGTACTCTGTTTACTGGGCAAGAAGAAACCACTGGGGATTTTGTTCAGAGGAGTGCCATGAACAGAGCTGGGATTTAGAAAGAGTTTGTTGGCAGTAGCGTGAAGGGGAGAAGTGAGAGGCAAGGAGATCAGTTGGAAGACTTATGTGGTAGTTCAGCAAAAGGTAGTGAAGACCTAAGCTAGAATAGTGGAAGGAGAAAAGAAAGGAGAGTGAAACCAAAACACGCTGCAAAAATATCATTTACATATTGGATGGTAGGGGCTGGAGAAGGAAGGGGTAGAAGGATAAATTAAAGATGATCCCGTGCAGAAGAAATGGGTTAAGATGTGGAATTTATCTGTAACTTACTAACTGGATGACTGGGACAGTCACTTTAGTTTCCTGTAGCAGCAGACTACTTCTGCAGTAATTTGGTAGTAAAAGGAAGGAAAAAGGTGGAAAGGTAATTCAAGGGGATTGTGGGATTGGCCAGACTTTTTTTTTTTTTTTTTTTTTTTTTTTTGTGAGGAGATCAGCCCTGTGCTAACATCCGCCAATCGTCCTCTTTTTTTTTTTGCTGAGGAAGACGGCCCTGGGCTAACATCTGTGCCCATCTGCCCATCTTCCTCCACTTTATATGGGACGCCGCCACAGCATGGCTTGCCAAGCAGTGCGTCGGTGCGCGCCCGGGATCCGAACCAGCGAACCCCGGGCCGCCGCAGCGGAGCGCGCGCACTTAACCGCTTGCGCCACCGGGCCGGCCCCAGGCCAGACTTTTAGGATGGAAACAATCAGAGGCTAAAGAGAAGGATTAGGATTAAACTTTAGACTAAAGATGGGAGAGATTAAGTTTTTTTATGTTAATGAAGTAGGTGAGGTTCAAAAGTGAAAAATCAGTGTAGTAACTGGACTTCAGATACTTGTTAATCATTAAAGCAGTCATTGAAATGTGGTTTGTCCAGGGCTGTGTTTGCTGGGTTTTCACACTGCTAATGTTGATTTGTGGGATTTCATAAGGTATTTATTGCCAGTTCCCTGGTGACACTTAACATAACCTTAAGAGAAAGAGACTATTATATACACCATTTTATGTATGTTTCAAAGTTTAGAGACTATTCTTTTTTTTTTTTTTTTTGCTGAGGAAGATTAGCCCTGAGCGAACATCTGTTGCCAATCTTCCTCTATTTTGTATGTGAGCTGCCGCCTGAGCATGCCCACTGACAGACAAGTGGTGTAAGTCCATGCCCCGGAACCAAACCTGGACTGCCGAAGCGGAGTGAACCGAACTTAGGCCTGCAGGGCTGGCTCCTTCAGAGACAATTCTTAAAGTAAATGTTTGAGGATTCCTTTTTTTTTTTGTAATTACATATGGAGCCCCTTTTCTATGTAGCTGTTATTGAATTACATTAGTCTTCATCCTAAGTCAAATTTATGTGAAGTAGAAATTTTAAAATGATGTTGAGATATTTCCTCTTACATATTATCTTATTTGTATTCATGACTCACTCACAATATCATATCCAATCACACCCAGTGGTTTGAATCATTTGATCCATTGAGGACCTCTCAATAAGGTCATAGACTGGTTTTTGATCAGGTTAATTAGTTGAATGACTGACCTGGCCATCAGTTCAGACTGTGTCTATGTGTAAACACCAATTTGGCTGTTTTTAGTGAAGGGCGCAGCCAAATCAGGTTTCCAGTATACTCAGCTTATGTTAAAGGTAGAGAAGGATTTTGTGTGTTTACACACAAAGGTTCTATTTTGGAACAGTAAGAAGACTTAGAAAACACCTAGGCCAATCTACTTTTTGTTTTTTTTTTTTCTTTTTTGATGAGCAAGATCTGCCCTGAGCTAACATCTGTGCAGTCTTCCTCTATTTTGTATGTGGGACACCACCACATCAAGGCTTGATGAGCAGTGTGTGGGTCAGTGCCTGGGATCCGAACCCACGAACCCTGGGCCGCCAAAGAGGAGAATGCAAACTTAATCACTATGCCACCGGGCCAGCCCCCCAATCTACTCTCTTTACAGATGACAGAGCAGAGGTCCAGTGACTTGCTCAGGGGTCACACAGTGAGTCAGTGACAAAGTAAAGACAAGAATCTAGGTCAGTTTACTCTACGTTCCGGGCTTTCTGTACCAAACCTTCAGGCTTCCCAGTGATGTCATACTATCTAGGACCAGCCTCATTTGCACACAAAACAAACAACTTACTTAGAAAGGAGATCTTCTTCTTTGCAAAAATATTTCTCTAACTAATTCTCCCAATACGTAAGATGCTGGTTCAGGCCTAGTGCCTTGCAAGAACTCTATAGATATTTACAGATAAATAATTGAGGACATCTAAAATCATGATTGAAATTAAAAATGTTTAATGCAATTATTTAATGCAATTTCACTGGCGTTTTCCTATGTAATCTTTACCCGAGCTATGTTAAGTAGGCAAAAAGCATAAATGGGAAGCTCAGCGAGGTTCCGTTACCCGACCATGGTAAGAGAGCTAGGAGGGAGGCTGACAGTTGACACCCTGCAGTCTATGGGCCACATCTGGCCCGCAGCCTCTTTTTATAAAGACAGGTTTATTGGTGCACAGCCACACCCACTCATTTACATGTGGCATTAGGTAGTTATGACAAAAACTTTATGGCCCAGAAAGTCGAAAATATTTGCTAACTCTTTACAGAAAAAGTTTGCCAACCTCTACTCTAGACTGTTACTTAGAGAAATGGAGGGAAAACTTTTTTTCTAACCACTTTCCAATCGCTTTGGGAGGACGCCAAATAGGTTTGGCCTAGTGAAACACCCTTGGACAAGAAGCCTAGTAATATGGTTCTGTTGCCTATTTTTTTTTAAGTTGCATGATTAATACTATAATATATAAATCAAACTATGGGCTATGAGCCGGTGAGGTAACCCTATCTAATGAACCACGTATACATCAGTAACTGTGGGAAGAAGGAAGACAGTAGGGAATGCTTAACAGCTCACCAAGCACCCTTCAAAAAAGAGGGGAGAAGACGTGATTGAAGGGGCTGGAGAGGGAAGGAGCAGGAAAGAATCCCTTCAAAACTGTAGTTTCTTTATCCAGTGAGGGCATTGGGCTTCTCCATGTGGCCTATGTCTGGGTTTCCAAAAACTCTCAATTATTAACTTCCTTGGCTTTTCCTGAACCACCACAAAATCCTGAGACTTTATGGCCTAAAATCCAGCATCCTACATTCACTCCCAGATTTGGATGTGTTCTTGAATGGTCCCATCAACAATTATTAAACCACTGAAGCATCTATTCAGTATACTAGGTCTCTCTGGTTACTTATTACTATTCTAACTTCTTTAGTTTCTTATGTATAATATGCCTGGGTGACTTAACAACTTTTAATTATTAGCAAATTTACATATTTTTCTCAATATTTATATATACAAGCTAAATATAACAAGAAACTATTCTCTTCTGAACACTACAAGGTTCCAAAGTGCTGTAAAGCCTCAGCAGTATATTTCTGGCAGTACACTCTTAAAAACTAATTGCAGACTAACCTACTAATTTTGGATCAGGTTAGTTTCTTGTTATATGTGGTGGTGATCATCTCAACAGAAGCAAAATCAGTAAGTGAAGAAGAGTTTGAGAGATTTCATTGGAATAATATGAAAGCACTTAGTGCAGTTCCCATCTTCACTGGGGTTCACTCTTTTCCCCCTGCAAATAGGAAAGGGGGGAGTGGGTGTCACTGACATTAAGGATTAGTTTTGATTTTGTTTCTCCTTCTTCCTGACCCCTCCCCCATCCCCTCTGAAGACTGGAGCCATCACGATGACACACCAAGCTAAGGGTATCTTTAAGGACAAAAGACTATGGATGAGGTCCTGATTTATAATAGAAACACTTCTCCCTGACCAGCAGATTGTAAACGCCAGTTGATCAAGTTATATCATGGCAAATTAAATATATAATTTATTTCTTTGGGGGAAATTAGTCCTACAATAACAGTACATTTTAGGTACAATCTGCCAGCAGGCACTGGTTTGGTAAAGAGGCCATATCACTAAGACATTTCTAGAAGCAGATTCAGTATATCTTAGTAATAGATTCTCCTCTTTGGTGATTTATTATTATTGAGGAGGCATACAGGCTGAAACTGGGTGTTCAGGACTTCAAAAATATCATACTGAAAGGTGAAAAAATTGAATCCATCATTTCAACATTGTAGTCTATTGTACACCAGTCATCGTCTGGTTTTTTCCAAATAGCGTCAGAATGTTCCCCAAGTCTCAAGAAGACAGAGCACTCAGACTGAAACCTCCATTCATCAGTCTTGTGTATGTAGACATAGCCCAATACCATAACTCATGGAAAGATGAGGGGAAAGCCTTAACAAGCAGGATAAATCCTGGTTAAATTAAATTTCCCTAATTTAGAGTATATAGGACTTTAAGTGGTTCAAATAAAATTCCCTCTGAATCGTCAAGATCTTATGCATGAATAAGAAGAGTCTGATTAACTTTAGTAGCTTTTCCAAATTAAGGGTTCAGGAAAATAAGACTGGCCCTCAGAGTCTGAATGCAGCAATTCATTCTCGTAAGGCAGTGTGTTTAATTTGTAACGTAAGTAAGTCTGCTATGAACTACAATGCTTTTACTAGTGGCTTAATTTTCCTTACTAGAGTCCATTTTATATCGAATGATAATATTTTATATTGAACAAAGTATGCCTTTCTTTTGAAAAAGTATATAACTTAGGCCTTACAAAAAGTCAGACCCCCTGTCCACAGAACACATACACGCCAATTCTAAAGTAATGAGATTTACCTGCACTAGCACCATTATACAAAGCAGTGTAAAATAGCACGAATGTATTCATAAGCTAAAACTACATGAAAAAAATTGGGGGAAAAGCCAAATGGAAAAATATGGGAAAAAACAAAATGGGAAAATTTGGGGAAAAACAGTGCATGTGTCCCTAATTCTTAATAGTGAATGTCCTTTCTTTTGGACCTTTCTCTGTTATTAGACAAGAGGAGAGAGATCAAGGTGAAAATAACAAAGAATAAGAACAGACAAGGCTAAGATGAAAGAAAGTTTGCCAACCACCTGCCAGATGGGAAAATCCTTACAGTTGATGAGCATCTAAATTGCCCAAGATATTTTACAGAGAGACATAAGTTATATACAGAAGATAAACTGCATGAGTCTAGACTCACAAAATCTCTAAGACCACCTAATGCTATTTAAAAAAAAAAATGTATTAATACATACATCTCCATTTTTACTTTCTAATCTGAGTGAGAGAAAATTTACTGCAGCGTTATTATCCAGGCCTCATTTCCTCGTGGTTAATTAGCTAACATTTGTAAAGTGCTTTGAAGATGAAAAGCATCATATAAATGCTAAGAATTATTAAATAATATGAGAGGAAAATCATAAAATAGATACATTGGTAACATTAATTTGTATTTTATCTTTTCTTTTTTGTGTGTGTGAGGAAGATCAGCCCTATGCTAACATCTGCCAATCCTCCTCTTTTTTTTTTTTTGCTGAAGAAGACTGGCCCTGGGCTAACATCCATTCCCATCTTCCTCCACTTTATATGGGACACCACCACAACATGGCTTGCCAAGTGATGCATCAGTGCGTGCCCAGGATCTGAACTGGCGAACCCCGGGCCACCGCAGCAGAGCAGGCACACTTAACCGCTTGCGCCACCAGGCAGGCCCCTATTTTATCTTTTCATAATATCTGCTCCCTAGCATTTGACATTTGGGGCTGAACTATATATAAAGGCTGAGGGAGTTGCCACACTTATTATAGCTGTGAACTATAGTGTTGTGGAGTATTGTGAAGCTAGTATTAAACTAGCTCCAAATTAATACTTGCCAAAAAATGAATCCTCAAGTGGAAACAGATTATCTGTCTAGAGAGATCTCCACTTATACTGGTGTTGAAAAAGAGACAACAGGCCCAAAATGGAGTCACTTGTGCTAAGCCCCACATCAGCAAGCCAAGACTTAGTACCTAACCTAATTGTAATTACAACCTTGCCCAGGAATGTGGTCTTAACCAGTCAGTCTGGAATTTTCTGGTCAGCACCAATGAGGTAATTTTCCACATACTCCCTTTCTATCCCCTAAAGGAAGATGAGGTAATCTGCGCTTTCCTTGTCCCAGCCCCTCTCTGTCTTTAAAAACCTTCCATTTTGTACAACTCCTCGGAGCTTCTCTCTCTCTACTTGCTAGATGGGATGCTGCCCAATTCATTAATCGTTCAATAAAATCAATTAGATCTTTAAAATTTACTCGGGTGAATTTTTGTTATTTAACCCTGGTTAAACAGTTGACTAAACAACACACAATTATTCCCCTCCAACAGTTAAAAGGAAAGGTGTATTAATTCAGAAGCAATTAACAAGCATTTCTGCTTTATTCAAAACAATGCAAAATACATTAATGAATAGTAAGATCAGCTGAACCATTTTGGTGTGAAACATATGATTCTACTTTGCACCCACTGTCTAGTTGCAGAACCTGCTGCTAAAGAGTTTAGGATGTAGTGTTGACTGTTCCCTGCATTTTGCTGTCATCAAACAGAGTTCAACTTTTCTTGAAGGTGCAGTTCTACTCCCTGTCATCTCACCTCTTCCTTCCCCAATCCTAAATAGACAGATGGACAGATAGAGGCAAACTTGTCTTAGAAAGGCTTTGGCAGCCTGCCAGGGACTGATCTACAAGGAAGAAAAAGCTATGGTCAAATATTCTTAAAATATGCTGTATCACGAAAGCTTTCAATAAAACAGGAAATAATAGACCAAGTACATTCAAAGTATTTGCAAAGTATTTACTTGGGTAAAAGCAAGTCAAACTCTTCTCCTCACAGCAACATCCTTATTGTATAGCCAACTTCAGTGATACCAAAGTTAATCCCAAGTCCTGTTACAGGAAACTCATCCTTATTAAAGTAACATTAAGTGCTCTTTTTTTATCGATCTTCCCCTTCAGCTTAATAATAGAAACTTACTGATGTTTTAATAATAACCTCACAAGCTTTATCTCCTTTTACTTTGCCTCGGTACTAAAAGATGCAGTGGAAACTAACTTAGCATAAACATATTGCAGATGTCTTTAAAGGCTAGGGGGAGGTGAAAGAGAAAGGTTCAATTGAGCTGCGTGTTAACAAAGATGGCTGAAAAACTAAAAGATAAAAGGGAGGCTCCAGTGTGAACATCAAAGAATTGTTAATGACAAGAAATACCATTAGGGTTAGCATCTCTTTTGTTTCAACCCTTTCACACCTGCAATGTATGGTGAGCTAAGCCTTTGTTCCAAAATCTAAATTACCTCCATTAGCATTTATAGAAAAATGGCTGCAAAACAACAGAAAGTACTTTTAGCTCTCCCCTTTTGTTTGAAAAGTCAGAAATTAGTTAAGTATCTGTGGATTTCCTTCTAGTTACCGGGTGTAACGATAGAAATTATAGAGGTGTAAAGTAATAAGTTGCAAATATGCTTGGCTGAAATGTGAAAATAGCTTTGTAACTAAAAAAGAGAGGTAATAGAAGCAACATGGAGAAGCGCACATAAGCAGCTCAGGCATTAGCAATAGCAAAATCAGAGCGTGAAATTCAGATTAGCCCTCCCCAGGCTGTGAGAGGAAGGGGGTATTGCAAGACTTGGCATGGCTAAAGGTGTAACCTGTTTTATTTGGCCCCTGAAAAATTTTAACAGATGGTGGGACCAGCTGTCTTTTTCAGCCATTTAATAAACTCTTCGGTGGTAACAGTTTGGAAAGTGGGGGTTTTTCGTTTTAGGCCAGAGGAGAAAATAAAGAAATCTGTCCCAAATTGTCTTTGCCAAGTAGTAAAGCCTGGAAACATTATGAAAAGTTAAAGGGGAAAATCTAATCAACTATATTATTGTCACTGTATCTTTTAAGGGAGCAGCAACAGAAACAAATTCCTCTCTGCCAAATTAGATGACTAACTACTGGCAAAATGTATTTTGTATCAGTGTCTTTCTCTGGGATTGTGTCCTTATCTGGGATTTTAACTGTGGTCTTTCAAAAAGAGATGCCGTGTGTTTAACGCTCATTGACAAATAAACAACACTTTAAGGCAGCTATCCACAGCATTACAAAAAGAAGCAAACTAAACATTTACTAGAAGTTAGTACTCATAGACAGTAAATACTTTGTCAAAATGAATGAAGGGGTGAATTCCCTCCAACTTACATAATTAGTCTAAAATGGCATAGAATCCTCCTAATGATGTCGTGTAAATTACAGAACCCAGCTCCAGACCTCAGGGAATGGGAAAAATGTTCATGTCAAGTTATTTTCAGGACAGAACCTAAGGGATTTTGCTTTTATGCCTAAAATATTTTGTAAAATTGGCATTTTTTTTCCCACCAGTTAAACGGCAACTCTCAATTATGAAAGAGAGAGTTTATTTACAAAGCTTCTCTTCTGATTGGCCATAAACGCAACCCTTTTTGCAAATTTCCAGGATTCCTGGTTGAGCAACAGCCACTTCCATTTGACAAAGCTTTGTTCTGTCCACAGGCCTATTTTAGATCCTACAGTGTTTGTCTCAAATAGATTGCAGCAATAAAATATAAATCCTTTTTAAATTAGGAGAAATTAGACACACCTTTTTAGATGCCTAAAGCATATGCAACTTTCATTGTATTTAGTAAATCTCTTTTGCCTAGCTTCCAACTTGCCTGCCTCCTTTCAGACGGCTAGTGATAAGTAGCTTCTAAACAGTTAGCAAAGGGAAGGTGATGGAGAAAGGAATAATGAATAATTCTACTTGGAATAAGTTAGCTCAGTCATCTAGAATAAATTATTTCAGTTATTGAGCTAGTCACCAATTAACAGAATGCCATTTCTAATTCCCCAATTACCACAATTTGTGAAATGCCTTAGATAAATTATAGTTCTTCTTTTGGGGGTACTTTCTGCAGTCTGTAACACCAGACCACCATTCTTTCAACACATTTTTAATGAGCACCTACTATGGGCCAGGAGCTGGAGATATGGAGGTGAACAAGATGGACAAGACTCCTGCGCTCTCACAGCTTGTATGACCTCATAACTTCTTCACTGTATAAAGAAAGAGAGAAATGCTGTAAACATAAAGCCCTCCACCCCAGAATGTTTAGGCTCAGTTTTTCTAACTAGAACAATATCTAAATGATGCAGATAAGTTTGACAATTAAACATGGGAGAGGTGGGACTAGCCCTCCACTTTCAATAGAAAGCCACTGAGGAAAAGAGGTAGAAGCAATTGCAAGTTCTTCCTGGCAACTCTTAGCAAAGCCTCTGGCTTTTCATTGAATCATTTTTGTTTTCCAGTCACTGGTTTCACACAGGTATCATAAGCCCCTCACTAAAGTATGATCATCCAGAAATCATATATATTATCCTTATACATCACAGAGTGCTTTTCTAAATTATTGGGACTAAACAGTTTCAAGTGGGGGGAAAATAAAGAAATGAGCTTTACTTTACAGAAACAGAAGTATTAACACTGTATCTGAAAACTAGGTTGATCTCATGGCTGGAAGGCAGATCCTGTCAACTAATTCCAGTGCCTACCTCCAAAATTTCAATACCTTTATTTCTGTCTTATGAGCCACTTTCAGGTACCAAAGTCAATTTAAATACTGACATCAATTCATCAGATTTTCCAGAATGCAGAAATGTAGTTCACCATGAATACGAGAGAAGAATGAGGAAATTCATGGATTTTACATATGCTGGAAAATTCATCTGTTTCTCTACAGAGTATTATACTTTTGATGCTATTGAAAGAAAAATACATCCAAGGTGATATGGTATTAGTGAATAAGGTGGGATTTGGGACTAGTTGGGTTTTAAATGTCTTCAGGTTGACAAAGTTAGGATCCCTGTCTGGTGATGAGGTAAGCATCCAGAGTTTGCTGCCTCGGCGGTGGTCTTAGACACCCACTGCCATGTCTGGCCATCTCACCTGCACAGCTCCCAGGCAGATCCCCAGCAGTGGTCATGACCCAAGCAGTGACCAGCAGAGTAGCCTGTGGAAAAGGGAGCATCAAAAGCAGCAACCCCAGGAATAATCTCCCTGACCCCCAAGTAGCAGTTCTGCTATTAGACTAAGTCCACATGTTTATGCTGCTTCCTTAATGCTCTCCTATAAATAAATGCTATATTTGACATCATTTTTTTTTTTACTAAGAAGTCTCTCCTGAGATAGTGAACTGTAACATTCCTAGCAAAAACAAAAGCAAAATTGTATTCTAATGAAAAGCTAGGAATGATGAAATAATGAAGCCCACAGTAATAAATAAATAAACATTGACCTATAAATTTCCTTAGGATTGTCAGGAAATGTCATTCATTTCAGAATTCTTCAAATATCCAGGAAACTCTGAAATTAAAAAGAAATAGTGCTTATATCAGGCATTTTCTAACAGGATAAATTCTGTTCTTAAATTGTATGATCAGTAACAGTTAAATTCTTAACATTTAAATGAATAGTTTCACAAATTAGTTAACAAATTGGAAGTGCATGCAAAAATTCAATTATTTCCAGTTTAATTGCTAAAATTAACATGATTACTTTCACCTAAAACAAATAAACAGCCAGTTATTTTACCAGCAGAATGGGTTTATTCAGCAACACAAAGAATTGCAATTTGGGGCATGAGGTCTATGGCAAACCACGAGGCAAGTCCAGAGAAAGAAATGTTCTTTCATTGAGAAGTTGGGAGGGCCCCTTGTAAACTGAAGAGTCCCCTGGAGGAGGCTGGGAATTCAAAGTGTAGAGGCTTTTCATTGGCTGAGTTATGGCAGTCTCTCATTGGCTAAGCCGTTGCTGGGCAAGGAGGAATTTCTTCCTTCTGCTGGAGTAGTAAGTATGTAGTATCACTTCCTGTCAGAGACGCAAGGTACATCTCTTCCTGTTGGGGTCTGTGGTGTGCATTGAATGGCACATGTGTGACATTTCTCTCTTCTGGCCTCCCAACTACATTTTAAATGAGGTTTATGTTTATTAATTTTCACATTACAAACATTTAAAAGGGATGGAACATGGCAAAATAGTTCTCAATTTCACTAATAGTGTTCAAAAGATATTTATTAAACACTTGCTGTGTGCCTGATACCGTACTATAGACAGAACAGTGAGCAAAACAGATACTATTCATCTGGTCCAAAGAGCTAAAAAAAATGCTAATGGTGATGGGGAGGGAAAAAAAGAAGAAAACAAGAAGAAGGAAAAATAAAGAAGAAAAGAGAATATTTACTGCTAGATATTAAAATATGCTATAAAATTACCAAAAAAAAAACAATTTTACTGGCACCAGAATAGACAAGTAAGGAAATGGAACAGACAAGAAAAATATAAAACACAAGTATATCTAAGTATTTCTTATGATAAAGGTGAAATTTCAAATCAGTGGGGAAATGATTCAATTAATGGTGCTGGGAAAATTAGTTAAATTTTTGGAAAAAATAAAGTTCAGTCTTTGTCAGGAACTGTGAGGGTGTCACGTTTTACTCACTGGCAAACCTACAAGTTAGCCTGCCATACTTTCAGGGACGTTAGCAGAAGACACAAGACTCCAGGGTCAGAGACAAACTGCAATAGCAGGAGCCAGATGATCAGCATTTGCACCCGCACCCTGAGCCCCAGTTCCCACAAGGTGATGCAAAGAGGGACACATGGTACTTGCACATGCAGTGGGTGTATCATGGAGAGGAACCCCAAACTTAAGGAACTCGACTTTTTTGTAACGGGCAGTAAGCCTGCCTGACTTCTGCCCTGGACCGAGGCATTATCCTTGTTATATCGGATAACCTACCAATCTGCCCTCTGCTCCTAAGGGGACACTGTCCCTATTTTCCAGGGCTGTTCACTATGCAAGCATCCTTGAAAAGATGGTTCAATACAAAGGCAGTCAGTGCCTCTGCCCAAAAGACCTGCGGCAACACAAGAGACACATGGAGAATTGTCTCCCAACAGTCGTTAACTAGTGCTTTATTTTAAAAGAATTCTAGATAGATTAAAGAAAGAATTCAATGTAAAAAAAGAGAAAGAAACTATAAAAAACTAGGAGAAATTACCTACAAATTCTTCCGTACTTTTCAGGCAGGGAGACCTTCCTAAACTTAATTTCAAAGGCAACTTAAAGGAGAAAGAATAATGCATTTGACTACAATAAAAATTTAAAACCTCTCCATGTCAAAGACACTATAAAATAAATTGTGCTGGGAAAATGGGGAGTTATCGTTTAATAGGTACAGGGTTCCAGTTTGGGAAGATGAAAAAGTTCTGGGGATGGATGATGGTGCTGGTTGTACAACTATATGAATACACTTAATGCCACTGAACTGTACACTTAAAAATGGTTAAAATGGTAATTTTTATGTTTTGCATAATTTGAAATAAAAATATTAAATTGCAAACATAAGCTAGAAATAACATCTGTTTCATATATGATAAAGGTTAATATCCTTACTATTTTTTCAACAAATATGTATTGACAGCTGTGATGCACTAAGAATTCAGTGGAAATCAAGATATTGCAGTCTTGCCTTCAAGAACTATAATGAGCTCCTACCAATTATTATGAAAAAGAAAAACATCCCAAAAAAGAAATGAAGAGGCATGCACAAGCAACTCTCAAAAGAAGAATACAAATTGATACCTGTGAAGAAGTGGTCAAACTCACTAGTAATAAAACAAATTACAAACAAAATATCATTTTTGATTTCAGAAGGGCAATTTTTTTCTCAATTAAAATGTTTAGTGTTAGTGGAATACTGGGAAATGTGTACTCAAACTCTGCTAGTAGGAGTAAAAATTAGCATGAACTTCCTGGCCTGCAACCTGAGTATATGTATCAAAAAACCTTAAAACAGTGCTTACCCCTCACCCTTGAAAGGAACAGCTTTTCCTCTTCTAGGAATGCATCCTGAGAGAATGGTTTGAGATATGTGCAAAGTGTTATTTTTTGCAGCATTTTATATAATAACAAAATAAAATGGAAACAACTTAAAAAGTCAATAGTAGGTCATTAATTAGGTATACTATGGTGTAGCCCTACAATGGAATAGTAAGGTATAGTCCTTAAAATGGCTCAAAAAGATGGAAAAAGAAGCCTGGCTATAAAAAAAATACAAAAAGACGCTATTTTCAGTTTTAAAATAGGTCTATGTAGCTATGAAAAATATTAGAAAGATATACTGAGATGTTGGCAATGGTTGTCTTTCTTCGTTGAACATTTACTAGTTGTTATTAGGAAAGAAATGTTTAAGGGAAGAAGTAACTGACTGTTTTCACTTCACTAGAAATTTGTATTATTTATATTTGAAGAAACCTAATTATAATTTAATTCATTCTCTAATGCAAAATACTTTTCTGTGTAATATTTTTAACATTGTCCAATCTTGTTTTAAATCATTTTGTTTCCTGTTAAAAGGTTCTAGGAATGGACTCTCCATCAGTTATCCAGAGGAAAGTTCATATAAACTTCTTTATTAAGATAATTTAAAAATTATGGCATATCATTTGGACTATTATGCCACTATTAGAAATTAAAATTATGTTAATTATGGAGAAAGATGGGAAAACATTTATGGTAAAATATTAAGCAAGATTGGCAGGGTAAATATAAAAATACGATGTACATTATAGTTTTAACTACATAGTAATATATATGGGAGCATGGGAGGTAATAGATATAAAGACAACTAGAGATGTACTGGGAGGGTGAGATAATGCATAATCAGGTTTAAGTTTACTTTTATGTTTTCATTTGAATTTTCAACAAATGTGGAAAAAGGGGCTGTGTGAGAGTAGGAAGTAGATTAATATCATGAAAGAAAAATTAGATGATTTAGTCCAAGCTTCATTGGAGCCTACACCTTTGTGGGGTCACCACTTATCAAGGGGTACAGGCTCAGCTTTGCAAGCTCAACTCAGTTTAATCAGTCTGTCAGGGAATGGTCTGGCTCTGGAGGACTGATAAACATAACTCAGTTTTCAGAATGTTTTAAGTCAAGAGCCTTTCCTTCTTGTGAAGTCACAAAAGTCTATGAAACACAGAGGCAGGGCCCTAGCTCCTCCTCTTCCAGCTCCCAACCCCACACACCCTAATGCACCTCTGCTGAACTCCTAGGCGGTTAGGCAAGTTGAAACCTCTGTCTACCTAACCTTGCAGAAGACAGATTTATAAAACACGATACCAATTTACTGTCAGTGGGAAAAACTAACAAGCAGACTCTGAGATCAAGTTAAGATGATGGGGGAGGATGAAGTCAATGTGTTAGAGGAGCAGTGAGCGTGGGTTTCTCCAAGTACTGGCTGAGAACCACCTGCATTACAACCATAGCAGGCCAAGCATGGTGCTTGCAAAGCCCCAAGCGCTATTCCCAGCTGACTGAGCAGAATCTCCAAGGGTGGGTCCCAGGAGTCTGTGCTGAGTCACACTCTCCAGAGAGTCTGTGGCAAGGGAGAGGGTGTGGAGTTACAATGGCCTGGTGCACCAGATCCATCAACTGCCCCCTGCCCAGGGGTACGTTTTCCTAGAAGGCAGGACTGCTTGTGTCAGGCTGGCTGAACACCACCTTCTCATGACTGAAAAACACTCATGCTTCAAGATTATTTCCTATATTCTGCTCGGTCACCATGATCCTTTGATCTTACAACGTTGTCTCAGGGCAGGCAAAACACCAATAATCAGAATACTGTGCAACCTGTTAGTCATACGCAGGAGGAGAGTTGGCAGAAACATCAGTTGCATCAGCCACATTTGCAAATAATTCCTTGGTAGTCTGAGAGATTGTTCCAAAGATGCAATAATGTCATCCATGCTTATGTTATTTCAATTTCAGAGGGAGATATTTTCTTATTATGTTGTTAATTTTGGCTATACACTCTACTTGGGTTCTGAAGATCTCTGTAAATTAGTGAAAATCCATACTCTAAAATTGAACTCCTAATAGAAAACAAGAATAAGATACTTCAAAACTCCTTTTCTTCCTAGCATTCTCTTTGACTGAAATAAAAACTTCTAAAGAAAAAGTAATGTCCAGGGCACTGCTTTTTTTTTATTTCATTTCTGACAGCAGAATTCAGAGCCTAAAACTTTGCATTAATTATATTATCCTTTTGATAATAAAAGAGATGCATCTAATTCTTTGAAACAGTTGTGGCAGATGGAAGTATAATGTGCATATGACAGTATCTATGAAAGTTGTTGGATTGACTGCTCTGGGGACCAGAACTTGAGACTTCTCTGCAAAGCAGAGCGTAGACAACAGTGAAGATTTTAACTCCGGGTTGCCCAGTGTCTGTCACTGCGCCTCAGCCCTGCCCTGCTGGGGCCACCGGCTCCGAGTGGAAGAGTAATTTGGTTTCCCCTTGACTTAATCCTTGCCCGTCTGCGGAGACCTGCCCAAGGGTGCCACTTGTAAGGATGGCTCTGGGTTTCAAACACCTGTCCACTAGGAACTAGGCTTATACCCCCAGCTCCTTTCATGCGGCCACAAGACAGACATCAGATGGTAGCAACTTCTGCTCCCTCCTGAGCGGATCATTTGCGTGGTGTCCAAAGGCTCGAGCTACAGCTTCGCTGTTCTCCAGATATTTCTCAGAGTGTGGAATTTTGAATGTAGACTAAAATAGCAAACAAAATCTTTATGAGGAAACCTTGCCAGAATCATAAGCAACGTGATTTGGTTTTGTTTCCTTTCATTTGATTTTCACAACAATCTTTTATTGTCATTGTATTTATTTACAAAGCTTTAAAACTTTAATTAACATTAATTTTGTGCATTGTTCTAAGCTCTTTACATTTATGGACTGTTTTCATCATCATAACCCTGTAAGGTATGTACTATTATTATCCCCATGTTACAGATGAGAAAACAAGGCACAGAGAGGTTAAATGTCCAGGGTCACAAGGTAGTAAGGGGGAGAGCTGGGATTCACACCCAGGCAGTCCGGCTCCAGAATCCATGTCTAAGGTAGAACACCAATTATTTTCCTCATTTTCAGATAAATAAACTCAGGCACTGAGTTTACTTGATTTACTCCAAGTCACGTAGCTTGAACTTGTCTCTTCTAACTTTAAGTCCTGGCTTTTTCTGCTCTGACAGCTTTCATGATGCTTGTGTCGGTGCCCTTGTCTGCGTCCCCCCAGCCTGTCATGTTTATTCTGAGGGCTCACCGTATGACCCACATAGCCTTGAAACTCCCAGCAGGGGAGCCTGTGACTAACTCAAGGCTCTGCCTTCTGTCCAGACTTCCCTGGCCTCGACCACCCTGAATAAAGAGACCACCAGGACCTTCTCAGGGAACTAACTGGGAGCTGAGTCCTTTCCTGCCACACACAAGAACAAGACCTTGGTTCATTCATTTGTTCTTTCATTCAACGTATATTTAATGAGGACCTACTGACAAGCACCATTCTAAGCACTGGAGACGCACTGATGAGCAGGACACGTCAAGGAGTTACCAGGAGCCCACAGTGTACATATGATGGAGGCAGCCACATTAGGAGGCAATTCCAATATCCAGCAGAAAGTGTCATAAGAGAGATGGGTAAGCTAAAGTGTTGTGGAGCTCAGGGGAAGTGCTGAGGGTGGAAGGCTTTCAGGAGAAAGTGCCACCCGCTGTCACCTCAGTACTCAGCACATGCAAAAGGGCCACAGCAGGATATCGCTGCACAGGTTCACTGAGGCTTGTGTGTAGGATCTGAGGGGAGACGTTGCAATAGGCATTGAGGAGATCTAACCCAGGAACTGACATGTTCAGTTCCTAGCACAAACATAATAAGTACTAGCATTTATTGAGCTATTGATATGTTCTTAGCCTCGACATGAATAATATTTGAATTATATTTATCTTAGTCAGCCTGGGCTGCTATAAGAGAATGCTGTAGACTGAGTGGCTTAAACAACAGAAATTTATTTCTCACGGCCCTGGAGGCTGGGCAAGTCCAAAATTAAGATGCTGATTAATTCTTTTCCTGGTAAGAGCTCTCTTCCTGGTTTGCAGAGGGATGCTGTCTTGCTACATCCTCACATGGCAGAGAAGAGCGGAGAGCAAGTTCTCTGGTCTCTTATAGAAGCAATAATGCCATCATGGGGGCTCCACCCTCACAACCTCATCCAAACCTAATTACCTCCTAAAGGCCTCATCTCTAAATACCATCACATCAGGGATTAGGGCTTCAACATTGATTTTGAGGGGTACACGACCATTCAGTCCATAGCAATATTCATGGAATGCGCTGAATTGTACTATGAGGTTGGTGTTACTGTCCCATTTCATAGATGAGCTACTGAGGCATAGAGAGGTCAAGCCACAAAGTGGTGGAGCCAGGATTTGAGCCCAGGCAGTCGGACCAGCACCCATGCTCTTGCTTATTCTTCTAGACTCCCCGCCACACAGCACAACGTCACACAGAATATTTAATAAATGTTTGAGACCTTTGGTAGCCATTTTTTCACTTTCCCCTAGTCCAAGAGTTCTTAGCCCTGCTGCCTATTGAAATGACCTGGAAGGTTTTAAAAAAAATTATCTCAGAGAAGCGAAAACTTATGTCCTCACACAAACCTGTACAAGAATGTTTACAGCAGCCTTATTTGTAATAACCAAAAACTGAAAACAACCAATATGTCATTCAAGAAGTGAATGGATAGGGGCCAGCCTGGTGGCATAGTGGTTAAGTTTGCACTCTCCACTTGCGCGGCCCAGGGTTCAGATCCCAGATGTGGACCTACACACTGCTCATCAAGCCATGCTGTGGTGGCATCCCACATACAAAATAGAGGAAGATTGGCACAGATGTTAGCCCAGGGCCAATCTTCCTCACCAAAAAAAAAAAAAGAAGAAGAAGAAGAAGAAGTGAATGGATAAACTGTGTTATATCCATACAATGGAATACTACTCTGCAATAAAAAGGAACAGACTATTGATACACGCAACAACTTGAGTGGCTCTCAAGGGCATTATGCTGAGTGAAAAAAGTCAGTCCCAGAAGGTCACATACTGTATGATTCCATTTACATAACATTCTCCAAATGACGAAATTAGAGAGGTGAAGAACAGATTAGTGGTTGCCAGGGGTTCGGGCTGGTGAGATGTGGGGGCTGGGTGTGTCTCCAAAGGAAGGAGCCTCACATGATGAAATAGTTCTGTGTCTTGATTGTGGTGGAGGTCACACAAATCTACACATGTGATAAAATGACATAGAACTACACACACATTATACCAGTGTGGATTTTCTGGTTGTATGTACTTATGTAATCCTTGGGGAAACTGGGAGAAGGGTACACAGGGCATGTCTGTACTATTTTTGCAGCTTCCTATGAAGTTGTAATTATTTCTAAATAAAAAGTTTTTTAAAATGCCAATGCCCGGGCCTCACAGATTCTGGTTTAATGAGTCTGGGTGGGGCCTGAGTATCAGTGTATTTGAAGAGTTCCCTAGATGAGTCTCACTGCAGCCAGATGTGAGCCCCTCTGAGCCAGTGTCTGGAATCCCATGGTGGGAGGCACTCTTTTGAGTCAAGATACTGTCTTCAAGAGCCCCTAATAGAATGTAAGAGGTTATGAGATTCGCTAGCTGTCACCTGGCAGAGGACAAGTCCCTGAGAGGCCAGGACACCAGACAGATCCACATCAATTATGAGGGGAGGGAGGGATGTCCTCAAGCAGAGGGAATGATTAGCAAGCAGCAGCATTAAATTCCCAATTTGCTCTTTTGGCTGGGCCCCTTGCTGATGTTACCTCTGCACGTCTGAGCCCAGATGCCCACAGATGGATCCCAGGTCTTGCTTTAAGATTTTCTTCCCCTCCTGGAGGCCCCAGTTACCAGGTCCGGTTTCAAGGCCTTATCTATGTTGTCGTCTTTTCCCACGGCCTCGTAGGAAGGGTCACTGGGTCCCAGATAGCCGATGCTGGTCTACCACGTGATAAACTGTCTCCGGGGCAGATCTCATACAGAAAGGTGCCACGCGTGTTTTCACCACCTTGCGACCCAGTGTACGTTAACATTTTCAAAGGGGTTATTAAATTGGTATTGATTAAGTGCAGATCAAAAAATCAAGCACTTATGCTCAGCAGCTTGGCAGGTCAGATTTCTGCTGAAAGTCTCCAAAACCTCCAAAAAGAGTTTCAAATCAGGAAAGGAAATAGATATTGGGAGTCTGAAGCTCCCCAATTTCCCTGGGACCACTATCGAGATGGGAGCCACGTGTGCCCCCACGTTAACACCCACGGAGTGGCCACCCACGGAGCCTTCTGGGCAGCTGCAGAAGTGAGCCCTGGAATGCATTTTCTGGTAGCTGCATCTGGGTAAGTGGCAGACTTCCTGGCTGCCTTTTTCTTTTTTATAGCCTCTTGGCTGTCTGTGCACAGAGATGTTCTGGCAGCTGGGGACCCGCCTTGGGGTGGATTTGAGGTCGGAGTCCTGATGAGCGGCTTTGTTCTCTTAAACACTATTGTCATCTGACTCACCTATTACTGTGAATAATTTGCTAATTTTGGCCATAAAAACAAGTTCTTAGACAATCTCCAGTAATGTGTCTTTTTATGTCGATCAGGGGAGTATTTTCCTGCCTTCTCTTTGTTTGATATGGAAATGAGCCAGATAGCTTTATAGCCAGCCAGGAGTTTGAGCAGGGGAGAGAAAGAAAATTGTGTCCACCATAAAGGTGGCTTTGGATCTCTTCTGCAGGTCTTTGAAGAATTAGTTCTTGGAAAACAAAGACTCTCAAAATAAATGAACATCAAATTAGAGTTCCCAGGGGTGTACACAAATACATTCTGGGTATTTATAAAACATACATATTATGTAACACATGTTGCCTGATACCGCTCTTTATGAATCATCTGGGACAAAGCTTCCTTGTGAAAGGAATTAACTGGGTTGAAACAGTAAAATCTTCATAAATCATATGAACCTCTGCATCCACATTCATTGTTCTGGTCAACGCAGATCTGCCTCCAAACACCCAGGCCCCTGGCCACTGCAGGCAAGTGAGGCCGAGTCCAGGTGAAGCGCACAGATGTCCCTGCTGGGGGCTCCCCCTTTCTGTTCACTGCTGCAGTGATACCCCCCTTTTTAGCAATCCCCGCAACCCACCTGTTCTGCTCACTCCCCGCCCCCAAACAAGAAAGTTTCTGATAAAATCACTTACACTTGTTGAAGGGTTGGTTGATGATACTTGAATGGGCAGTGTCTGGCAAGCTATTACCCTAACCAGGCATTTGCAATTTAAAACTTAAAGCCTTTGTCCTCTTTTCAGGTGTTCCAAGCAGACAGGTGGGGGTAGGGGACAATAGAGGACTCCATGATTTTTCACTAAACTTAGCTGACCCGAAGTCAACTTGATTTAGTGGCTCCAGGGCAGGGGTACGTGCAGTTTTTATTCACTAGCCCCTTTTAAAGCCTGGGTCTTACAGCATCACTGAGTTCCCACCTGGCTCCTCTCCTTCCCTCTCCTCTCCCTCTTGTCTCTCTCCCCCCCACTGCTCCCTTTCCCCCATATCTCTGCCCCTCCGCCTATCAGTCTCCTGCTCCTCCTTCTCTCCCATCCCCTCCTCACATCCTAACTCCTTCCCCACGCTGCCCCACATTCCCAGGTGCGCATTTTGTTTTCCAGCACAACTGATGCTATTTTCCCTTCCACCTAATGCTGTTTTAAACCCCGTAACCCTACTCTTAGAATGTCCTGAAATGCAGCCCCTCGTCTCCTGTGGTGGAAAGAGTACTGTGCTGCAAGTCTGAGAGTCTGAGTTCTGGCCCAAACTCCCACACCAGCCTGCTGGGTGACCTTTTGCGAGTCACTCAACTTCTCTGGGCCTCAGCTTACACATCTGTAAAATAATAGATTTGATTTCAAGGCCTTTCTCTACTCTAAAAGTTTATGATCCTATCTACCTCCAGAAACAAGGTTTCTTAAAAAAAAAAAAAAAGTATCATCACTTCAGACTTAAAAAGGAAGGAAATCCTGACACATACTACAACATGGATGAATCTTGAGGACATTATGCTAAGTGAAATAAGCCAATCACAGAAAGACAAATATTGTATGAGTCCACTTATATGAGGGACCTAGAGTAGTCCAGCTCGGAAAGAGAAAGTGGAATGGTGGGTCCCAAGGGCTGGGGAAACGGGGTGTTGTTGTTTAATGGGTACAGAGTTTCAGTTTTGCAAGATGAAGAAGTTCTGGAGATTGGTTGCACAACAATGTGAATATACTTACCACTACTGAACCGTACACTTAAAATAATTAAGATGGTAAATTTTATGTTGTGTTTTTTGCCACAATTAAAACTTTAAAAAAAACTTCTCAAATTTAATATATCAAAAAAAAAGTGTTATTACTGTGTATTGGAAAACAGAAAGAAAGAAAAGCAGAAGCAAAAACATTTGTCCCTTATTACACAGGTGAAGGAGATGAGGCCCAGAGTGGTCAAGAGCTTCGCTCAGTGTCACACAGCTATGCCTGTGTGCATGCTCAGGGAGCTGGACTTCTCATTATTTTGTAATCAAAATAAGAAAGTTAGAGAACTCTATGTTTCCCTATACTGCTATCAGAAGAAAACGGTAAGTCTTCATGTTATGCCAAGAGAGCAGAGCAATATATATTTCTGTCAATTATTAATTATCTTTGTGGAGAACAAAATACACAGGTATTTTATATAGTTCTTCCATTTAGATTTAAATTTAAGCCATCATATTCTTAAGTTGTTGAGGTCTGAAAGTAATATCACCGTTACGGCAAACGACATGGAAAGTTATGAAAACCCTCTCCTGGCGCTAGGATGGGAGTCCAGGGCCCCGCCCCCTTGGCAGAGGCTCCCTGGTAAAGAAAGACAAAGATGCCATTCCCTCAGCAGGCACACAGGAGGGGGAGGGTGACCTACCTGCCCTGGGCCGCCCTGAGGGGCCCCAGGGTGCGGTTTGGCTTCACCTCTGCCTCAAAGGCATCAACCTAAAGTGCTTCATAGTAATGCTGATATCTGAGGGCACCTTTCTAAACTATCAAGAAAAATTAATGTTTTCTGCCTCTTAAAAACCCATCCTAACTAAATAAGCATAAAATATTGCCATTATGGATGAAATAATAATTATTCTAAAGGGGCAGCTAAGTTAGGAGGGTGGCCCAAAGATATTCAAAAGTCACTGAATCCAAAACCAGGCAGCAATGCAACAATTTTCAACATCTATTCTAGAAACACATAAATAAATTCCTATTTATTACAGTCAGATAGAAGTAGTTGTTGAGTAACCAAAAAAGTGCTTCTGGTACAGAGTCCAGGTTTTATATTTAAAATAGAATGTCTAGATTAGGTAAATATTAAGCTCAAAAATATCCCAGGTTTAAGAGGAGTTTCACTCTATGATTATGAGTGAAGGAAAATGATAACAATCAACTGTTAACATGAACACGTAGTGTCATACGTAAACATCGTCAAAGCTGCTCTCTTTTTTGGGGCTTGTAGAAGACTACATTCATCAACATGGTGAATCTACCACAGGCCTAATAATTACACTTGATGTACAAGTGAAAACTTAGATGATTAACTTAGATTTTAGAGTTTAGTTTTATGTACTTTATTTGCATGTTAATTTGGGGACTAGTAATAACCTTTTTCAAAAATGAATGGAATTTCATCAGTCTGGTAATTCGCTGTTCCCATGTCCTCCTTGGTCAGAGAAGGGACAGAGAATTTCCCTCCTTGGTTTCGATGGTATGTAGAGTTGGCATGTAGATTAAGACATCATGAGGACAAAGCAAAAAGTGGCATACTTTGAGACAAAACACACACACACACTCCAAAATGATTAAATCCCCAGAATAGTTAGCTGCTGGAAAGAAATAGAAAAGGCTAGATGCCCCTCCCAAGAGACTCTCTTCTCTCTCATTGTGAATTGAGAAATAGCTCTCCTGGAGATTATATATTGTTGAAGACATACGATTTGTTGTTTGTTGAATATTTTACTGGAAAAGGTCCTAAGAGGTCATTTAACCCAAACCTGTTAGTACAGAGAGATTCGTCTTTGCTTCCTTGTGACTCAATAGATGTTTGAGCCCAACTACCATGTACAGAGCAGTGGACTAGAATAGTGAAAAGCAAAGATGCATCTGTAGTTTTATAGTATTGGATTACACGACTTCAAAATATCATTCAGATCAAAATTGCTAAAATTTCAGTTCAAAGTTCTGCAGGAGAGATTAATTGGAAAAGGGAAAAGCTAAGAAGGCTTCTTAGAGTAGTGCTGTCCAGTAGGACATGGCTCCTGAGCACTGAAATGTGGCTAGTAAGACTGAGGAACTGAATTTTCAATTTAACCAGTTAACCTTTAAATGTGCATAGCCACATGTGGTTATTGGCTTCCATATTGGACAGCACAGTCTTCCAGGGTGTGCGATTTGAGCTGGGCTTTAAGGAAGGATGGGTAGGAGTTTGATAGACAGAGAAAATGAAAATGCCAAGCAAAGGCCAGTGGTTGTGAAAGTTCATGGAGGTTTAGGAAAGCTTCAGGCATGGTCAAGTGAAGATTTAATATCTGGTAAGATTGGAACGAAAGGTGGGCAGTGGGCTACAGTGGAAGATAAGGTGGGAAGATTCAAAACTATGCACCATCTTGAATGCAAGCCCAGAAAACATACAATTAATTCCATATTCAGTAGCGAGATATTTAAGGTTTTTGAGCAAGGTAAAAATACGAGGTACTCGATGTTTTAGAAAGGTAATCATCACATAATGTGTAATACGGATTTGAGGGCTGTTTTGATTACCTATTGCTGTATAAGAGACCACCCTACACTTAGTGAGTAAAACAACAGCGATTTCATTGCACTCATGGATTTTATGGGTCAATAATTTGTACAGAGCACAGAGAGGATGGCTCATCTCTGCTTCATGATATCTGGCACCTCAACTGGATTGACTCAAACAGCTGGGGGCTGGAATCACTTGCAGGCTTCTTCACTCACATGTTGGCTCCTGGGCTGGGATGACTCAAAGGCTGTCTTCAGCTGGGACTGTTGACCCGAGCACCTAGAGGTAGCCTCTCACGTGGCTTGGGCTTCTCACAGCTGGGTTCCTAGAGGGAGAGTTCCAAGGAGGAGCATCCGGAGAGTGAGCATTCCAAGAGAACCAGGTGGAAGCCACTTGGCCTTTACTGACCTAGCCTTGGAAGTCACTTCTGCTGCATTCTTTTGGTTATAAATGAGTCACTAAGGCCAGCCAGATTGTGGGACAAGAGATATTGTTGGGATCATCTCTGGAAAATACAGTCTGCCACAGAGGCCATGAAATGGGAGCTGGGAGATAGTGAAGGCTTCAATGGGGAAGATGGAAGTGGGAAAAGAAAGGAGAAGTAACAAGTAAAACTTGGCTGACAGCTTGGAAATGGAACTAGCAGTGATGGAATTAAGGAGTAAAGAAGGAGGGAGCCCAGCTGAGTTTGGACATGAACCAGTTTAAAAATCGCCAATCAGAAATCTTAGGAAGATGAGTTGGTTTGGAAAGGGGGAAGAGGGGCTGTTTCCTGGGGGATATATTTATTTTGGAGATCTGGTGGGACATTCTTGAGGAGATAGCAAGGAAGACAGTTACTAATTCAGGGCTGGAGCTCTAGAGAAAGGTCAAGGTTAAAGCTGGAGACAGATTTGGGAGTCATGAGAGAAGGAGACAGTCGAGCAAGGTAGGAACCCAATGAACGTTGATTGAATGACATAACCCCACTGTAGCTGGGACCAGAGTGACTGGACCAAAATTGGGGTTTATAATGAGAAGAAAGAGCATATCAGTCCTTGGGCAATCCCCTCAAGGAGAATTGAGGGTCTAGGAATGGAAACCAGGAGTTAAAGTGAAGTAACTTCATAATCAGCAAATGTAGCAGATATTTGGCTTGGCTCATTTAGTAGCTATTCAAGCCAATATAACCTCAATAAAATAAATAAATTTATAAAAAAGAAAGAAAGAACTAGCTATTCCAATCTCTTTCTAGGCCAGAAAGCTAAAAACTATGTTTCCCAGACTCTCTTGCAGCTAGGGTTCCAGATAGATGTCTTAGATTGTGCCAATCAGATGCAGCACACCAAATATGGAAGATGGAAGCAAACAATTGTGAGGCAGGAACTGTGCTTTTGCTGTCCCTACTAGTAAGCACAGTTGTGGTACGTTTGTTTTTTCTATGACAGTTGTAACGGAGGTCCTAAGGTCACAGCCCTATATACACAGTTGTCAAGAGGCAAAGTACAGATCACAGCAGAGGAGGCATGATTCTGAAGCTGGGCAGCTGTCACTGTGTCTTCCCAGGAGGCAGGCAGCTTTCTAATTCCACAGCCTCCTGATCCTGGCAGCAGCAGTGGTTCCCTTGTCAACCCAGGTCTACAGTGTGGCTTTGGAGGTCATTCCTAAAACCTCAGTCAAGATTTTGTTTCTTCAGCCCTCCAGTCAATCTGTAAGACATTGAATACCTTGTAATAAGTCCCTTTCTGCTTAAACTAAGTGGAATGAATTCTGTTCACTGTAACTGAACCCTGACTGATAGCAGAGACAAGTGGGGATCCTTGTCTGGGTCTTGGAGCCTCCTGTAGCATCCACCTAGGAGAACTTTAGAAAAATAACGAAGGAGAGAGATTTCAAGGAGCAGCCATGAAAAGGCTAGAGAAGGAGAAGAGAGCCAGAGGAGAGGGGAATCAGTGCTGGTCCCCTGAAAGGGGGCTTCTAGGTCTGAGTGATTCTGCAGGGGAAGGTACAGGGTGAAGAGAACAAGTCCTACTTAAAACTAAACCATGATCCTAGAACCTGAATAATAAGGGCATTGTTTCTCAAGACCGAATGGCCCATGGGTGAGACTTTTGCCAGAAGTAGAGGAAGTAGAGCTGACCTTTTAAGTGGAACTGAGGACATGCAGAGACCTGATATTGGTGTTGTCTATCCCCAGCTGGTGTCCTAAAGATATTGGGCTAATATTTACTTATATCTTTAAAATTAGAGCCTTAAAACTTCCAAGGTAAATAGCTGATTCTGTGTGCCCCCTGGTGGCTTGGGTTGAGGGTTAGGGGGGAGAAAAGATTAGTCTAGAAGTGAGAGAAAAGGTCATGGATCCAGACTATAATCCTTGAGGTCAGAACCCACATTCCTCCTCTGGTAAAACCACATAGCAAACACTTCATGTGGGACCGACACTTGCACCATGAGGCAAACAACAGACAACCTGTAATGTGGCCAATAAATTATCCCCGACTTGTTATTTAATAATATCGATGCAGACCTACATACACATTTCATTGTTTTTCCAATAATAGAAAGAGATTTGCATTCATTCATGGAGGCACTTTCCTGTGAGGGTTAAAATGTTGCCCTCTGGAGTGACATTACCTGGATTCGATTCTAGTAACAAGATGTAGGATCTTGGGCAAATAACTTAACCCCTCTGTGCTACAACTTCCCCATCTATAAAATAGGGTTGGTGAGAGATTCAGTGAGATCCCATACTGTTGTGATTGGCAGCAGCATCATGGCCCCACAGCCACCCCGTCATATAAGCACACGGAGTGAAAGAGCCTATGTGTGCACAGACAGGGCCCAAGCTGTGACCACCCAGCAGACGCGTACCAGAAACCAGAGCAGAACCATGATGCAAACCCGTGACCTCACCACACTCCTGTCTCCAGCCTAAGTTAGCCAACCCCACCCCTTCCATCTGGGAGGGGCACTGGACTTAGAGGTTTGGAAACAGAGGGTCCAGAGTTTATTTGCATTTCTTGATATGCAGACAGAATTTTTATTAGGCTTGCATCCAAAGTAATTTTCCCATATATTAATGCATATTTTTATTTTATTGCTATACCCAGATCAAATTCCAGAAACTTGTGTATAAAGTTACACGTAAACTCTGTATAAGTAAAATTAAAAGAAAGATTAGTACTTTCATCTCTTTTAAGAGAATAAGTGCCACCACAAATAGGTAATAGGACATGGAGAATCTTTCCTTTCAACCCTCATGTTCCCTATCAGCATTAGAGAAATAATGTACGCACCACCCGGCTCTATCTCTGTGTTGTGTGATCTCAGGAAGTCACCTCACTTCTTTGGGCCTCCCTCCCTTTATCAGCCCTCAATATCCTCCCCACAGTCTTATGACCTTTCTTTTTCTCAGAACTGGATTCTAAACTCTCCAAGGGCAGAGTGCCTCTTCTTTATCTCTGGGCTCCTCCACTGTGCCTGTGCCCACCTGGGCATACGTTCTCTGCACTCAATAAAGATTTAGTTCCTCGTGACCAGAAAGAAAGATGGAAGATGAAAGCACAGAATGTGCATCAAACTTCTGCAGGCTCCTGCCATGACTTTCAGTCCTTGGACTTTTCTGTGCCTTTATTTCTTCTGACATCAAGTGTTTCTCGTCACAAATCAAAACACAAGGGTTATCATCCTTGTCTGAGGAAATCCAGATGCCAACAGAGCGGACTAGAAGGCAGGGCTTGAGTGTGCGAGGCTCGAATGTGATCCACTAAAATGTGTAAGATAAGGCCTGGCAAAAGTAGCTGTGAGCATCCTGATCTGCCACCAGTTTCCGATTGCACTTTTAATGTGGGGCCCCCCTCACCCCCCAATTCCCGTCCCACCCCCTACTTCCTTCTCTGCAATGACTTCACCTTGTGCTTTCAAATAAATAAAGCAGCAGCTTCCCTCTTGAGTGTAGATGGCATTGCCTAGGTTGAAGTTCTCTCTTGTAGTCATACTTGCTTCCTTCTCTCTGCTAGGGAAGAAGAGGGTCCTCTCCTCATTGGAGGAAGCCCTGACACCTCTGCTGCAAAGCCCCAGTTTCTAGGCTCCCCACCTACAACCACCCCCTCTTTCTAACATTTCCTTTTTACCACATCCTAAAACACAAACACAACACTTTTGCCTCGCCTCTGCTATCTGATCTAGCTGCTTCTGAAACTCATAATCCGCTTCCTGTCCCCACCTCAGTACTGAAGGTGGGTCCTCAAAGCTTCCTCCTGAAGCAAAGGGACTGTTTCTTATTATTCTTTCCTCTACCCTTCCCCACCCGCCCCCAATGCCCTCGGACAGTCCCGTGGTCTTGCTCATTCTCCCACCTCTCCTATTTGTTTCCTCTCACCTCTCTAACTCTTCTTCCTTTGGCTGCTTTGATGGCTCTTCTCCCTCTGTTCATCTTCTAATTGTGGTTCCCCCCAAATTCTGCTGTAGCTTTTCTCTACCTGCTTGATTTCCACTCACTCCCTCATTCAGCCATCACTGCTTACCAACAGTTCACAAGTCCTGACCTCCAGCCCTATCGCTCACCTGCACTGCCCACTCGCCGCATTGCCACCTTTCTGCGAGCTTTCCCCATGAACATCCAGCCCAAATCTTAGACTCTACAGCCCCAAACTGAATTCAGTACTTCTGCTTGACTCCAAACTGTCTGCCTTCCTTATTCTCCCACTTTTGTCAGCAACTGAACCATTCTTGCTGTTTCACAGGCTGAAATGTTGGGGTCCTTTTAATTTTTTTAACAGCTTTATTGAGATATAATCAGGTATCATACAATTCATCCATCTAAAGTGCACAATTCAATGGTTTTTAGTGTAGTTACAGAGTTGTGCAACCATCACCACAATCAATTTTAGAATATTTTACCCCCACCAAAAGAAAAAAGCAGTCGTTCCCTCTTCTCCCCTTCCCCCAGCCCCTGGCAACCACTGATCTACCTTCCGTCACTGAATTTGTCTATTCTAGACATTTCACGTAAACGGAAACATACTATACGTGATATTTTGTGACTGGTTTCTTTCACTTAGCATAATGTTTTCCAAATTCATCCACGTGGTAACATATATCAGAATTTCATTCCTTTTTACAGCTAAATAATATTCCAGTGTATATAATGTAACACATTTTGTTTATCCGTTCATCAATTGATGAACATTTAGGTTGTTTCTACCTTTTGGCTATTGAGAATAATGCTGCTATGACATTCATGTACAAGTTTTTGTGTGGACATATGTTTTCAATTATCTTTGATATATACTTAGGAGTAGAATTTTAACTCCATGTTTAACATTTTTAAAGTATCTTCATCTACATAGAGATTTGGGAACTGCCAAACTGTTTTTCAAAGTGGCCGCACTGTTTTACATTCCTGCCAGCAGTCTACGAGAGTTCCAGGTTCACCATATCCTTGCCAACACAGCCATCCTAATAGGTGTAAACTGGTATCTCATTTGGTTTTGATTTGTGTTTCAGTGATGGCTAATGATGTTGAGCATCTTTTCATGTACATATTTGCCTTTTGTATATCTACTTTGGAGAAATGTCTATTCAAATCCTTTTCCTATTTTTTAACTGGGTTGGCTTTTTATTGTTGAGTTGCAAGAGTTCTTTATACATTGTAGATACACGTCTCTTATTAGATACATAATTCACAAATATTTTCTCCCATTCTGTGGGTTGTCTTTTCACTTTCTTGATGATATCCTTTGAGATACAAAGTTTTAAATTTTGATGAAGTCCAATTTATCTATTTTTTCTTTTTTGTATGTGTGAGGGAGATTAGCCCTGAGCTAACATCCGTTGCCAATCCTCCTCTTTCTTTGCTGAGAAAGATTGGCCCTGGGCTAACATCCATGCCCATCTTCTTCTACTTTCTATGCGACGCCGCCACAGCATGGCTTGACAAGCAGTGCATCGGCATCTGAACCTGTGAACCCTGGGCCAACGAAGCGGAGCACGCGAACTTAACCACTACGCCACCAGGCCGGCCCCTATCTATTTTTTCTTTTGCCACTTGTGCTTTTGGTGTATCTAAGAAGGCTCTGCCTAACCCAAGGTCTTGAAGCCTTACTACTACGTTTTCTTCTATGAGTGTTATAGTTTAACTCTTACATTTAGGTCTATGATCCATTTAGAGTTAGTTTTTATGTCTGGTGTAAGGAAGATATCCAACATCATTCTTTTACATGTAGATATTCAGTTGTCCCAACACCATTTGTCAAAAGAAGGGTCTTTTTTATTTTTCCCTTTGTTTTATCTCTTATTCCAACCTGTCGTCAAGTTTTGCTCTTTTTCCCTTTAAAGTGTCTGTCACTCTTTAGCTACCACCACCAGCTCCCAATCACCTTCAGCATCTCATACCTAGATAACTTCATCTACATCTACCCTTCCAAGCTCTCAGCAAGCCAACCCTCTGAGAGAAGGAAATTTAAGAAATGGAATTGAATTCATGTAATTCACCTGCTCAGGAGCCTACAATAAATTCCTACTATATAGCATTAGAGCCAAACTCCTCCCCCTGACTTCTCTAATCTGGCCCTACCCTGTCTACACCAGCAAATCAAAGATGCAAAACTTCATTTTCCATGGTTATTCAGCTCCTCACTGAAAGGGGGTCTTTCCTGGCTGTTCTTTCCCCCTCCATCATCTTCCTTTCTCTGTACCCCATTAAAATCCCATAGGCCTTAAAGACTCCTCCAAACCTCAGCTCCTTGATGAACCTCTCTTAACTACTCCAGCCCTCAACAATGCTCTCCCGTGTCCCTACAGCATGTGTGTGCTCTGTAGCACCAAACAATCACTATGCAGATGACACTGGTACACGCAATTCCACTCTACCACCCAGCACCAATGAGCATTTATTGAACAGCTACTGAAGTTCACAGCACTATGCAGGCATGACGCATATTATGCAGACAGTGTCTCCTCCTGCCATCAAAGGGAGAAATCAAATCCGATAGGATAAAGGATCTCTCCTAGATCTAGAATCCCACTCCTTCATGCATTATATACTGATCCAATTTTGAAGTTTAAGCTTAAAGTTGACTCAAAGTTTCCAGTTTGCAGAAACTTTCCAAAACCAAGCTAGTGTTTTCCAAAGATCCCCAGCACTATCATTTCTTGAGACTGAATGCCCTCGTGGTATCAATGATCTGGCCCTTGTTTTAACCACAAGCGTTAGGGCATCTGCTGCTTAAACTGGGAGACCACTCCAAATCCTCAAAGTTAGCTTAGAGAGCATCAAATTGCAACCCGTCCCCCTCACCACCATATAAAAAAATCTTTCAAATTGAAGAGACAAAGTTTGATCTCTTCCATGTTGGGGGCTGAAAACAATAGCAGCTTTCTGCTCTAGCACGAGTTCAAAAGACTACCGAGTGACTGCTCTAAGAATACTGGGTTGGAGATGACTGAAGAAATGCACAGGCATCCTCCTGCGACTCGGTGCCCCCTTAGCACGAGGGAAATTCTGCCCCCCACCCTCCACTAATAAAGCAACGGCTGGTACTATACTAACTAGGCAGACGCGGGCAATTGGAAGGTTGAGCGTTTGGCAGAGAGGGGGCGAGATCTGGGCGGTTAAACAACATCCTGCTGTAAAGAGCCAGTGAACTAAGAATGTGTAGTAATGACCTAATAATGTATAGGTTTTTTTAAAAAAAATCAAGTGGAGATGGATGACTGGTTGGATTGATTCCAGAGGCGTGAGTCCCCGGTTGCTGCAAGAAAATACAGGAAGCGAGGTACCACGCTCGGGCGCGAACTGGCAACCCCAGAGTTCTCAGCACTTTTTTCTGGAGTGGATCCCGGAGTGCGCAGAGAAGGTCCGCCCATCGCGCAAGGGCCCCTGTGGGTCCACCTACTCGCCTCTCCTCGCAGGTGGTACCCGGTCAGCGCTCACCGCCCGCCCGTGAGGAAGCTGCTATGCAAACTTCCCAGCCTCGGAACCCTGCTGCTGCGAGAGCCGCTCCGCTGCGGCCGCCGCTGCCGGGAGGCTGGTATTCAACCTCCCCGCCCCCCGCCGCGGTTAAAGTTTGCTCCCTATTCGCCGATCTCCCCCCACCTCCGCCCTCGGGCTGGAGGACCACAGAGGAGTTCCTGGGTCCTCCGTGCGCAAACACACCCACCAACAAAAGAAAGCCCATTAAATCTTCCCTCCTGTGAACTCGAGCCCCAGCGGATACCTCTTTGAACTGACCCCCGCCCCCGCAGCCCCCGCGCTGTCTGGGGCTCGCCCAGCCCTCCCGGGCTCCCTCCCTCCCGGCTGCGCACTTTTGCAGCGCGCTTGGTCTTTGATGTCTCTTTACATTATGGCAGAACAGCCACACGCTCTTCCCGGGCGCGGGGCTTTGTGTAGCGAACTGACATTTGGCCTTGATACCTGTGTCTCTTGGTGATTGCAACAAATTTCTAAAATAAATATTCTACTTTGATCTCCCGGCCTTGCATTTTTAATGGACGCTCCGAACATTACTTCATTAAGAATAAGTTTTTCAGGAGCCCAGAGTGCAAAGGGAGGGAGGCTAAACAGCAGTTGGTAAAAGTCTCTCTCCAAACTTCAGCTCGCGCCTCGGATGGCGGGAATCCTGGCCGGGTTTCATAAATAGAGATGAGGCCGAGAGCAAGGACTTGGAACACTCAAGAGAAGGCCTACTGTGGGCCCCCCACAGTCCTAAAGACTTTGCATCCATTACCTCTTTTAAGCCTGCAAGCACTCTACAAGGTGAGCACTACTAAAACCTCCATTTTGCAAATGGGGAAACTGAGGCATAAAGAGGTTGAGTAACTTGCTTGCCAAGGTCACCAACTAGAAAATGGCAACCAGAAATCTGGCTTCACGTTTTCAGTCCGATGGTGGTTTTAACCACCAAGACACTGCTCTCTTTTGCCTTGCTGATGGTTTAATTAGGGGCATCTTGGAGAAAAAGTTCTCTCCTATAACAACTATGGAGATATGTTGGCTTTTCTTGCCTTTTTGTTAAAATAGCGAACAGATTCGGCAAAGGAAACTGCCTTCCAGCCTGGTTGGCCCACCTCGGCCCGCCTCCTGGGGACAAGCGGGTTCGAAGAGTTAAAAGGAGCCCGAGAGGAAACACGCTGAGGGACTAGACCCGCCTCGACAGTGCGCACATGTGCCGGTGCGGGTATGCGCCACCGGACTCCCTGCCTCTGACCTGTATCCGGGAAAGGGCTCCTTTGGGTCCCAGGCTTCGCGGGGACTTGACCCGGTAGAAAGGGGTAGGTCTGACGGGCCTCGGAACAAAACACTAAGTCCCCTCTCCTTCCCCACTCCCAGAGCACCCGGACCTCATCTTCAGCAGCCAGACTGCGTTAGCCAAGCTGTGCGGTCACTACTCATCGTTCGCGGGGCGACACCTTGTTGGAGAGAAGGTGGGCGTGCGAGGACCGGGCGTGTGAAGTGCTCACAGTATTTTGGCTGCATGCGGCCCATTCGTCTTCAGCAAGATGTTTCTATTTCACTGGCGGGCCCTGGACATGGGGAAATGTGGGCCTGGTGGCGTAGTGTCCTGACCCCTAATGGGAATGCAGAGGGCACCAATATTCAGCCCAGACTCCGAATCAGAAGCCTGTTGGAGTTGGGCTAATCGCTGGCGCCCAAGGGCGAGTTGGGCCACCGGCTCCATCCTCTCATGTCAGTCCCAGCCGCGGTGCGGGCCCCGGGAGGACCACTGGAGGAAGGCAGGGCGCGAGATGGCTCGGAGCCTCGTAGAGACGAGACAGTGTCCTCTGGGAGGCCGGACGTGGAGCCGGGTGGCCCCACTCCGTTGCGCGGTCTCGTGAGCCGTGGCCGCCGGCCGGAGGCCTCTTTGGCGGTTCCTGGCCCCTTAATCCCTCCAGTGCGGTGAGGACCTCGCGGAGCCCCGCCCGCCTCTTCCTCCTTCTCCCCGCGCTCCCCTGGGAGGAGGTCCCGGTGTCCTCACCACCCCGAAAGGACTCTCCTTGCGCCCTGGGCTGGAGGGAGGCAGGTGGCCGAATGTCCCTCTTCCGCCAGCTACTGTGGGCTAGAGAGGGTTTGGGGGGAACACACTCTGTTGAGCGTTTCCGGGAGCCGGGCGAAGCACGCCCCGCGCCTGAAGAACTTTGTTTTCTTTCCAAAGGTGATGGGAACAACAGTTTTTATTGACTTTGCTTTCCGGTTAGAGGGCCTCACACTATTTGTGGTTTGTTCAACAACGAAAGGCTTCCTCGACCGCGCCTTTCTGTTTTCCAGTAGTGCCCTGGTAGGTCTGTGCGGCTTGCAAGAGCGCGCACTCACTTGGCGGGGTGAGGGGGAGAAATTGCTAGCGTCGCTGGGGGCGTTCGGTGGAGCCTAATAGCGGTCAGCCGCCTGTCCGGCCCTCCGCGGCTTCCAGGGCTGCCTGCCTAGAGACAGAAAAGCGAGATAGCAAAAGATTTTCCCTCGGGTGTATATTATGGGTTGCTCTGGGTTTCCTGCCAAGCCTAGCTTCGGGGATAAGCGTAGCACTGGTGTTTTTCCCAGGCTCACTATTTGCAAAAGTTGTGGCCCGAGAAAACTTCCAGGTCACCAGCAGGAACGTCACAAG
This sequence comes from Diceros bicornis minor, assembly GCF_020826845.1. Taxonomy (NCBI): domain Eukaryota; kingdom Metazoa; phylum Chordata; class Mammalia; order Perissodactyla; family Rhinocerotidae; genus Diceros; species Diceros bicornis. Next base: position 52,198,699 of record NC_080749.1, read on the forward strand.
AGAGCCCCAGTCACTTGTCTGGCGGGAGGCCCCGGAGCGTGCGCGCCACCCACCGCCGCCCTGGGCGGCCGCCCGGCCCCACCCCGGGTCACAGCCCTGCCCGCGGTCCCCCGCGGCGGGCGGGCGGGGGTAGGGGCACGCGGCTGGCGGGGCGCGGTGAGTCCCACGCCCCGCCCCGGGAATTCCCTCGGGTCCGCGGTGTGCGCGGGCCGGCGCGCGTGCTGTTCGGGTGCAGGGTGTGTAAGTACGGGGGGAGGGGAGAATTACCCCCATCTCCTTCTCCAAGTTCCGCGCCTGGAAACTGAAGGGAGATTTCTCTGGAGATAACAAAGACACTTTGTCACTTTGGGCGCTGCCTCGGTGCAAATCTTTAATTGCAACGGAGTGGGGGGCGGGAGAGAAGGATCAAGTGTCTCAAGCAACCCAAGCGCGGGTCTCCAGGCGGCAAGGCCCCCTTTGATCAGGAAAATCCAATTACTTGTGTATATACATTTCCCACATAGTGATTACTTCATTAATTGTCCCGCCTTTATCTCCTCCCTTCCCATCCCCCTTAATAATCAGTTCTTTTATCCAGACCAACAAACACACCATAGGAGCTTTGTGGATTCAAAGGATTTGCTTTCGCTTCTGAAAGAGCCGCTATTCTTTGATGATTGGGTAGCGGCAAACTTCAAAGCCATAAATCTTCCCTCTGACTGGCTGGCGGCCCAGCAAAGTCCTTATCAAATTCTTGGAGGTGATCCTGAAGCGCTCAGACCGCGCGCGGGGCGAGCGAGCCGGGTGCGGCGAGGGGCGCCAGCGGGGAGGGCCCTGGCGCGCAGAGCTGGCGCTGGGGAGGAACGCTGGGCGGTCGTTCGTCCTTGCCTTCGGGTCTCCATGCCTCGGCAGCGCCCTGCTCCGCAGCCAACGGCCAGCAAGCTGTAGCCATGGCCGCCGTGGCCGTCCTCCGGAACGACTCGCTGCAGGCCTTCCTCCAGGTCGGGGCTGGGCTCGAAGGGGGCGAGGGAAAGGTGGGAAGCGTAGTGCCCAGGTCTCTCCTGGCACTCTGTGCACCCTGAATCTCAAAGGGAACCCTGCTCAGTGGATGCCGCTGGAGTCAGACCTCGGGGTGCTTATGCCAACTTCACACCTAGCCTTGGTGTCAAGAGTGTGGCATTTGGGGGAGGGACGCGCGGATCCGGAGGTTGTTCGGAGTTGTGCGTCTGGCTGAGAATAGGGCCCGAGCTCAGCCTGCTGGGCCGTCCCCCGGATTTCAGCCTGGGGCGGGCGGGGGAGGAGAGCGAGAGTGGCGTGGAAACAAGAGCTTAAAAGATGGGAGGGAGGGCAGATGGGCAGCCGGGCTGTGGGTGTTTCCAGACCCTTTCTGATCGCGGAGCTGGAAGCGGCCCGTCCGATCCCTCTCTCCTCCCATTTTGTGCTTGCTTCCTCTGAGGCCGGGTGGCGTCTCTTTGCACCAAGTAGTTTAACAGGGAGCGCTCGCGCGCTCCGCATTCAGGTAGCACAGGCACCAAAAGTTTCCCGGGACTGGTGGGTGCGTGCGTGTGGTGCGGTGGCAGGAGAGGGACAGCCGGTACGGGGGAGGGGCAGCGGTATAACAGCTGGCGTGGGGGTGGCGGGCCGGCCGGGAGACCGCGCTTGGAGCGCTAACCTTTTGTCTCTTCTCCGCCCTCCCCCGCCGCCGCCCATGCAGGACCGCACCCCCAGCGCCTCCCCGGACCTGGGCAAGCACTCGCCCCTGGCGCTGCTAGCCGCCACCTGTAGCCGAATCGGCCAGCCCGGCGCCACGGCGCCCCCGGACTTTCTGCAGGTGCCCTACGACCCGGCGCTGGGCTCGCCCTCCAGGCTCTTTCACCCGTGGACCGCCGACATGCCGGCGCACTCCCCGGGCGCGCTGCCGCCCCCGCACCCCAGCCTGGGGCTGACGCCGCAGAAAACGCACCTGCAGCCATCCTTCGGGGCGGCGCACGAACTGCCGCTCACACCCCCCGCTGACCCCTCGTACCCCTACGAGTTCTCACCGGTCAAGATGCTGCCCTCGAGCATGGCAGCGCTGCCCGCCAGCTGCGCGCCTGCCTACGTGCCCTACGCGGCACAGGCCGCGCTGCCACCCGGCTACTCCAACTTGCTGCCCCCGCCGCCACCGCCCCCGCCGCCCACGTGCCGCCAGCTGTCCCCCAACCCAGCCCCCGATGACCTCCCGTGGTGGAGTATCCCGCAGGCGGGCACGGGTCCGGGGACCTCCGGGGTTCCGGGGAGCAGCCTCTCTGGTGCCTGTGCCGGGGGCCCCCACGCACCTCGCTTCCCCGCCTCGGCGGCCGCTGCTGCCGCCGCCGCCGCCGCCCTGCAGCGGGGCCTGGTGTTGGGCCCGTCGGACTTCGCGCAGTACCAGAGCCAGATCGCTGCGTTGCTGCAGACCAAGGCCCCCCTGGCGGCCACGGCCAGGAGGTGCCGCCGCTGTCGCTGCCCCAACTGCCAGGCGGCGGGCGGCGCCCCCGAGGCAGAGCCGGGCAAGAAGAAGCAGCACGTGTGCCACGTGCCGGGCTGCGGCAAGGTGTACGGCAAGACGTCGCACCTGAAGGCGCACCTGCGCTGGCACACGGGCGAGCGGCCCTTCGTGTGCAACTGGCTTTTTTGCGGCAAGAGCTTCACGCGCTCGGACGAGCTGCAGCGGCACCTGCGGACTCACACGGGCGAGAAGCGCTTCGCCTGCCCCGAGTGCGGCAAACGCTTCATGCGCAGCGACCACCTCGCCAAGCACGTTAAGACGCACCAGAATAAGAAGCTCAAAGTTGCGGAGGCCGGAGTCAAGCGGGAGGACTCGCGGGACCTGTGAGCCTACCCGGAGGTGACTCGAGGCCTCTCCCGCCTCGGACTCCCTTCCCAGCACCTCTTCGGGGAGGTTCCGGGGGCCTGTGGGCAGCTGGCCGAGGGGAGACCCAACAGAGGCACTTGCCCCTTCTCAAAGCGACGCCAGGCTCCCAGCTTCCCTGGCCCGGGCCGCGGACAGGGACCCTGTGCCTAGGAGGAGCAGGGGAGGTAGGGTTGGGAGCTCTGCGTCACGCAACGGCAGTTTCAAGCTCTGAACCATTCCCACCGTCGGGGAGACCTACAGTTTTGGGGGACCACGCTGGGCTGACCTTGTATATAGGAAACGCTGCTGAATTAAAGCCGAAGGACCTTGGAGATTTGAAACAGTGCTCGGGTTTTTTTGCTAGGACCGGGCCGGGCTTTGTACAGGTTATTTAATAGCTTTGTTAACTATTATAATAATTATAACATTAATAAAAATGTTAACTTTTGCCCTCAGCTCCATGCAGAGCTACAGCATGAAATGTCTCTGTAAAGCAATCAGCAGTTGCAGCGTGAAAATAAATACGTTAACTCCGGGGTCACCTCGGGAGGACCCCGCTGAGGCGGTCTCATTTGATCTTTTCTTCTTCCGGGAGACTACTAAGCGGTCAGGTTTCACCGGGAATTTGAAGGTTCCTGTAGGCTGCCTGTGTCGGAGGCTTCTTTGGTTGGGAAGGTTCTGGGCAAGTGTGTTGGGTGCATGATGGAGGAAGTAGGGCAGGGTCAGTTTTGTGGTAAAGAGGATAGGGCAAGATTTTCCGATGACTCCTTGAGTTTCTCATTAGGCCTTAGGACTTGACCAGAGACTGTCTGGCTTCTCTTAAAAGTTTGATACCTGCCGCACACACACTACACGTTCTTTTTATCTGGCGAATTCTCGGTGGCTTTCCATTTGTTGGTACTCTCAGGACAGAGGTCACACGCGAGCTGCGCTTGCTCCTGGCAGCTGGCTATGCTGGTGTTTGGAGAGGTGCTAGGGACTCAAGGATCTGTTCACAGAGGAGATTTTGGAGAGTTGCAGATAAGCGGCCCTTGTTCAGGTCGGTCGGTCTTTGCCCAGGAAAGAAACGTCACTCCTGTGTTTCAGCCCCGTCACGATATGCAATGCTGTCTTGCTTGTTTTCTTCTTAATCATTTTGCTGTGGAAATCTTAGCGGTCTTGTTTCACAATAGCCACTTAGGGATTTCTGGCTAGGCCTGGAAGTTCACTTCCATTTTGTATCTTGGGATTTTCTTTTTTAATCATTGAAGTAGAGTAAGACTTTTCTCAGAGAGGAGCCAGGAATAGTCATATCTAGGTTTCTCACCTGTCTCTAAAATTTGAAGTTTTAAAGTTTGCAAGGGTTTTTTCAAGTGTCTCCTCAGCTGGCTCCTTAAGGTTTTCTAATATTTGAGTTTTTAAACCTGAAACTCAAACCTTAATCTTCTGATTTAGAATTAGCAAAGAACAGAAAATGTTCTAAATTTGTTAATATGTTAAGCTAGCATCATTAATGCCAAATTTCAATGGAACTGAATAATCTTTTTATGGTGGTAGAAGTGTATATAAATTGATAGGATTTCACAGTTTACTGATTGCTGTTACCTTGCCTTTTGTTTGAAGTCAAACTGAAGGGTAAGTTCTTAAAAGCTAGGAGGGTTGTACTTGAGACTTACTTTACTTATGTATCAAGTAAAACACGAACATCAACAAATTGAAATAAAAATTACTTTTATACTCCTAAGAAATAGCATTTTTACTCTGTAACTTGGGACAAGGTAGTAAATGAATATTAGAATCATTGTGGAAATATGCCTTAGAACCAGTTACTCTCATTAGAGATTTTGGAACAGTTTAATAAGAAATTAGAAAATGAGTTTTCGGGGTTCTTTACCTGGAAAGGGCAGTTTGGGTTAGCTAAATTTTAAGGGTCTGGCAGTTTTGCAAGCAAGAGTAATAAGTTGCTACACACTAACAATATACATCTAAATGTGTGATCTTAGTCTAAATCAAGATTCCTGAGAGTCATTGCTGTGAAGAGCTACAGAAACTCCCACTTCTGAACTGTGCCCTGGGATGGACCTCAGAGCCAGAAAAGGGTTTTTGGCCGATGATAGGGAAAGAGGAATCCTCGTTAGTAAGAAGACCAAGGGCTTTGGGCTCAGAAAATGTGAAGTGATTCTCATGCAAAAGAGAATGCCCTTGGTAGAGAAATAAAGGTGGCAATTTGGAAATGAGTCTACTATTATTGACAGCTATGATCATTTAGTATCCAAACAGATGAAGTGTCACCGATAAAGTTACCTTATATTTTTAACTTTGTGGTTGTTAAGAGAAAAAATAGGTAAAATGTATGAAATTTAATATCTAAACAGATGAGGTGTTGAAGATAGTTTCCTTATAGCTATAACTTTGTGGTTGAGAAAAACTAGATAAAATATATGGAATTTATCTAAAAATACGGTATGTAAAAAGCAGAACAAAGTCATTTGACAAAATAACTTTCTTATGTTTTCACTTAATTGAACCTGCAAATTTAATAAGTGTGGCAAAAGTACCGTCTCTAGACTAACTTGGTACAGCTGAAAGTCTGCCTTTTTGTACCACTGTAAATCTGTGTTCCGATTACTTTTGAAAAAAATGTTTATGCCGTTATCCAAGTGGAAGCCAGGAAGCCACAGTAATATGATATTATTATCCAAGTATAGGAAAGCATTTCATGTTTATACTGAAAAATAAGCTAATAAATGCTGAGAAATACAAGTTTGACAATGCAGAAATGTAATAGATTTTATAAGCTGTAAAAACTTGAACTGCTGCTGCATGCTTTATTTGTTTCATAAAACTGCAACCAGAGTACCATTTAGGACTTTAAAAATTACTTTAAAACAAATCAATATGCAAGAAATAATATGCATAAATGATGTATAATTAAGCACATTTAGCAGAAAATTTAATGAAATTCAAATGAAAAGTTCAGAAGCAAATTAAATGTAAACTAAAATTTATTTTTTATTTGGAGTTTTCCCAACATCAAAAAGAAAGTTTAGTCCACCAACTGTATGCAAGACTTTACTTAAAGACCCCAGCACCCAATTCAATTAAGTCTTAAAAACTAATTGAAGAAAATGTGTTAATGATTGCCTCAAATGTCAATAGACATTTTACATTTTTTAAGCAACTGTTTTAGTAGTATGCAAATAGAACATAAAGTGTCATATTTTAGAAAATTCTAAAATTAGTATGAAATGATTATTTTAAATTTAACACTCAATTGATAAATGAACCATTTTGACCAAGAATTTAAAAACATGGAAAAATTGAGTTATCAGTAATTTAGGTAATTTGGAATTGTATGTTTCTGAACTTGTTAACAACATTCCGTAGTTTTCTGCTTTTCTCAAGGGAAAATTGTGCAAATTTGCATTTAGCTGACCATTAATTTGTAACAGTTCTTGTAATGAATGAAAGGAAATTATAGTAAAGAAAATATAACTGTATTATTCATCTGTGTTAGTCTTTTCTAATTTCAGTTAGAGTTTAAATCTTATAACTATATTGTGTATATTGTTTTAAATTATTTTGCCTTAAGTCGGTCAAATGACATACCAGTTGAAAAATTAATCTTGATGAGCATGCTTCTTGCAGAAGCCTACTTGAAGCAATGATATTTGTAGAAAAGGCAGTTTTTCACCCCAGTTTGCACTCTGTTTCTATACTAATACTTGAGTTTTTTAAGTAATCAGTTTAAAGCAGTATCTTCAGTGTTTCCCATTTATTTTGGTTCTGCTGTGAGTTTCACAGAATGTTACGATAGCTGTAGCTATGACTTCAAATTCATGTAAACACCTGAACACCTGTTTAGGGCTCTAAACTCGCAAACCACTTTTACTTGCGTTAGCTCGTCACATTAAATAATGACAAGTTGAAGTAAATTGACAATATCTCGCTGGGAAATACTCTGTTGTGGAATCAGATTCAACACTCAAGCTTTGTTTTATAGTAAATGCAATTATGGTTTGCCAACATATTGAGGGCCACTCAAAACAAGTCTTATTAACGTGGTATTAAATATCTTTACCTTCCTCTGGTTTGCATGATAGAGGAGAACTTTGAAAGAGTATGAGACCAAGGACAGCTTTGAAATGAGGATATGTGCCAACATAGTTTGATAAACTAGGGAAAACATCTAGATAGAAAGACATATGTTGGTAATGAGATATATATTTAGATCAATACACCAAAAGGACACATTTAATTATTGCGCCACTATAATGGCAACCTGATTAATGTGGCGTTCAATATATGTAAACAGTAAATTCTTCTCTGGTGCTATTCAGACTCAACACATTTTTGCATAAAGATCTTTGTGTCAGTTGCTCCTCCCTTGATTGTTTTTAAAGAATCTGCAATGTTTCAAATTAATTCATGGACATTGTAAGATAACACATAATATTCCGTACTATAACGAATAAGTGATATTGTTCAAAGATGTAATCAAACAGCTATGGACCATCACAACTTTTTTTGATAGTTTCGCAGTTGTTTTACTGTTACAACTTATTACCAGTTCAAGATTTGCACATGATGATTGATAGAGTATATATTTTTGATGACTTCCCTTTCTAGACGTTATATACTTTTCTTTCCATGTCTTTAGTGATTATGCTGAAGCATAATCCCCAGTGGGGTGTTTGACACTTATAATTCAGTCCATGCATGTGAACTGCAGTAATTTCTGCACAACACATAATAAACTATATTAACTAATATATTATGGTTGTCTACCTAATACCAAAATTCAATTCAGGGGAAATAAATCAGGTTCCTAGTTTCATATATGAAAAACCTGCAGCTTTCACTTTTCAAAAAGTTGTTTCAGCATTATGAAGATTCAGTCTACCTATTATAAAATGGAAGTTTGTTTTACAGCAAAACTACTCATCTAATTTTTTTTCATTACTTGTCAAAATTCTAACGTCAAAAATTTCTAACGTTCTAAAATTTTCTGAAGTCTAAGGGAGTGTATATAGATATCATCTGATTTTTTAATATAAAGTTAAACCGTTCAGTCATATGAGTGGTTTCTAATGATTTTATGTTTAGCGTAATCTAAAATACGGATGGAAAATATCTGCCCTCAGCTTAATTTCATCCAATTCACAAGCTAAACCCTCATTTATGCTTACGGTTGGGAAAAATGTGTCCTAATTTGAAAAGTATTGCAATTTCCTAAAAATATACATAAGGTGCCATGAAAGCTTATTTCTCTTTGCAAGTTTTATTCATATAGTCTGTATACTGTTTTCTTTTTCCATTTTGTATGTCTTTTTACTTGTGAATGTCACGTCTTCCGAATATGCATGGTCCTCTCTAACATGGAAACTCATTTTGTGTCATATGTCTCTTCATTTTCTTAAAGTATTTATGCCCAATTTTTTTATTTTACTCCCTCTAATGCAGAACTTGACAGGATTCTAAACTGTAGTTATTTTAAATCTGTTGTATTTTTAATAGGCACATATTCTTTGGTCTAAATTTTACATGCGAGTGAATTAAATTTATAGTTCTATTTCTAGATTCAAGTCATGTTTTATTTATGTAGTACATGCTGATGTTTACTGTGGATTTGTGAACATCAGTGGGAAAAGATTTCCATCACAATTCAAAGTAAAATTGTAAAATATGATAGAGGATTATGGTATGAGGTAATCCCAGGCTGGATAGATTTTAATTAGTAAGAAGCATACAATAGACGTAGATTACCTAAATCTGTAAACGTAGCTGTTTATTTATTGAGCTAAAGTTTCCATGAAGGGGACGTGAAGTAAGACCTATAAGCATTTAGCTATTTATATTCCTTATTGAGGTTATTATATTTGAAGGAGACGTTTTTCTCTCATAGCCTTTATTCTCCTCTGTTTCATCCTTTATGAAGTCCATGTCATCTCTCCATAGTACCACAGACAACTGCCAAGAAAGTCATTGAGGTAACAAATTTTGTACTGAGCCTAGATTTGGAGTAGAAAGTTGCTAAATTGCTTTCTAAAGAGAAAGCACTCCCTTCATCAGTTGTAATTCAGGCTTGTCAACGGCAAACCTATGTGCCCTGAGCAGCTAGTAGCTGGAAGCTGTGAGGCTGTAGCTGCCCTTTGCTTCTGTAGCAGGGAGATCTAGAAGTAGGGAAAAGGGAATCAGGTCATGGAGAATCATATGACCATGGGGAATAACAGACAGGATATTCCTAAAGGGATTGAAATAGGGTCACTGAGTAGAAGCTGAAGGGAAAGGTTTGAGCAATTTGTTTTTGTTTTAGACCAAAGGTGAGTATGAGAAGGGTGTAGGGAAGATGTGGGCCTTGAATGAGGACCTTTGGACTTAGGTGATCTTTAGGGTCTCTTCCAAAGCTGAAATGATTCAAATCTAAAATCTGTAGATCAAAAAATTCAAATACATTTTATTATGGCTACTAAACATGCAACAGTAGTATGAATATTCCTGGCATATGATTTCAGAAATCCAGTTTTTGACAATATAGTTTGTTCTTAAATAGTTAAAGATGTTAAAGGGGAGCAAAGTTAATTTGGGATAAATCAGTCAGCCTCTATACAAGTAATATAAGAATTTAGTCACATGATCTTGATATTGGCTTCTGAAGATAACACTTCTGGGTGTGTCAGTCTTTGTAAGTGCTGTGCTATTAATGCACATCCCCTAGTCCTGTTTCTGTGTATGGGAATTTCACAGTAAAATGACAGGATTGAAAAGTATAGGTAACTTTTCAGTAATTAAGTAATATAATTATTTAGATTTACAGACTTTGGCCAAGTTAAGTTTAAGGAAACCAGTCTTTCCCCCCACCCTCAAAGTCAGTCAAATTGATATGTACAATTAAGAATATGTGAGCCACATACTCAATTCAGCATTTGTTATTTATAATTATGAGGTGTAGAAAGCTAGGTACAACACAAATTCAAATCATGTATACATAACTAAATTCAATTCACCAAACTATTATTTGATGTCTACAAGATGTAAGGTATAATGAGGATTCAAAGATGAACACAATCTTTCAAAGAGCTCGTAGGTTGTAAAGGAGATAAGACATATACACAAATGGAGATAATATAAGGCCAAACCAAAAAGCGACTAATGAAATTCGTATTAAAACACAAAGGAAAGAGAAATGACTTCAGGTAAAACAATGATAGATTATTTTATGCCATAAATGGCTATTCTGCTTTAGAAAACAATCCACAAACTGCATCTGCAGCATTCAGAATCCACTTAGATTTTTACATGGAGCTAAGAGTTCAAGGCAGTGTGGTCCCCAAATTAGCAGCATTAGCATCACTTGGGAACTTGTTAAAAGTGCAGATTCTTGGGTTCAATTCCAAGTTACTAAATCAGAAACCCTGAGAATGGGGCCCAGTAATCTGTGTTTCAATAATTCCTCCAGTGATTCTGATGCACACTCAAGTTTGAGAACCACTGGTTTAGGAAACTGCATAGTTAATAATGTGTAAGATTAACCTATGGAAAATAAGCAAAGTCTAGCCTAAAACATTTCTCACAAGTTATTCTGGGGAAATGGAGAATGATAGGCCACTTGGTGGAAATCCCTCACCCAACTAAGAAACTCAATTGAGAATCTTCTAACTCTCTCTGAGACAGCAATAGTCTTAATTAAAGAGATATTCTTATAGGCGTGTAATACAATTATATAGACAATTGTCCCTTTATAGTACTTAATACAAATAGAAGATTTACGTTTTTGAATCATAAATCATATATTTTATGTTAGTGGAATTTTCTCCATAAAGTGGAATAGTGACTTTTAGCAACATCTGTTTTCTTGAAAGGAATACTCAGCTAACTGAGCAGTTTGGTTTTTTAGTGTCATTGTATGATTAATAACTACTCATCTTAGGGCACATATAAACTCCACCACTACGAGTGGTGTACATGTACGCTCCATGCCGCAGACATGCAATGATGGAACTTCCAAAACACAAGCACAGTGGCTTCGAGCCTCTGTTTTGCTAAAACAGCTTTTTAAAACTACTGATAGGGAAGTGCAGAGCCTAGGGCTTCTCTGTTGAGGCCACAATTTAGGAGGTTCTAGATACTTATCTAAACCCAGAGTCTTCGTCTTCACTTCCTCTGGTTTCACTGCCGTCCTCATCAGCCCACTCCTCTTCTCCTCCACCAAATCTTTCTTGCCCAAAGTCCATTTTAGGGCTGTTTCTCAAACCAGAATGCGATTTTGTAAAACTCCTTTGAAAAACAGTTTATTTCTGATCTTTGGAATTATAGAAAGCTGCTGTGAATTACCAGCACCATAAGCTCGTGACATAAATGAGAATAGCTCCATCAGCTTTTCCAGTGAATGGGCCTCTTCCTCTGCCTCCAAGTCTAAACTATCCATAATTGTTTGGGGTACTTTAGAAGGACCCTTAGTGGGTGACAACAAGGAGCTAGGTTGATGCTGACTATGGCGTATGCCCAAGGAGTTCCCCCGGAACCCTGAAAGGTCAAGGAAGCTCTCTCTATGACCAGATAAATCTCCCCAACTAGAATTTATAGAAATAGAATTTAACACATTGGAATTGGAGGGGACCTTAAAAATCACAGTCTGGGGGCCAGCCCGATGGTCTAGTGGTTGAGTTCACGTGTTCCGCCTTGGTGGCCTGGGGTTCATGGGTTCAGATCCCGGGCACAGACCTAAACACCGCTCATCAGGCCATGCTGTGGTGGTGTCCCACATACAGAATGGAGGAAAAATTGGCACAGATGTTAGCTCAGGGCCAATCTTCCTCACACACACAAAAAAATCCTGCAGTCTGATGTTCTCATTTAACAGAGAAAAAAACAGGGCATGATTGATCAATGAAGCAATCATTATCCATGATGCAATAAAGAGTAAGACACTCAATAAAACCAGCAGCCTAGAAAAGGGAGAGATGGTTGAGGATCATGAAGAATGGGAGAAGACTCAGCAAAGTAGCATCAAGAGAAACTTTGGCCCCAAGTTGCCAAAGGACCGGTTCCCAACTTTTCACGTACATGAAAATTACCTGGGATGCTTATTTAAACGTAAACTCCCAGGCTACATTCCTAGACCTGATTCGTTAGGTCTAGGGGTGAGGCCCAGAGAGCTTCGTATAACCATCACCCCAGTGATTCTAAGACAGGTGGTTGGAAGAGCACCATTAGAGAAACACTTCCTTACAAGAAAAAGCCTATTGGGTAGGGAAGTTTCTGAGCATTTTGACAATGGCAAGTGCTTAGATAATAAATCCATATCAATCTTCCCTTTTTTGGAGATGTCAGGGATCGAACCCGGGACCTCATACATGCAAAGCATGTGCTCTACCACTGAGCTACATCCCCTGGCTAATTTTCTTTTTTTTAAAGTTGACAGCTCATGTGCTGAGCCTGAGACATAATACATTCCTGGATCTTAAAGAGGAGAGGTTGCTTAGAAGCTTATCTTATTTACCCAGGTCAGTGCCAAATGCTGTAGAAGTCATGATCCTTTCCCTGTCAAAATGTAAGAATACAGACACTAAATGGTGGCTTGGGTTTGCTAAATTCTCGACTAACATTGGTTAAATGCTGAACTGAAGTCAGAAAAATTGAATTAAATAGGTGTGTTCGAGATCTTTCATTCCGGCTCATGTCTTTCTGTGACATTTCAGGATCAAAGAGTTATTGAGTTTTATAACTGAAATGATCTCAGAGTTCACCAACTCAAAGCCTTTCATTGTACAGATGAGGCAACTCAGCCACCAAAGGAAGAGCAATGCTCTAAGCCTTAAAGTCAGCAGCCCAGGGCTCCCTGACGTACCTCCCATCTCTATAATCCCACTGATCATATCGCCTATGATGATTTACAACTAGGTTGCCTTATGTGCAAGATTGGAGTGCTCTTCTACTGTAATGTCTATGGGAGAATATCTAGTGAATAAATTAAATGTTTTCAAGGATTTTTATTTTAAATAACAGCATACGGCTCTTATAGGAAAAAGAAATATAAATATTTCAGATTACCTTTAGAAATGCAGACACTCTTTGAAAGTTATTTCTTCTGCAACAAAAATTTATGGAGTGCCTCCTGTGTGCCAGGCACAGTTTTGGACACGGGGGGTGTACAGTGAACAAAATTCTAGCCCTCGTAGAGCTTGCATTCTAGTGGAATCACAGTGTTGTAATTCTGAGCCTCTTTCCTGACGTCTTACCTCTTTGTCATTGCAGTCACTTTCAGGTTCTTTCATTCCATAAATATTTATTAAATGTTTACAGATGCCAAAGACTATGAGTATCCATCATGAAAAAGTCATACAAGGTCCTTGCCCTCATGGAGCCTACAGTCTAGTAGGGGACACAGAAAGTCAACAGGCAATGTGTAAGGGACACAGGCTATTCACTACTGCTTACTAGAGCCTAATATAGTATCTGGCACATAGTATACACTCAATAAATATCTTTGTTGTTGAATATACTGTATTCAGTTTAATACTGAATACTGATTCAGCTGAATTCAGTTGAATGCTGTTGAATATACTGATAAGTATAGTCAGTATACTGTCAGTAAGGATGTCATATAGAAATGCATGCCATTATCCCTTTCCATCAACATCTGTAAGAAGTGTCTCAGTGATAATGACCAGAGACCCTTTCTGCCTTTACCTGTTTGTGTTGGTGGATGGAGGGGGGTGCTAGGAAGCTGCTGAGTGGTTCCCTCTACTCCTCCCAGTTTCTTGGGTCTGCTGGCTTCCCTGAGACAATCTCACCTTTCCAGTGTCTTAACAGTCATTCTCTGGCATTCCCCAAGTCTCATTACTCCAGCTTTTAAAGCACCCCCCTACCACAGCTTTCCTAGCTACTGTTATCAAAATCATTTAGGAGATTATGTTAAGCAACTGTTCAAAGGGGAAAAAAAAAAAAAAAGCAAAAACCACAAGGGCGGGGGTGGAAGAAGCCAGAGCTGAGGAGAGAAGCAGAGTCTCTCAGATTGGGAAGGGCGTGGTAGTGGTAGGTGTGTATCATGTGGAGGATTGATGGATCTGGGAATATGGAACAACCATACCTCAGAAGGGACAGTTAGGGTGCTCCTAAAAAGGCTAGATCCAGAGCACTTGGCAACAGTCTTGGCAAAGACTCCTATGTATTAATTATATTTTGTGACATAACAAATTACTTCAAACCTAGAGGCTTTAGGTAACACACATTTATTATCTCAAAGATTTTGTGCACCAGGAGTCTAGGCAGAGCTTAGTTGCAGCCTCTGCTTCAGAGTCTCTCATAAAACTGCAATTAAGGTGTCAGCCAGGGCTGGGGTCTCATCTGAAGGCTTAACTGATGAACTATCTGCTTCCAAACTTAAGTGGTTGTTGGCAGGATTCAGTTCTCTGTGGGCTGTTGGACTGCAGGCCTCAGTTCTTTGCTGGCTGTTGCCTGGAGATGCCCTCAGTTTCTTGATACATGGGCCTCTCCAACATGGCCACTTGCTTCATTAAAACATACAAGCCAGGAAGGCAATAGATGCTAGCAAGATGGAAGTACATCTTATATAAACTACCCACAGAAGTGACAGCCTATCGACATTCTACTCACTTGAAGAAAGTTACTCAAGAGAAGAGAATTACACAGGATTTTAATACTAGGAAGTGGGAATCATTGGGGGCCATTTTAGAGGCTGCCTATCACGCCCTGACTCACAACTTGTCAAAAAAAAAATAACAATAATGGAGTCACATATATAGACCATAAACCTTTGGACAAAGAGTTTCTCAGCATCAGCCGTAATGTTTCCTCACTGGTAAGAGACTGCCAGTTGTCCCCAGTATCCATCTTTCCTTTCTTCCTTTTAGTAATAGTAATCTCCAAGTTTTAGAGAGGCGTATGGCTGTCCAGCTAGAGACTATATATCCCAGCCTCCCTTGTAGTTTAAGTTCTCACCAATGGGATGTGAGCCTAATGATATATGCCACTTCTGGTAACATCTTTAAAAGAAAGCTGCATGCCCTCCCCTTCCTCTTTACCTCCCTTCTGAGCCTGGAATGCAGACATGATTGTGGGCATTGAGCTCAACCATGAGGATGAGGACAACCCCCTGGAAGATGGCAGAAAAATAAAACAGAAGGAATTAGGGTCCCAAGACCATTATTTGAAGCAGAGCAGTCCAACTTTCCTGAGCTGCCTACCAGCTAGACTTTTATATAAAAGAGAAATAAACCATCTTGTTTAAGCCATTGTTATTCGGTGTCTGTCACAAGTAACTAAACCAATATCCTAACTGATAGATCACACAAAGCTTCTAGAGGCAGGTATTAGCAGTATTCCTGCTGAGTCTTCCTATGGCAGCTGTAAATTACATTCCTTTAAAAGATATCACATGGGGACCGGCCCCGTGGCTTAGCGGTTAAGTGTGCGCGCTCCACTACTGGCGGCCCGAGTTCTGATCCCGGGTGCGCACTGACGCACCACTTCTCCGGCCATGCTGAGGCCGCGTCCCACATACAGCAACTAGAAGGATGTGCAACTATGACATACAACTATCTACTGGGGCTTTGGGGAGAAAAAGGGGGAAAAAAGGAGGAGGCTTGGCAATAGATGTTAGCTCAGGGCCGCTCTCCCTCAGCAAAAAGAGGAAGATTGGCATGGATGTTAGCTCAGGGCCGATCTTCCTCACAAAAAAAAAAAAAAGATATCACATGGTGTCACCTTTCCAGCTCCTCCTAGGCTGAAGTCTTCAAAATGAGTTCTCACCCCTGAAAGGGTACCCTTTTAGTATGCTGCTATGGAAAACTACATCACTGCTTTCCAGTTTTGCCCATGCTCAGGTACCCAGAGGACTTCATTCATTCAGTTATTCATTTACTTCACTATTTATGGGGCTGTTCTCATGTGGCAGTTACTGTTTTAAGCACCAGGAATACAATAGTGAACAGGACAGACAAGCTTTATGCTCTCAGGAGGCTGACATTCTAGGAGGGCAGTAAAAACACAATATAAACAAATAAACAAGATCATTTCAAGGAATTATAAAATAAAACAGCAACTTGAAATTCATCTTCATTTGCCCTATAAGATCACACAGGCAAATTGAGTCTCAGACACTTGCTGGATATCTCATGGTCTCCATGGTAACCAGCCCCAAAGATGACCCCCAAGAATCCTTGTGTGTTAACTGCCTCAGACCGAAGGAGACACATTATTTCCACCCACATTCCTTTGGTGAGAATTAGTCTCATGACACACCTATATGCATGGGTGATGGGAAATATAGAGAAGCACATGGATATTCGTTGAACATTAACAGTGTTCTGCCAACACACTCATCATAAAAATCCAAATAAATAAACACGTAAAGTAGAAAGTATAAGGGCTACTTTATCCTCGCCCATCATAAATAACTACTGGTAACATTTTGGTTCATTCATTCAATCAATACATCTTTATTGATCTCCTGCAGTGGGCCTGGCCCTGTTTTCCATGCTGAATATGCTGGATATGGTTCCTAACCTCATGTGGCTTCCAGTTTGAGCGTGTGTGTGTCTCCTCCTGGGTTTGTAGACTGCCTCTATCACACATAATAGGCAAACTACTTAATTCCTGAAGACTCAGTTTCCTCATTTTCAAAATGGGTAGAATAATAGTACCCAATTTATAGAGTTATTGTGGGGATTAAATTAGATAATATAGGGGCTGGCCCAGTGGTGTAGCGGTTAAGTTCACCAAGCTCTGCTTCGCAGGCCCAGGGTTCACCAGTTCAGATTCCGGGTGTGGACCTACTCACCACTCATCAAGCCATGCCGAGGCGGTGTCCCACATAGAGCAACTAGAAAGATGTGCAACTACCTACTGGGGCCTTGGGGAGAAAAAAGGAAAAAAGGAGGAAGATTGGCAATAGATGTTAGCTCAGGGCCAATCTTCCTCAAGAAAAAAATTAGATAATATACGTTAAATAACTTAGAACATGTGCTCAATAAAAAGTCCACCACTATTGTTATATGCACAATACAAATATTTGCTTTTATGTAAATAGTATTACACTACTTATGCATTATTCTATGGTCTACTTCTTGAACCCTTTCAGTGATGTTCATTTTTCCATTTCAAAACACTGAAGATGAAGTTCATCATTATAACTGCTTTATGGTATTCTGTTGTCTGTATTTATCCTAATATATTTAGTACAGAGATTCACGGACATGTGGTCCATGAATGGGAATTGTATGCAAATGTCTTAATGTACTCATTTTTCTGGAGAGTAGATCCAAAATTTAGTTCAATTCTGAAAGGACTCATAATCCGAAAGCAGAACTGTGACTTAAATGGACCAATCCTTGACGTTGATCACGTAATTTCACCTTTTGCGTTCCAATCTCTTGATCTGTGTGTTCCGTTAAATTACTCATCTCTCTTTCCTAGAAATGTGAAATCTTTCTAGAAAACACAAACAAAAACAGAAACATAGAACCAAAACCAACAGTATTATTAGGTTTAAACTTAATGGTTCCATTTTACTTCCCGTTCCTCAGTGGAGCAGGACTAATTGCCAACTTCTACACTTGAGGTTAGTTAACCCCCAAATATCTTCCCACTACGCTTTAAAATTCTGAGTTTCTGTACTGTCTCTTCATAAGGCCTATTTCTTTTTCTCTGTAGAGTGTGTCCTCATTTAGATTTTCCTCCCTTTACATCCATTCTACAGTACCACCCTTGAGAAAACACGTATGCTCCATTAAACGTGTGGAGGGCACCGTTTAAGTGTGCTCTCAACCCTACCATTTAATGCAGCTATCTATGTAGTCTCGAATTGTGATTTGAAAAATGCACTCTTTGAATACCAGTAATTTTGATATTAAACTATACAGATAATATTTTTAAGGGGAAAAATATAACTGCCCATTTTGATTTTGGGAGATTTCAGTTCTGAGATCCACACAGAGGCACAAAGACCACATATGATTATAGGCAAATCACTTCATTTCTCTGAGATCAGTTTCCCCATCTATAAAGGAGATTAAGAGGTTTCCAAATGTAATTCCTTAGAACCCCCGCTGACTACTGAGATGCCTTAGAAGTCTCCTTGTAGATGGGGTGTTCTGCTTCTGTCTGTTTCATATCCTGAGCTCCTTTGATGACCACCAACCAGCTGGATGATCCTTTTCACTTCTGTTATGAGTCTCTACTCCATGAACTACAAGCATAATCTATGCCTCTCAGGGCCAATGTTTGATAGTCCAGTTTTCAATACAGATTGTTAAAAAAAGAAAATGGAAGAAAATAGTGGAGTGGAAGAAGCCACAGGGAGGAGAGGGAGAGAGACCAGGGAAGATTGAGAAAGGAAGAAACAAGTTTGTTAGCCCAGTAATGTGACCCATGCAGAGTGCTGACTCTTTAGACAGGCCCCATGGGGACCTTCTGCTTAAAGGTTTGCCCAAAGTCAGGGCCTTATCCCTCCAGAGAACTGGAACTTTAGTGACAATCCCATCTCTGGCAGAGCAGCTGATGCTGTTCCACTTCATAGCAGATTGCACTGCATAATGGACACCTCTGTACTATAATGGAAGAGGAGTTCAGACTCTTGGTCTGCTATCAACTAAAGGCATAACTTTAGGCAAGTCGTGTAATTCTATGAGGGTCAGTTTCTTTATCTGAAAACTGAGGGAGTAGGACTGGATGATCTCTTGAGGTCCTTTCCTGCTTGAAAATGGCATGATTCTTATGAACATTTGTGTATATAGCCAGGTGCTCTGGTTTATCTATTGCTAAATAAAACCACTTCAACACTTATTGCCATAAAATAACAACCATTGTATTATGCTCACATATTCTGTGGGACAGGAACTCACAGAATTCACACAGGACACAGTGGGGGTGGCTTCTGTCCCACAGTGGTTGGGATCTCAGTTGGGAATGATTCAGTTGGGGGTGCCTTGAATGCCTAGGAGCTGGAAACATCTGGAGACTGCCTCACTGACATGTCTGGTGCCTGAGCTAAAATAACTTGAAGTCTGAGCTCAGTAGAGTCTGTCAACCAGAGCACCTATTTGTGGCCTCACCGTGTGACTTGGGCTTCACAAAACATGGCAACTGGATTTCCAGAGGGAATTGCTTGAGATTGAGCATCCCAATAGTGAGGATTCCAAAACAGGTGAAGCTACATGGCCTTTTCAGACCAAGCCATAGAAGTCTTTTAGTGACACTTCTGCCATATTTCTTTGGTTACAAGCAAATCACTATGGCTAGCCTATATTGAAGGGAAAGGGAAGTATGCCTTCAGATCAACAGATCTTGTTGAGGGATTAGCAAGTTCACATTGCAAAAGAGCCATCATTGCTACCATCTTTGGAAAAGAACAGTCTGCCACAGCCAACATTCTGGCAACGACAGTTCACATCCCTCCCACATGAAAAATATCCTCACTCTTCCCTCAAGATCCCCAAAGTCTCATCCTCAAGATCCTTAAAGTCTGCATCAATTCAAAGTCCAAGGTCTTGCTATCTACTTAGGTTCTGGGGCAGATGAGCTTTCTCAGGTGCCTTTCTCCGGTACAGCCCCTGTAGTACAGTTCCTTGCAATCTGAAGATCTATGAACTAAAGAGACAAGTGTTGTCTTAAGATCCTTAAAGGACCTTTTATCTGTCTGAAAAGGTTCATGAGGCACCGTCTTAAATCTTTCTGAGGTTTGAAAAAAGCATTTAAAGTCCCATTGTTGGCTTCCTCTTTCCTCTGAGACCGTGTCTTCCTGATAGCACCTTGGATTTGACCTTTGCACTGAAGACCTTTCTTACTTGGAGAATGCTTTGCTGATTAGAAAGACTGACTTGAGCCCTCTATACTTCCTCTAAATTTTGTTGGAAAATAGAACATTTTCTCTTTTCTCCAGCCATATTTTATCATCAATAGCTAAAGGAAACCAGTTGGCAATTTCAACTTTCTGCTGGGAAATCTCCACTAGTTCATAGGTATGTTTTCTATTTTTCATGTTATTGCAGGTGACAATGTTGCTAAACCCTTTGCTACAACTTAGCAAGGTCACCTTTTTACCACCCTCCAATAATAATTTCCTCCTGTCCTTCTAGCCTTCACTGACAGTCTTCTCAATGTCCATCCAGATTTCACTAACAAATTTCTCAAGGACATTTGAACTTGAGAGACTGAATATACAAACTGATACTGGCCAGACAATATATAAAAACAGAACTCTGACCCACAATCTGCAGCACCTAGCCTAGGAAACCAGCCCAGGCAGCCAGCCTGCTACAAATCAGTCTTGTAGGAAGTCAGACTGCTATCTCTGGCAACAAACCAGGAAACCAAACATAGCCCCTCTAACAGTCGACCCCAAATGACCGAGACTTGATTAATAACTGAGAGCTTCCCTAATTTTTGTCCCTGCTTTACCTTAGGACCAACTGGAGAAAGGCAAATATGCACCCTAACCAATCACATAGGATTTCCTGCTTCTAGTGAGCCCTACAGCATCCTCATGCCAACAGCCTCCAATCCGGGCACAACTGAAGCCTTCCCTTTTTCCAATATAAAACTGTCCCACTCCTCTGCCTGCCTTTGAGTTTCTGCCAAAACACAAGTAATGGTGGCTAACTCCCTTGCTATAGCAAGTTCCAAATAAATAGCCTTTGCTTGTTCTCATTTCATTGGTTTTCCTTGATTTCCAGAGGTTTCTTCCTGCTGCCCAGTCAAAAGCCAACGGCTTATGTTTTTGGTTTTTGTTATGGAAGAGTCCCACTTCCAGGTTCCAAATTCTGTTCTGGTTATCTGTTGCTGCATAAAAACTACTCTAAAACTGAGTGGCATAAAACAACAGTCATCTTATTATGCTCATGGATTCTGTGAGTCAGGAATTCAGAAAGGGCAGATAAGGATGGCTTGTTAGTGCTCCACAATGTCTGGGACCTCAGCCGGGAAAACTCGAATGGCTGGGGCGGGACTCACCTGGAGGCTTCCTCACTCACATGTCTGCTGCCTTGGCTGTGGTGACTCTGGAAGGCTGGGCGCAGCTGGGGTTGGGCTCTTCATACCATTGGCTTGAGCTCTTCACAACATGGTGGCTGGGCTCTGTGAGAGAGTGCCCTGAGAGGTGCAGCCAAACAGCGAATGTTCTAAGAGAAAAGGGCACAAGCCACACAGCCTTTTCTGACCTAGCCTTGGAAATCACATTTGTTGGTTCAAGCAAGTCACTAAGGCTAACCTAGATTCAAGCGGAAGGAATTAGACTCGCCTCTTAATGGGAGAGTGACAAAGTCCCTCTGCACAAGGACATGTGGGATGGTAGATACTGTTGCAGCCATTTTTGGTAACTATGATTTGCCACTCCAGACCACTCTCTTCCTGACATCCATCTGCTCCTTCATACCTACATTACTTATTTTTACCCTGCTTTCTTTCAAAAGAAATTTGAGGGGCCGGCCCGGTGGCTTAGTGGTTAAGTGCACGCGCTCTGCTACTGGTGGCCAGGGTTCGGATCCCGGGCACGCACCAACACACCGCCTCTCCGGCCATGCTGAGGCCACGTCCCACACGCAGCACCTAGAAGGATGTGCAACTATGACGTACAACTATCTACTGGGGCTTTGGGGAGAAAAAGGGGAAAAAAAGGAGGAGGATTGGTAACAGATATTAGCTCAGAGCCAGTCTTCCTCAGCAAAAAGAGCAGGATTAGCGTGGATGTTAGCTCAGGGCTGATCTTCCTCACAAAAAAAAAAAAAAAAAGAAATTTGAGGACACTCAGTTGTAGTTAGAAGATGAATTGGTAGGCATGGAAACAAAATAAGGAAAGTTGGTTGATCTCAGGTGATAATCTCATACAGGTATTCATTTATTCATTCCATAAGTATCTTTTAAGCATTAACAACGGGTCACGCACTGTGATCAGCTCAGGAGATCTGAGGTGAGCCAAATTAACACAGGTCCTGTTCTCATGAAGCTTAAACCCAGTTGGGGAGGCAGACATTTTTCAATAATCACACAAATATATAACCACAAGTGCTCTAATCTCATAAGTGTTATACAGAAATGGTCCAGGAGCCGTAAGTGTGCAACGCAGGAGCTTGGGCCTGTCCAGAGAATTACAGAAGATTTCCCTTAAAAAAGTGACATTTAATGTTGGAGAGGATGTGGAGAAACAGGAACCCTCATACACAGCTGGTGGGAATGCAAATTGGTGCAGCCTCTATGGAAAACGGTATGGAGATTCCTCAAAGAATTAAAAATAGAGATGCCCTATGATCCAGCCATCCCACTACTGGGAATCTATCCAACGCACCTGAAATCAACAATCCAAAGAGGCTTATGCACCCCTATGTTCATTGCAGCATTATTCACCATAGCCAAGAAGTGGAAGCAACCTAAGTGTCCCTCGACTGAGGATTGGATTAAGAAAATGTGGTATATATATACAATGGAATACTACTCAGCCATAAAAAAAGACAAAATCGTCCCATTTGCAACAACATGGATGGGCCTGGAGCGTATTATGTTAAGTGAAATAAGCCAGAAAGAGAAAGACAAACACTGTATGATCTCACTCATATGTGGAATATAAACCAACACATGGACAGAGAAAACTGGACTGTGGTTACCCGGGAAGTGGGGGTGGGGGGTGGGCACAAGGGGTGAAGGGAGTCATATATGGGGTGATGGACAAACAAAAATGTACAACCCAAAATTTCACAATGTTAGAAACCATTAAAATATCAATAAAAATCAAAAAAAAAAAAAAGTGACATTTAAGATAATAACTCAAAGATGAGAAAAAAGGTAACTAAACTAGGGTGTTGCAAAGCATGTTACATGAACCACTGGTGGTACAGCAATATTACTGTCTTCGTTATGTATTTATTTTACAGTTTTGTGCAATTTATGATAGGTGATATTGGTTTTCCCCTTTTGTTAGCAGATAAGTTTCCTTGTAGAATAAATGTTTTTATGTTTAACAAACCTGTCAATTTAAAGAAAGAAGGTAAGTAAAGTAATAAGGTAGACATTACACAAAAAAGGCAAACGTCGTGTAGGTGATATGTGGATATCTCCAGCATAGAAAATACTGGACTTGGTGTGCTGGAGGATGGGGTGGGGAGCCGAATCAAGAGCAGTAGAAGGAGCATCCTGGTGCAAAAGCTCTGAGGTGGAAGAGTGGGGTGTCCACAAAACAGAATGTGGCCAGTATGGCTTGAGCAGAAAGGGAGATAGAACAGCTTACAGTGAGCCAGGAGAGGCCAGGAGCCTGATGTTCAGGAACTTTAGTTCAGAACTGAAACCTCCAAAAATCAAAATGGGAAATCGCTCTTTTTTCCCTTAAATATTATACCTGTGACGGGTCAGTACAAAATCACTGGTATTTGAATGGTACATTTGTAACAGAACAAATTTAGACTATATAGATAGCAGCGATATTAACTTGCAGTATCTGAGCGTTAATATTCCCATTGGAAATAGTGTTGTTCAACATGTTTTCATTATCCTAAAAGCAGTACATCATTGAAGAATTTGGAGAAAAGGAGTGATAAAACCTAGTTTGTGCAGTTTTTCAAAATAATTTTTATCGATGTAATTCATTCATTTAAAAAAATTGTACAGGGGCCGGCCCGGTGGCGCAAGCGGTTAAGTGCACGTGCTCTGCTGCGGCGGCCCGGGGTTCGCTGGTTCGGATCCCAGGCGCGCACGGACGCACTGTTTGGTAAGCCATGCTGTGGCGGCGTCCCATATAAAGTGGAGGAAGATGGGCACCGATGTTAGCCCAGGGCCGTCTTCCTCAGCAAAAAAAAGAGGAGGATTGGCGGATGTTAGCTCAGGGCTGATCTCCTCACAAAAAAAATAAATAAATAAATAAATAAATAAATAAATTGTACAAATCTTATTATTTTATTTCTAAATCTAGTGAATTTTAACATCTACTTTTAAAGTGGCCTTTTATTAATGTTTAGTGTCCTTTACAAACTTAGTTAATTAAACTTTACTTAAATATTTTAAATTTAATATATTCTTTTTACTTAACGCCGCTAACTATAGGACTTACCCAAATATTTAGAATGATGAATCTAATAAATTAAAATTATAAATTCAAAAAAAATTGTACAGAAGAGCTAATAATAATAATAAGCAATATTCTGCTTTCCAACCTCTTTCCCACTCCCAGAGGTAACCGCTGTAACTCTTCTCTGTTTTTATTCTTCTGATATTTCTTCTTACCTCCAAAAAAAAAACATGATTATATCTGATTTATCAAGTTTGGACATTGTACTTGACATATCACATGTGCTTGCTTAGATGTCTTCAGGCTCGCCTTTCTCCCAGTCCCTCAGCTTGCCCTGGCCATCCCAGTGGTGACTGACTAAGTCTGAGTTTCTGGTTTCACTGCAGGAGGCCATCAGGCCACATACTCAGATCTGGCTTCCCCAATGGCTACCAAAGGGGCCAGGTGACACCCACTTGGATGCATGGGAGAGTTAATTCTCCAGGCAGCATATTTTGACCAGTGGAAGATAGAAGGCAAAAGGAGATTGCAGATACATTTTCTCTTCCTTTCTCCCTCTGATGGATTGTTCCAGGCACAGTATTTCCCTATAACCTGTCCAAAGAGGTCCTCTGTGACTGAGTGGTCACCTGCTGAGGAACCAGCTATGTTTATCCATGGCACTTTATGAAGCAATGGCCAGTGCAGTAATTCATCACCTGTATTTGCTACCAGTCCTTCCCTGCCGCTCTTCCCTTTTCCCTAACTCTTGCAGAGCTGGGATTGCACCTCCTAATAAAGCATTAGCCCTTAAGCTTTGCCGCAGGCTGTTTTCTAGAGAAATCAGGCTGACAGTTATCGCCAACATTATCTACAGTAGTCTCCCCTTATCCACAGTTTCACTTTCTGCAGTTTCAGTTACCCGAGGTCAACCATGGTCTGAAAATATTAAATGTAAAATTCCAGAAATAAACAATTCATAAGTTTTAAATTACCAGCTGTTCTGAATAATGGGATCAAATCTCGCATCATCCCGCTCTGTCCCATCCAGGATATGAATCATCCCTTTGTTCAGCATATCCACACTGTATATGCTACCCACCGTTAGTCACTTAGTAGCCTTCTCAGCTGTCAGATCGACTGTCACTGTCTCAGCATCACAGTGCTTGTGTTCAAGTAACCCTTATTTTACTTAATAATGGCCCCAAAGAGCAAGAGTAGTGATGCTGGCAATTCGGATATGCCAAAGAGAAGCCATGATGTGCTTCCTTTAAGTGAAAAGGTGAAAGTTCTCAACTTAATAAGGTAAGAAAAAAAATCTTATGCTGAAGTTGCTAAGATCTATGGTAAGAACGAATCTTCTATCCGTGAGATTGTGAAGAAAGAAAAAGAGATTCGTGCTAGTTTTGCTGTCACTCCTCAAATATGGATGTATAGGAAAAAACATAGTATACATAGGGTTCAGTACTATCTGTGGTTTCAGGCATCCACCGGGGATCTTGGAATGTATCCCCCACAGATAAGGGAGGACTACCATATTGACTTACAGCAATGACTTAACATCATTGCTCACATCTTTCTCCCATGTTCTTATAGTTACTCATTGTTCTTAGTTCTATTAGTTATACTTGTAACTTTCAATTTTGTGCTTATAACTTTACTTCTTTTCCCACCACCAGAGAGAGTATCTCTTGTCTCTGATATTTTGCAGGATGAGGATACTGGTATCCCTTCTCTTCTTTTCACTTCTCCTCCCCCTTTCACCTCCAAACCTCTGCACCATACTTTCTCATCCTTAAGGCTGATAGCATTTACATTCTGCTCTGTAATCATGAATATCTTCTGTTATTTTCCTAAATGCTGATTCTAAATTTCCAAATCAACATACAGTGCATGTACAGTACTATGGTGACTGTCTATCGTACAACAAATGTGTACTGAGAGTTTACTGTGTTTCAGGCACTGGTCTCAAGGCTCTAGGGATAACACAATGAACAAAATAGACAGAAATCCTTGCCCTCGTGGAGCTTTCATTTCAGCCAGGAGACAAACAATAAACAAGATAAATATGTATAATGTATAATATGATGGATAATGAAAAGTACGAAGAAGCAAATAAAGCAAAGAAGGAAAATAGGAAGAGTCAGGCTGAGGGGTTGAAATGTTAGGTAGACTGGGCAGGGAAGGCTTCACTGAGAAGGTAACCTTAAGGAAGTTCGGGAGCAAGATAAACAGCTACCTGGGCAAAGGGAACAACATTCTAGGCAAAGGGAACAGCAAGTACAATGGCCCTAAGACAGGAATGTGCTTATTGTGTTCAATGAAAGCAAGGAAGCTTATGTGGCCAAAGCAGATTGACCAAGTGGGGGATATAAAAGGGAATAAAGAAAGGGAAGTAAATGGAGAGCAGATTGTGTACCACATAAGTCATGGTAAGGATTCTGGCTTTTACTATAGGAGAGATGGGAAAACTTGAGAGGGTTTTGAGCAGTAGAGTGACAGGATCTAATGTACATTTTAACAGGATCACTCTGGATATTGTGTTGAGAAGAGACTGAAGGGGGGCAAGGGAGGAAGCAGGAAAACTAGTTAGGAGACGATTGAAATAATCTAAGCAAGAGATGACAGTGCTTGAAGTAGGGAGGTACCAGTGAAGGACAGGAGAAGTGGTCAGAATCTGGACGTATTTCGAAGGTAGAACCAACATGATCGGTGAACGGTTGGATGTGAGGGAAAAAAATGATGTCAAGAATGACTATAAGGTTTTTGACCTGAGCAACTGGAAGAATGGAGCTGTTACATAATGAGATGGGGAAACCTGCAGGAAGAGCAGATTCTAAGGGAAAAGATCAGGGACCCAACTTTAGCTGGTTTCAGTTGCTGTTGTAGTTATCTATTACTGCAGAGCAAACGACCCCCAAACTTAATGGCTTAAAACAACAATAATTATCATCACTCCTGGTTTCTATCCATCAGAAATTAGATAGGGTTCAACTGAGCAGTTCTTGTTTAAGATCTCTCATTGAAACTGTCCCAGTTTTAGCACTGAAAGTCCTGTGTCTTGGGAAACCCCTCCCAAGGATGCAAAAAGTTCTGGGTTTCAGTGATGGATGCAGAATTTGTTGTGTGGGGGAGGGGAAACCCATACAGTCGCCCAAAAAAAGAGACTGAGAGCATTGCTGTTTTTAGTTTCAAATGGACCCAGCATAGACTGTCTGCCCTTAGTAGTCACTGTCACTGGCTTTTCCCCTGACCACTGATGTTGGTAGCCGTGATCTGCGGTTTACAATAATGGATCAGCCGTTGTTGCATCACTTCAAGTGATGTGAGTCAAGTGTGCAACTTAAGTGCATGTGATCATGGCGTTAACAGTCCGTGTTTGACTTGGCCTGTGGATTAACTGTTGTGCTTTGTGTTAGGATTATTGTGGCCACTCCAAAAAATCAGGATGGATTCTCACCCAAAATTTGATTCAGATGTTGAGATTGATGATGCCAAGCACCCAATAAGAGGCTATAGAAAGGTTAATTATTTACGTAATTGAGGCCTCTGGGGAGAACAGGGCAGACCTCTCCAGCAGGTCCAAATGCCTTGAGAGAGCTGAGAAAGGAGACTGACTTGGAGTTTTTATTGTGGCGAGGGGACCGGGCGGGTGATGGTTCCCACTGTGGATAGGGGCTTGTGCGGTTTGACTCTCCCGCCAGCAGCAAAGCAGAGAGCACCCAGGCTTTCTTACAGCTTCCCCAGATATAGGGCAGAGGGGGAGAGGGAAGGGATGAGACTAAATCTGTGGGTAGTCAAACATCAAAAATGGAGTCAGCCTCCTGTCATAGAGAGAGTGCTATGTTATTTTTAACGTTGCAAATATTGTGACAATGTTTTCTAAAAGTTCAGATCATGAAAATGCAAATGATTGCAATATCACAAGCATGACCCTGCTGTCACTAAAAAAGAGGCTAAATGACTGTGTTGTTTTAATGACAGAAGGGAGGACACATACAACCGGATTAGGGAGAAACAGCCCAAATAGAGCATGCTGTACAATATGCAGGAAATAATTTTGGATCGGGCATGGTGGAGGAGGAGAGGGTGAAAACACACGTCAAGGGTTAGGCAGGGAAATATTCCTAAATTAATCAAAAGTTTTTTTGTCTCCCAAAGACACCGATGTTCAGTTGAATACAGTGACCACAGAATTACTTTGGGCATACCACACGAATGAATACACATTATTTTATCATTCTTTTTATGGCTCTGTGGAACTGAGTAAAGTTGTATTTATTGATTCACAGGTTGAAACTAAAATGTCCTGTGGGGAAATTTGAAAACAGATATGTTGGCTTCTGTATTAGGTTTCTAGGCCTGCCATAACAAAGCACCATAAACCAGGTGGCTTAAAACAAAAAATTTTATTCCCAGTTCTGGAGACTAGAAATCTGAAATCAAGGTGTCAGCAGGGCCATGCTCCCTCTGAGGGTCTGGGGAAGAATCTGTTTCATGCCTCTCTCCTAGTTTCTGGTGGCTCTGCCAATCCTTGGCATTCCTTGGCTTGTAGCTTCATCACTCCAATTTCTGCCTCCACCTTCCCGTAGCCACCTTCCCTCTGTGTGTGTGTGTTTGTGTCCAAACTTCCCTTTTCCTATAAGGACACCAGTCACATTGGATTTAGGGCCCACTCTAATCCAATATGACCTCATCTTAAATTGATTACATCTACAAAGACACTATTTCCAAATAGGGTCACATTCACATGTTCCAGGTGGACATGAATTTTGGGGGAAACTATTCAACCCGGTACAGCCCTCTACAGTGTAGAGCTCATTCTGTCAGATCTTACCTATGATCACACTTTCTACACGCTTTCTACATTTTAAGTAATGTGTCGAACTACGGCAACAAAAAAATGTTCACCCATTCTTTGGTATTTTAATTTGAAAAATGAAGTTTCAAATCATTTTATTGATTTCTATGAAGATTTTAATAAAACTATAGAAAACACAAAACAAAAGATTGCTGGTATCTTGTTCAAATAAAAACTAGACTTTGCTCATCTGTCTGCATTTTCAGCAGAAAGTACAAATGTAAATCTTGACAAATTCTATTCAGTCTATAAAATTCTATGATGGACTTGATAATAGCAGAGCTGTATGTCAAAATGAATTTACATTTGACTATATTCAGTCTTGCCACTACAGAAAAGAAAAGAAGGATGTCTTAAAGGCTGTAGGCAGTTCAGAGAAATGTTATTGAAAAAGGAAACAGAACTATTAAAAATAACCTATTACATCATAAGACAGAAGAAAATGTTTTTTAAATTAAATATAGATAATATCTGCTTAATTAGTACTATTGTATTTATGTTCTCCTTTTTAAATATCTTATGTTTACATATTTTAAAAATATAAAATGGCATAGCCTACAAAATTTAAATTCCAATATAGAGTTTTAAAAGAGATAAAATAAATTGCTTTATCAAAGGACAAGAATAAAATTATTAAAATATTGTTATATTTTTCTCATACGTATTATTTGTTTAATTAGTCCTACTATTAATTACTTCTAATTGCCATTGTTAACTAGTCCTCTTATTGTTTATTTGAATAATAGCATTTATGTTTATGTGCATATGTTGATATCTAGCATTCTGCTTTTGAGAATAATTTAATAAAGATTTCAAATAAAAATTAGACATAACTCCATTAATTTCATTAGCTATCATAATCACATTTTTCTATTTACTTAATGAAACTGAAATGTATAGCCAGATTAAAAAAACTAATTTGAAGCTAACAACCATTTTTAATAGGAAATAGACAATATTTAACATTTTATAAGATGAAGATTAACTATAATTGAAATAAATATTTCATGATATCATTTAATAAAAAAGGTACTAACTACATTATTTAATAACGTACACCCAATCTGAAAAAAATCACATAAAATTATCTGTAGCTTTTATCTAATGTATCTTTTAAAAATTAGTAGTCCCCGAAATCATTCCAGTTACACTGAAAAGAGTTAGTGTTATTAACTTACACTGATTTTCTGTTCAAAATTTTTTCTTTCTAGCTAATGAAACGATCCTAAGGATGAATACTGGGAATAGCTAAAAAGATTTGCTAAGATTTAAATACATTTAAAAAGCCATTTTTTGCATTCAATATTTTTCTCCAATCCTCTTTGTTCTCCTGAATTCCCCAAGAATGCTATGTTCTTGACAGTAGTCTAGGGATGGAGGAGGCTAGGTTTTTTTCAACAAAAACTATCACTTCTACCACTGTACTCTATGATGTATCACAACTGAAAACATTTCATTCTATTTCTGATGCTGGTTTCACTTTAACTGAAATATACTTAGAACAGAGAAAGACAGGAAACCCAAAATATTTATGTCTTGATCTATCATGAAAAGGAATTTCCCTTTGGCTTGGCCCAGGAGGTATTTACACCATGGGGGTCACCTCTGAGATTTGAGATAGGTGAGAGGTATGCCTTTCTCTTGTAAAGTGAGAGGAGAGGCAGAAAAATTTTAGGAAAGAGTCCATACAGATGTTGAGGATCCAGTAGCTGATTCCCTTAAGCTATTTTCTTCGTGGAAAGCAACCGCAGTTTGAAGACCACTGGTGAAGGAGAGAGAGAAGGCAGATGGACTAAGGGCATGTGGTAGGATGGTAGGGCAGCATTAAGGACACCCTTGAGGTTAACCATAATGAATTGAACATGAAACTAGTCATGTGTTTTCCATTAGTCACAGTCTACTGGGCTGATACAGTCATGAAGAAGGTAGAAGACTGGATTTAACCAGGATTGTAGATTTAACCAAGCAAGTAGTTCTCAGAAATTCAAGATGTGATACAGGCATACAAAGAACAACAGAGAGAGAGAAAAAAAAGACTGTACAAGAAAGAAAATGTAATCACAGTGCACTACTAGATTCTGCAGTAGTACATTATTACATAAATTTTAGCTCATGACTCATCATACTCTCTAAGACCAGTCTGTCTGATGGTGACCCCTCCACCCTCATTCTCTTTGTTGTGGATTTACACCTTTTTTATTCTTATATTATCTTATTAAGAGTATTGGGAGGAAGAGGTGATAACATGTGCCTAGTTTGTCATCTTGAGCAAAAAGTTCTCAAATTGCATTATAAAAGATCACTCTGGCTCTTGGAGAATGAATTTGGTGGAGGGGATGAGAGTGGATATAGTGACGTCAGGAGACAGTTGTATTAATCTAAGTAAAGGGTGCTGGTAGCTTGGTCTAAAGTGGTAGAAGTGGAAATGGAGAAAAGTACACAGTGTGGAGAGTTATTTAGTATGTAAAATTGACATGACTGGATTATGGAATGGAAATGAGGAATAAAAAGAGGTATTTGTTCAGGCTTCTTGCTAATGGTTATATTCACTAAGATATGGACACTGAAAGAGGACAACATTTCTGTTGGAAGATCATTAATGTAATTTTATAGCTATTGAGCTTGAAGTATCCTTGACACAGTCAAGTGCCGCATAGTGATGTTTTGGTCAATGGCAGACCGCATATACCATGGTGGTCCCATAAATTTAGTACCATATAGCCCACGTGTGTAGTATGCTATACTATCTAGGTTTATGTAAGTACACTCAGAACATATCCTCGTCGTTAAGCGATGTGTGAGTGGATATCCAAGTGAAGAGGTCAAGGAGGCACATGCTATGAGTGTAGCGGTGAAGTAGAGAAGGAGACATATATTAGGAAGTTACTGATGGTGTATCAATGGACAGTGAGCCAAATGAATGGATGAAATCTGTTAGGAAATGAATACAGAGTAAGAAGTGAAGGGGGTTGTAGTATATTGTAGAAAACGGTCACATATTCCTCTCATCCTGGTTTGCATGACTCTTTACAATGAGATTTTGTCTCCCATTAAGAGGTGAAGTTTATTTCTCCATCTCTTGAGTCTGGACCAGCTTGTGACTTGCTTTAATCAATAGAATATGGTGAAAGTAACGCTTTGGGAAGCTGAGCCTAGATATGGAGAAGCCTTGCAGCTTCTGCTGTTGCCCTTATGACTGCCATGTTAAGAGGCCCAGATTAGCCTTCTTGAGGATAAGTGACAATGAGAGGGAGCCTCAGCCAACAGCCAATACTAACCATGATACCCATGAGTAAGGTCATTTTAGGTCATCCAGGCCTCAGTTTGCCACAAGATGACTATAGCTGCATGAGTGACCACAAGCAAGAGCAGCAGAACCCCTCAGCCAAGCCAAATCCAACTTGCTAACCCACAGGATCATGAACAATTAAAATATTTGCTATTTTCAAGCCACTAAGTTTTGAGGTGGTTTGTTATGCAACAGTAGACCATTGATGCAGGAGCCCAGAAAAGAGTCTTGAGAAAACCCAATATTTAAATATTGGGTAGAGAAACCAAAGCTGACCAAAAAAAAAGTAGTAACCAGAGAGATAGGAAGAAAATCAGAAAGGTATAATGTCACAGCAAGAAGGAATTGACCCACAGAAATAAAAGAGTGTTTCAAGAATAAGGGCAGGGCCGGCCCCGTGGCTTGGCGGTTAAGTGCGTGCGCTCCGCTGCTGGCAGCCCGGGTTCGGATCCCGGGCGGGCACCGACGCACCGCTTCTCCTGCCATGCTGGGGCCGTGTCCCACATACAGCAACTAGAAGGATGTGCAGCTGTGACATACAACTATCTACTGGGGCTTTGGGGGGAAAAAATAAATAAATAAAATCTTTAAAAAAAAAAAAGAAGAAGGGAATGCCAACAGTGTCAGATATGGCTGAAAGGTCAAATAAGATGAGATGAAAAATTCCCATTGGATTTAATGACATGAAAGTGTGGTCAGTGACATTTGGGGGCAGAGGGAAAATTGAGAAGTTCAGTTTTAGACAGGTAGAGTTTGAGAATGCCTATGGGATATCTGTCCAGCACATAGTTAGATGATATGAGCCTGAAGCTCAGTGGAAAGTTGAGCGCCAGTCAGCATATCGGTGATAAAGCCATTAGTGTGGATGAGATCACCAGGGAGACCAAGTAAAGTGGGATGCGGAGGGGATCTCACAGCACACCAGGGTTTTGGAGGGTGGGCACAGGCAGAAAACACCACAAAGAAGCCCATAAATTAGAAGTGGGAGAAAGAGATGTGTGAAAGCTAAGTGTCTCAAAAAGGGGTGAGAAGCAAGTATGTCAAATGCAGCAGAGTAACGGGAAAACCAGAAGGTCCTCCCATTGAATCTGACACCCTTCGCCAGGGTAGTTTCAGCAGCACGGTGCAGGCAGCTGGCAACGGAGTGCTGAGCAATGACTGAAAATTAGAATACAGAGGCAGATGTGTAAAGAGAATCCACACAGAGAGAAGAGAGAAGGAGGGCACTTTCAGCGCGCAGTGTTTTGTTTTAAGGCTATTTGACTTAAGCTTGTTTATTAATTGAGGGGAAAGAGGTAGTCAAAAAAAAAGAGTGTTACACTCTTAACAGGATATTTTTTCCAACATCTGCTTTTGCAGGTTTCATGAAAAATCCTTCTACTTGTATTTAGTTTTTGCATCATCTTCATCTCAATATGTAGTTGGTGAAAATTCCCAGATTTGTTTGCTTTTTCCATTACAGATTTAGGTTAGCTGATTCCTGATTAAGTTGGGGAGGGACAGGCCATTTTTCTCACTTGGAGCTATCTTCAAATCACAGAGGAAGTATCTAGTATTCAAAGCATTCCCAAATGATGCTAAGAAAAGAAGTGAAATTCTCTGGTGAAATAAATTTGAGAAAAGCTATACATTAAAAATCTCCCTCTGAGACACTGACAAAGTACATTAGCATATTAAAGCTCTGAGACTTCCTACATTAAACAACAAAAAAACCCCCTGTTTAACAGTTTAACAAACAAACAAATTTCCCCAGTGGAATGCTTTTTTCTCTGCATGTTATTAACATACCAGAAGAATTCCCCCTTAACACCAGTCTAAGAAACTCTGCTGTAGCAAATTGAGTCTACCTATGTTCTGTGGATTCTGCTGGGTTTTACAATGGAGAGGTCTTCCCCATCTTATCTCTAGACTTAGGGATTCGAGTTACCTTGGGGGCTAGGAGTCCTCCCTAGACTATCTACAGTGAAGAATAGTAGTGACACCACCAATTACCTTGGGGAACCCTTTATAACACCAGGGCCGGGAGGAATTAACAAAAGATTGGACTGACGATAAAGATGGCTGAGTAGAGGTCAGCAAGAGACAACATCTGTAATTCCAGCTAACGAAAATCCCCGCCTCGTGAAAGGATTGATAATTTATTAACCTTCCTAGAAGGATGTGAGTTGAAGACAGGATCAAAGTGCCTCCTTACATATCTAGAGGAAGTAATCAACTAAACTACAATCACTTTAAATTAAGACACACAATTGGAGATAGTAACATATTATTGAAGTTCTGATGAATCAAAGAATCATGATGTAAAGCCCATGGAAATTAGTTATCTACGTTATTGGTTGAAAAGGGAAAATTGTGGAGCACAAATATGTCACTGTGGTAGTGTGCTGTCTCCAGCATTACTCAGAGAAGAGCGGAGAACGATGGGATTCGGGTTGCTCCCAGTGTGAACCCTGATGGGGTCTAGCCTGAACTGGCAGCCAACTTTCCCCTTCCCATCTTATTAAAGTGATTAAGTACAATCAACCTTTTTTTAAAAATTGCTGTTTCACATATATACTAGTATTTAAATTCATCCACATACCAAGAATTGGAAACAATCATCATTTACATGAGGCCTAAAATGACAATGTTTTGGATCCAGGCTCCCTCTACTGTCTCTGCAATAATAAACAAACATTTTATGGCACTCTCCTGACTAGATTCCCGACTAGATGAAAGTCAAAGCAAATACCATCTTGTGCAATAATAAAGGATATCCTTAGTATGATAATCAGGAAGTTCAATATTTGGAGAAAGTTGAAAAAATTATAAACTAGTTAATGAAATATTTACAAAGATAGAACCACATGAAGTTGTCATTATGACCGTTTTTTAATCCGGAAATGGCAATTTCATTTGGTTCAACCTTATATACGAACATTAATTGTCAAAGACTAGTAGGGTGTGTGTGTGTGTGTGTGTGTGTGTGTGTGTGTTGGGGGAGGGGGTTATTACTTTCAATAAATAATCTCTATTATGAAATTCCCTAAACACATTGGTTAATTTGCATTATGTTTCTTGACCAAACTCAACTACAGGACATGTTAAGTCCGGTGCCTTATAGGGAGGGATGTGTGTATAATAACTTGGGTTTAGAAGAAAGAAATCTGCCTTCAGGTTAAAAAGTGTGAAGATACAAAATGTTTCACACAGGAAGGTAAATGAAAGAAATGTAGAAAAGCTCTGTGTTTACAAGAGTAAAGCTGGAAATAAAATAGTTAACATTTTAACCCTGAGAGGAGGAAGTAGGGCCAATTTGCATAGACTTCAAACAATCTCACACTTTTGAGAAAACCTGCAAATCCTGGAAAGAATTAGAAGTAAAAGCCAAAGTCAACACACTTCAAATACCCTTGATGTTTCACAGTCACTAACGAGAAAGCATCTTTTGGTAAGTTCACACTTGGCACAAAATAAATATTAATTCTGTTGTTGGTAATTTTCCAAAAAGTTAATATTTTACAGTTCAGGATTTTATTTCCTAAGTTTGCCTTTGAAGCAGGAAAAATGCTTTTTGAAGTTATGTTTTCATAGTCCTAGAAATTCAGTCTAAAAATGAAGGATGCTATCGAAGATTTATGTACAAAGATGTTCACTGAAACCTTATATTTATAGTGACTGTTCACCACTTAAGTCTTATGCCTAGCATAGCACCTAGTATGTAGTAAGCACTCAATAAATATTCTTGAAAGAATTAATCACAGGAGAAAATTTGAAAATTTCCAAATTGGGGATGGTTAAATGATTATGGGTAAATTGTGACTTATTATATAATATTATATATAATTTTGATTATATGTAATTATTAAAAATGTTTTGAAGACATTGGGGAAATGTTAAGACACTGGAGAGAATGTTAAGCTAAACAGATGTTAACAATGTGTACACTATCTAATAAAAATTTTATAAAGTAAATATATATGTGCATACAAAAAGGCTAAAAGGAAAAATAAAATTATTGATTGAGGTGGTTTTAATTTTTTTCCTTGTATTTCCTCTGTACATTGCAAATTGTCTATCATGAGTGTGTGTTACTTTTATAATCAGAAAAACATTAAATGTTATTTATGATTTTTTATGATGCTCTGCTAACATTCAGATCTGTAATAAAAATTTATCCATTAAAAGTCATGGAGCTAAATAAAAGGTAGTTGTTGTGCAGAGATTCAATATTTGTACATATAATAGTGGCTTTTCCCCTTCACTTTGATAGAACAAACCTTCACTAGATACTTTTGGTAATTTATTCAGTGGCCTGAATGCAGAAGCCAGAGCTAAACTGTTCTCTACTTTTGAGTATTACACCAATAACAACTTGTGTACAAAAGTTATAGAGATAGGTGAATTATTTCTCAAGTTATACAAGCAAAGATGAAATGTAATGTTTTTTCATCAGAGAGAAATAAAATAACCATCATGGATTCAAATAGGCACTGGGCCAGGCTCTTTACCTAAATGATCTTCAATCCTTACAGCTACCCTGGTAGTAGGTACTTTTATTCATATACATATTATAGTAGAAGTAATAATAATAGCTGAGTTATTGATCAATTGTCACATGCCAGGCTCTGTGTCAGGGTCTTATTTTTCTCTCATTTCATGTTTTAAGCTATGGGGGCAAGTAGTGTATATTACTCTCACTTTTTACTTGAAGACCCTGAGGCCCGAGGTGGAAGCCAGATCTAACCACTCCTCCATGTGGAGAAATATTTTTATTCTCTATCATTAAATCATTTTTGCCCCTTCTTTCAAGAACAATAAACAAACATTGAAAACACTGCATTCTACAAATGGATTTGATCTTCTTTGGGGGGGTGGGGGTGGAGGGGTAAGAAGAGGAAGCTTAATCAGTTAGAGTTGAGGTTTTCTTACTTTCCTTGGAATAGGACAATGGGAATAGCCAGTCAGACATTACCCATTTATTGGTACTAAGCAAATTCATCAAAATGAATGTTTTCAAAGGTATTGGTAAAGAAATATAATGAATTTCCCTTTGCCTTGTTTAAACGAAAAGTCTTCAATCACACTTAAGACATCAGCTATGTAAGGGTGTTCCCATAATAGAGCAGGTAGTGGTTTGCCATGTCCTTATCAAACCAGGATGTATTTGTCAATGACTTCATTGAGTTCTTCAAAAAACTTCCATTCTGGCTTTTTTCCTTTACCTCTTTCCTACCATCCAGGTTCCAAGGAGATTTAGAGTGAATGTGGACAGATGATTAAGAGATTTTAAAAATAACTGAATCTCTGTATACTCTTAGTTCCTGAAATGGTCCAGCTGGTTCTATTTTTATAATAATAAAATTGCCATTTTTTTAAGTATTTTCTACATGTCAGAGCTTTATACATTTTATATCATTTGAAGCTCACAACCATCTTTCAAGGGCACCTAACCCCAGAGGTTAAATACCGATTATACTGCATATCATGTGGCTACTTTAGTGAAATTCGAATCCAGATATGATTCCAACTAACGGGCTTCCTTCAAAACACGTTGCCTAGCAACAAATCGATCCTAGTGATTT
Source organism: Diceros bicornis minor (assembly GCF_020826845.1). Lineage (NCBI taxonomy): Eukaryota > Metazoa > Chordata > Mammalia > Perissodactyla > Rhinocerotidae > Diceros > Diceros bicornis. The sequence goes on from NC_080749.1 coordinate 52,236,238, forward strand.
CCCTACATCCCAAGTGGAGAAAAACAACCAATTCCTTCCTAGACGCCAAGCTTGAGAACAATTAGAATTTTCTAATAGAAATGTTCCCCCACCCCCTTCTGTGACCAAAGCAGTTATTTAAGCAGTAAAACCTCCCATTGGCCAACGTCAATTTCATCCGGGACTTGGCCCCTGCTGGTAAGGAGAGGAGAATCCCTGGTTCTGATCACGCGAAGCTGACTTCTGGGGAAACTGGCGTCCAGAAACCCCCAGGAAAACCATAATCTTTTGGGGGCGACCTCAGGTTGGGGGACCAAGTCCCACAGGGGACATTTGTTCATCCACATCCAGGGACAACCCTCTCTCCCAATTCAAGTCTTCTCCTTTTACTCCACAAGTTTAAAGTTAACGAGGGCACCCCGCCATTTTCCCTCTCCTCCCTAATAATAGGATCAGGTATGGACAAAGATATTCCAAGCCCGCTCCCTTCTGCCCTTCTCACTGTAACCAGTGCGCGTGCGGACGTGCGTCCCCAGGTGTATGCACCCAATTCGCGGCCCGGATGGACCTCCAGAACCGCAGAGATCTCCGGGTCCCGAGTCTCTCGCCCCGCCCCTTTCGTGACTCCCCGAGTTTGCTCCGCCCCCGTCACACCCCCGCCCTGCCCCTCAGTCTTGTCCCAGGCTCGCCAGGCCCCACCCCGCCCCCTCAGCCCCGTCCCGGCCTTGTTCCGCCCCCTCGGCCCCGCCTCTCAGGCGTACCCCGGGGGGTCTCCCCGCCCCGCCGCGCTCCGTCTGCCTCGCGCGCTCCTCTGCTCTCAGGGAGCACCCAGCCCCTTCCTCGCCCCTCCGCGGCTTCCCGAGCTTGCCCCGCCCCCGCCCAGTCCATTCAGTGTTTCCCCTCGGCTGCTCCCGAGGCTCGGGCTGCGCTTGGTCTCGTCTCCATGCCGACGCGGCGTCTGTGGCTCCTCATTACGAGCCCCGCGCGCACTGCGAGCAGGGGTGGCCTTCGGTGTCTGCCCTTCCGAGGGTCGGCGTGAGAGGGCCACAGCGGGTAAGAGGCGCCGCAGTGACGGCCGGTCGGCTTCTCCCCATCCCCGCGTGCAGCCCGACCCAGCCCTCACCTCGGACCCCCGCTAGGCCCGGCGGCTGAACCCAAAAACCTCTCTGCCCTTTCCAGGTTCGGGCTCTGGGGCCCCACCGCCGTCGAGGCGGCGCGCGCGAAGGTAGGATCCGCGAGGCTGGTCGCGCTTGCCTTCCTCTTCTGACTGTAGTCGGGCACTGAGGAAGGGATGTTTCTGTCTACGTGGGTGTGAGTGATAACTGGGCAGTTCTGACAAGCGTGTCCACACCACCATTCTCTGACCTGCGGATTCGCACGCGCTCCCCCCCCCCCCAAAAACCCAATGAAAATAGCCACATTCCATCTCAGGGCTTCCCACTACTTCTCTCGGTTCTCGCCCCCCCCCCCCTTAAACCTTTCTCTTACTCTTTAACTTTTACTTTTCTTTGGAAACCGCTTAATGGCCAATAGGAGCAAGCACTCACTGGCTGTAGTTGAGACACCATTACTCGCTAGATATACCTTCTCGGCCATAAAAAATTTCGCTGGAATTTGGGAAATTATTTAACCTCCCCGGCCTTGTTTTCATTTTCTGTAAAATGAGGAGCTTGAACAACGAATCCCTTCTAAGGTCCAGTCTTCGGCCTCCTTTGAGATGAGGAAGTTGACATGAGATTTTCAAAAGCAAGATGTCGTGGTCTTTTGACTACTCAAACTACACTGCGCCCCTGTAGCGTTTAAATTAACACATGGAGTAATTATAAATTTATCATTTGGCTTCCCTGAGGATATAGGTGAATTGGATGTATCGGTTCTTACCCCAAAAGACCCTTGGAAGTTGCTTTTTAAAAATAAATCTGAAAAAGACCCATCCAGTCTCCATTGTGCACTTAAAACTGGCTTCCTTAGAGTTCCCCTTCAGCGCTGTCCTTGCTAGGCTGTCGGTAATAATAATAGTAATAGGAGGAGGAGGAGTTGTAGTAATTATAATTGTAGTAGGAGATAGGTGCTACCATTATTTATTATTAGCTATTTATATTAACTCTCACAGTAACTCTATGAGGTAGGCAGTATTTTTATCTTCGTTTTATAGTCGAGGAAAATGAATCATGGAGAGGTTAAGGAGCTTGCTCAAGGTCACGCAATTTGCTGGAATTTGAATAGGCAATCTGACTTCCGAGTCTGGGCTCTTAGCACTATATTATGCTGTAAAGGAAATATATAAAATTTATATGTAGTCGTTTTAAAATATAAATGTAGGTGATAGATGATCATTGAAACCATTTTTATATACATTTGAGACTTTGCAAGGAAATATTGCCCCTGCATCCTATTATGTTTCCCCACTAAGCTCCTCTAGGTTGGAGGATGGTGCTTAATCAGCTCCCTCTCTCCTCACCACAGTTGCAGGGCCTGAGCATGTAGCTGTCTATTTCTTAATTCATTCTTTGCCTATTAGAATATAAGGTAGCTTATAAAAACAAATAGTACAACAGGATAAAATAATTGCACAAGTGAGATGAAGAAAAAAATACGTCTTCCAATATTACAAGAGAAACCAAAAATGAGAATTTTGTGAAATCTGAATTTAAACGTTGGTAAATCATTTTATAAAAGATTTTTTTGAAGCCTATCGAATCCAAATAAAACCTATTTGGCCCTATTGGCTGGTGGTTAGTGAACACTTACCTAAAGAAATGGAGATATGAGATGTTTTACATTCTTTTTTTGGTACTAAGTCTTTACAATCTAGTGTGCATATTTCAAATTGAACTAATAACATTTTAAGTGCTCAATACCACATGTGGCTGGTGGCTACCATATTGGGCAGCGAAGCTCTAGTTTAATACATTCTTTTCCTTTGCTTTCTTATTTCCTTCCTTCCCATTCCACTCGTTCAACAAATATTTATGCACTAGACACTAGAGATTTTTTTTTAAGGTGGCATGAGTTTATCTGTTCTTTGTAACCCAAAAAACCAGCTGAACTAATTGGGCCGTTGACTGAGGTTTTTGGTTATAGAGGGAGTCGACTTTTCCTTAAAGCCTAGAATTATATCATGTAAAACTCAAGAATTACTGGGAGCCATGTTTTGCACCTAAGTGTAGAAAATCTGTCTTCAATGAGAGGGAAGAATGAGGCCCACATGTGGAAGAAGCTGAGACAAACAAGGAACAGGGATGTCCCACTCACCTCCTTAACACAGCTGTCTGTATCCACTGTGTCCTGACTTCCACACTGTTTGGGTATTCAACTCTTGGATTCTTTGAGCCAACAGTTCTCTTTTTTTGCCTATGCTAACTTGAGTGTGGTTTTTGCCACCAAGAGTCCAGACTCATATAGCTAAGAAGCCAAGAACCAAGCCCTTTCTTTTAGAAATAAGCCCATGATGCACCCCCACCCTGCTATGCCCGACCCCCAAAGTACATTTTTATTTACATAATACGTAGAATATTTTCAAACATATATAATTACATAATTATGCCTTTACAAATCATTTTGTCATGTACATTTTATATGCTTATTTAACCAGATAACATTCGTCTTCTGATTAATACTACCCATCTTTCTATGTGAGTCTTTCAGTATTTTTTTCTTAATAAGAATAAATCTATATCTGCTTTTCCCCAACTCTTTTCTCTGAATCATCCTTTCCAATTCTATGGGCCTTTCTTTTTATAAGATCATTCTAAACCAGGTAAGTTACTTTATATCATTCCAATGGTTTTATTCATTCAGTCAATATCTGAGTGCCTTTAAAGTGGTGTGGGAGCCACACTCATGAGTAAGAACCAGTTTCTGCTCTCCAGAAACTTCTGTCTTGGTTGTACAGTCATTCCCTCACTCTGTAGTTATGTGTCTACAATATTGCTTGTGTGCATTTCCTGGACTGATTTTTTTTTTCCCTCCACCCGCTTCTTAAATGTTGGTATTTCGCAGGATTCTGTCCTTGGCCTTGTCTTATTCTGCATGGGCCGTGCCATCCATTCCTACTTTTCCCTCGCTGTCCCATATATCATCTTTTCCCTTGAGTTCTAACTCTGTTTTCAATAGAATAGAACAACATTTGATTTCACATGACCTATAGGCATCTCCCACTCGGAATTTCCAAAAACAAACTCATTATCTCCCAGATGGTATCCTCATCCTAGTCATCCAAGCTAGAACCATCAAATTCTTTTCCTCTCCTTCACTTCTATGTCCAGTGACTCTCAGTTGCACCTCTCTTTTTGTTCCATGTGTACCTTCCCTGCTTTGTACATCATCAGTTTTTCCCTCGACTAGGGTTTGGGAAACTTTTTTCTGTCAAGGGCCAGATAAGTATTTTAGGCTTCGTAGGCCATATGGTCTTTGTGGAAACTATTCAACTCTGCCATTGTAGCATGAAAGCTACCATTGACAATGGACAAAGAAATAAGCAAGTCGGTGTTCCAATGAAATTTCATTTACAAAAGTAGGCAGTGAGTCATATTTGGCCCGTGGACTGTAGTTTGCCAACCACTGATCTGGACTATTGCAGTAGCCTCTTAACTGGTCTCCCCACCTCCCATTCTCTCTCAGGTTTACCCTCCACAGAATTTCTTTTCTAAGATAGATCTAATCATATGTGGTTGTTCTTCAAAGCCTTAGTTTGCTTTCCATTGCCTACTGGTTAAAGCCCAAAATTCTTAGCATATAGCAATTAAAGACTTGTAAAATTTGCTCCCACATATATATCCGACTTCATCTATTGCCATTCTCTGACACACCGCTAGAATACTCTTCCCCTTCTATTGACTGACTACTTAGTTAAGTAAATGCCACTTTCATTGTGAACCTGACTCAATCTTGCTTCCCATAGCGGGTAGAATTAATGACGTCTCACTCTGTGCTCCCATGGGCTATGTTAATTCTAGTATTGTAGCTCTTATTATATGTTTTTAGATGTGTTAGCCTCTTTTGTTTTCAAGGAATAGGAGCCATATTAGTTAAGGTCTCTTTTGGTTTCAAATGACAAAAACAACTCCAGCTTCTTGGCCCAGGTAAAGGCAGAGGTTGAGCTGGAAACAGTGACTCAATATCATCAGGGATGTATCTGTGTCTGTCTCTCTCTCTCCACCTCCCTCTCTCCCTCTCCAGCCCCACCTTTCCCTCATCTCTTCATCTCTCATCCCTGATTCTTTTGTATATTCTGCTTCACTCTTCAGGCCACTTTTTTCCTGAAGGCTAAAACCATGGCTACCGGGAGCTCTACACTCATATTCTCCTATCTTTGTGACAATTCCACTTGGAAAAGTCTCAGAGAAATGTTATGATGAGCTTAACTTGGATCACAGGCTCAACCTTTGGTCTAGTCACTGTGTTATCTTACGAATTACTATGATTGGTCTGTCTTAGGACATTGCTACTCTTGTGTTTAGGTGGGCTGGATCTGTTATCTACATAAAGAGGAAGGCAGACAATACCTTATTCTAGGAATACTTGTAGAAATTATAATACCTGGGATAATATAGCAAACCCAGAGAATAGGCTTCAGAACTGGATTCTGGAACTGGAAGATTGTTCAGAGACAGCTCTGTTGACTGCACTCTCTCTTCCTCTGTCTTTTCAATTCTGCCTCCACTGCCTGCTGACTCTCCTTGGGTATCTCCAGTTCATGGGCTCAAAAGAATAGATTTGATTGGTCCTGTTGGGGCAGTATGGAAAATTACATTGGAGCCCCTTAGAGGGAAGCATTTAGTACAGTACTTTGAAGTTTGGTCTGTCCCATATTTATAGGAAGTTAGTGCTTGTTTCCCCTATAAAATTCTGAGCTTTTCTTGAATCCCCAGAGTTTATTACAGACATATCTGATGCATAGTAGGTGCCCATCAAATGTTTGTTTTAAATAGACATTGACTATTACCTGAAAATTTGGAACTATCATAATTGTGTTGTTCCCATTACCACCGGGACTGTTGAAAGACACTAGGAGAGTCTGCCCGTGTTCCAAAAGCCAGAGGGTGCACCTGGTAGAGATTCAAAGGGCTGATTAAATGAATGTTGTGATATTAATGTCAACCATTATCAATAGTAATGAATATACAAGGTGTGCACCTGTATACCATTCTTTCTGGATATCATGACCCCAATTTGAATAAGTACCAATGGGTAGAGAAGAAAATTGAAGCAGCACAAAGCCAACATACTGCTCTCATGCCTGTAAGAGATGGATAAACACAGAGATACAAATGGTACTCAAGTTTTAAATTGTATTTGTGGGGCCAGCCCGGTGGCATAGCAGTTAAGTTTGCACACTCTGCTTCGGTGGCCGGACGGTTCGCAGGTTCGCACCCCGGGTGGGCGCGCACTGACGCACCACTTGTCAAGCTGTGCTGTGGTGGCGTCCCATATAAAGTAGAGGAAGATGGGCACAGATGTTAGCCCAGGGCCAATCTTCCTCAGCAAAAAGAGGAGGATTGGCATCGGATGTTAGCTCAGGGCTAATCTTCTTCACAAAAACAAAAATAAATAAATAAATTGTATTTGCTTATTTTTAAATAGATAATACAATTGTTCAAAGTTCAAGAGGTACAAATGGACATAAAGTTAAAAACTCCTTCCCACCCTAGTCCTGCAGCCCTCTGTTTTTTCCTCCCCAGAGTCAACCAATATTATCAGTTTCTTTTCTGAAAGAATTTCCTTTCAGAGATAGTTTTTGCATATTGATAGTTATTTGAAAAATATCTGTTACCTATACAATGGCTATATCTCATTCTCCTCAGCTTATCAAGCACCGCTTTAACTTGACCTGTGTTCTCAATTACTCTGCTTTTTCCCTGGAGTCAATGATCTTTCTAAGCAAGTATCATTACTTTGGGGCTTATGTATTTTTTTAATTAGTTAATTAATTAAAAGTCTTCAGAGCGAGTCTGCTTGTCTCAGTCACAGTAAAGCCTCCTTTTTGTTCCCCTAAGCAATCTTAATCAGCACCCATAAGACATCTTCCCAGTTTTTCCTTTAGATAAAACATCAAGTTGTTTCTACAGTGTCCCCCCTGTGTGCCAGGCATTGCGCTAAACACCTTACCCAGATCATCCTATTTAATCTTTATAATGATCCAATGAAATTGGTACCCTTGTGATCCCAGTTTTACAGATGGAGGAACTGAGGCCTAAAGAAGTTAACTAATTTGGCCAAGCTCAAATGGGAAGTGACAGAACTGGGATGTGAATCCAGTCTCTTTCACTCAAGAGCCCCCCCAGCTCTTGAGTATTACTCTGTACAGCTTCCAAGGAATTCAATTTTATGAAAGGAGATTAAATGGACCCTTCTAGGTAATGATAAAGCCAGTCCTAGCAGAGCCTGGGTTCCATCAAGAGCCAGGCTCTGCCCACCCTAGGTTTTTCTTTTGCCAAGTGAAAATGAGAGGAGAATTACATGCATTGATGTTTCATCCAGGTAAAGGGTGGAATGTAGCAATCTGTAAAGATCCTGGAGCTAGAAAGAAGAGGAGGGCTCTAAATATACAGGGGATGTCTACCCAGACATATGGGTACCCACAGGATTGTGGGAATCTGTGGAGGGAAAGTACCTCTTAGGAGAGGTCATCTTAGATTTCTTTTGTTAAGGCCTTAGTTGGTTCATTATTGCGTTGTTTCAGCTTCTGAGCTCAACTGCCCTAGAGAATCAGGGGTAAAAATCTTTCATTTATCTTAGAGTTTGATCTTCTACAACTGTTTTTCCCAAAAAGATACCTTGCTTTTCTTTCTTTTTTTTTTTTTTTTTGTGAGGAAGCTCAGCCCTGAGCTAACATCCACGCTAATCCTCGTCTTTTTGCTGAGGAAGACTGGCTCTGAGCTAACATCTATTGCCAATCCTCCTCCTTTTTTTTTCTCCCCCCCCAAAGCCCCAGTAGATAGTTGTATGTCATAGTTGCACATTCTTCTAGTTGCTGTATGTGGGACACGGCCTCAGCATGGCTGGAGAAGCGGTGCGTCGGTGCATGCCCGCGATCCAAACCCAGGCCGCCAGTAGCGGAGTGGCGCACTTAACCGCTAAGCCATGGGGCTGGCCCGATACCTTGCTTTTCTGATGGACTTTAGCTCTCTGTGAGCTTCTCAGAGGGATAATCAAATTAATAACATACGGAATGTCTAGTTTCGTCAGGGTTCCCCAGAAAACAAGGCCTGAGGCAAAAGTTTGTGTACTACTGCTTTATTTGGGAGTGCAAATCAGTGTGAGGGAGATGGACTTAAAAAGAGAAAAACTTCATACAAAATAATGAAGCTTGTATTTTATTGTCCAGGGTTTTGGCCTTGAATTTTGTATTCCAGAGATCCCTGGGTATGTGTGACTACTACTAGTTTTAAAAGTCTGGCTTGGGATGTGGGAACAGTCTTTGGGGGAGGAGAGGGCAAGTGAATTGTTACTTATGAAAAATTTAAGTGTAGGCTCTCTCATACATAAAAAAAACCTTGAGTTGATTTTTCTCTTTACAATTACAATGAAATTTATCCAAATATATAAAGGGCTAAGTTATAGGAAAACCAGTCTATATAGGGTAACTTAAGAAAGGTAGACATTCACAGAGAAAACATTATAATTTGTAAGTATTACTAAACACAGAAGAGAACTTATAAGGTTAGAATTGTATTTTAAAAGATGTCTTTGGATAAAATCAAAGGTTAATTTATAAATGTATTTGTTGAAATAATATTTTATTAAAAATACTATATCTTGAAATATCATGGAAAAATTTCTTGTTCTGGCTTATATGCACTCTGTGAAGGTGTTTTTCATAACACGAATGAACTGGAATGTGGCAAATAATTTGGTTTACATATCATTTTTTAAAGTGGGGGAGAAAAGTGGTATTGTAGACATAAGCCAAGCTGAATCTGTGATTTCTAGGGTCAGCTCAGTAGAAAAGGGGAGTCCTTAACCTGCTGTTGATTGTATTTGCATCTAGATCTAGAATCCAGGTTATGTACAACCAAAAAGTTAACAGAAAGTTAGAGGCTTATTTAATACATCATTTTCTAACATGCAAAATCATTCCTATAGCTCTTATTACATGAACTCCAAGGTGAAATGGGGAGAAGGGGAAGGGTTAATTTCTCTAGACTCTTTTAACCCAGTTTCATAATCCAGAAGAATGAGCTGTTTCAGTTAGGATGGAAATAATGCTACTAAATACAAAAACAAAATACATACTTAATACCCTACTGACAGATTGAGTTCTGCATTCTGTTTTATTTATATTCTAAATGTATACAAATGTTTAAAGATTTATGAAGCAAATATTTTGTTTTTTGCAGAAATTATCTAGACAAGACAGATGCTATAAAGGTGAGAGCACATAAACTATTTTTTAGGATGCTTTAGTTCTGTTTTACCGTCAATTTATATAGTTTTTGAATAATTGGCTTTAGTATAAAATTACATTTTAGCCTAGATAATAAAAATGTTTATATAAAAGCTATGAATAAATTATTTCATATGCCTCAAACTAAAATAATAATGATAATGCTAGTTTTTATTTCTGCTTTTATTTTAGGCACCAAAATATAGACAGAATGGCAGATTGCTAGTGTTTGATCCAAAGGGTAAATGATTTATTACTTAAAAAGAATATGTTTGACAGCCATTTTATCTTAAATATCTGGAATGGTTGAGTGTGGTTGAAAGACTTAGCAATTAAATCCTTTATTATATGGTCTTTCTTTCAAAAAGTGCCTAAATATTTGCCTATCAAGAATTTCTATTAGGAACATCACTATTGATAAAATACTGAGTTTTTTTTTCTTCTCTTTCAGAAAGAGTGACGATTGAACCCAGTGCAACAATGTCAGAGTAAGATGTCCCTGGTTGTGCAGCTGATCTATCATATGCCTTTTAAGCAATTAGAACTAGATAATGCAATCATTTGTCACCCAATTAAATTTGAAAGGCCAGAAATACATGGATTAGCACTTTAGCTTTTGCTTCAGTCAAAGCAATTGTCCTAGATAAAAGGGCATTTAAAATGAAAAATGAATTTAGATAAAAATGTAGAGGCATAGATAATATTCACTTCTACTTTCTAAATGCTTAACCACCAAGTATTCTGTATTTTATTTATATCATTTTCATTGCTCATTCCTGTTTCCCTTTGATACTTGTTTATTTCTTTCAGAATATCTCTTTAAATTAATATATACTTTAAAATTAAACAAATTCTTTATTTACTGAGATGAATCGTTATTACTAAATAAGGAAAATAATCACCCAACTAGTTGAAGAGATTGGTGTTAAAAAGAATCAGTCTGGTTTTAATTTAGTAGCTAAATATTAAGTACCCGCTTTGTTCAAGGGATTGATTCTGATAATTCATTAAAGCCCTTCTTGATATGATCATCTCCTCCCCCAGAAAAAAATATTCTATTATTTATTCTATGAAAAGTTACACTTTGAAAGTTGATCATAAAACACATAGAGATCAATTATTGACGGATTGGTAGGCACCATTCTAGTGGGATTCTATTCAAATTGATATTATTTTGGTTTATTCTGAATATTATTGGCTGGGAAAAATTCTACATTATGTATGTTCATTTTTATACTGTCAAAGCTAAAAATTAAAATTAGAATCTAACTTGGTTTTTGTTGTAAATTATATATTAAATACATATTTTTATATTAAAGAGAAAGTAATGTATAACAGATCAATGACAGAGAATGTTTATTTCAGATTAAATGTTATAGAAACCAGAAAAAGTAAATACCTTGTTAAGTATATTAATCTATATGTAAATATATATATCCTATTACATGGTTGAAAACATATTGAAATAAAAAAATCTAAGAAAATTTTAGTAGTCTTTGAGGGAAATATGATATAACTTTCAATAATAATAAGGGAAGTTAGTAGGTCATTAATGAAGATAATTACTATTGTGTCTATGAATCCCACTGTTCATAGACTGTGGTAACAGTGTGGGAACTAGAGCAAGGGGTAATCTACATTCTGAGGTAGTTAAATCCAAGGATAAATTAAATGCAGCCTGGGCCAAAATAGAAAGCAAAGTGATTACTTGTTCTCTTGATCTCATTAATACTTGCATCTGCTTATCAAACTGCTTTTTGTGAGGGCAAAATGATCATGTTCCCTTCAATTCACTTGCAGAGAAGAGTTTGAGTTTGGTTGTTTGGAGTGGGAGAGAAGGAGGAATGGGTAGTGTAGCCAATAAGCTTCACAGGTGAGTGGCTTTGTCACCTCAGGTACCTTACCCAGAGTTGAAGGTAAACAGGACCAGTCCTGGAAAAAAATGGTCAAGTGGGAAAATAGAAAATCATGGGGGCCTTTTGCTTGTGGAACAGTGTGACTGACCTGCACAGTTGGTAAATTTTCCCATTGTAGCTTCCATTCTAATCTCCACCCTCCTACTGGCTCCATAGTCTGACTGGCAAGTGGAATTTGCCAGAAGGTCCTATCCGGGTTGGGTTATGGAAAACTAGAAGTTTTCTTTCCCCGCCAGTTCTCTGCTTTAATCTTTTGATTGATTATTCTTTCTAGTCAGAGGCTCAAGAAGTGTGTGGACTTTATAAACCAGGAGTTTCAAACTTCTCTGCACACAAAGCCCACATTTATCATTTCCTTTTTTCCTCATGGATCTCATGTGTGAAAGATTTTGTTTACTCAACAAATTGCACTTAATTAACAAACTATTTTCAGCAGTAAAAGTAAAAGATATCTTTAATGCTGGGCAAAGTTTTTTAGATATTGGACCTTTGATCTGTTGGGTTTTGGTCAAGCTTTCGAGCATACTTAAAAATGTGAGGGGAAAATGGCTGAAGCACATCCAGAGCATGGTTGGAAACATTTTATTTATAGGTTATTTCATAATCATATGTTTTATCTTTTCTACTAAAATTCATGACAGGTTATTTTTTATTTCTATTTTTACACTTTAAGTAAATGCCCATTTGGACGCAGACCAAGGTTAGCAAGAAAACTTTATACCTCACCAGCACAAGTCTCTCTAAATGTAGCTAAGACGTTCTCAGAAAAGTAAGTTTTAATTAACTTTGTTTTTAAGCCCATGTTTGGCAAACATAAATCATTTTAAAACAAAGTTTAAAATATAAACTTCCTGAAAAAATTATTCCAATAGAAATTCGGGGACATTTCATAAATATGCCCAATGTTCTTAACACACTAAGGAACAATCCTGAAACCTAGGTTATCTACCCTCTAGCATAAATATGTTCCAGTGGGATATCTAACTTGACTAACTCTCTAACCTTAGTAAATACTAAATTAAATACCTTCCATTTCCAAAGGATATTACATCAAGTAAAAATTTGAATCTTTCCTCAGTTGTAACTTCAGGAAATTGTAATTACAATTTAAATTGTATTTAAATTAGAGAAAACAGGTCTTTTAGAGTATCCTGGTTAGAGGCATTATTACCATAAATAACATCAGTTTCTCAGATGGCAGTCAATAGATTATAGTTGAAGAGGAGGTTGGATTTTGGGCCTTTGATTCTTTGAAAGTGTGTGTGAGAAAGACTACAGAAAGTGAGCAGAAGAGGAATTCATATTTTACTGTTAAAATGATGATTTGGTCAATTCTTATATGTATTTTTATGGCATGTTCACTGCTTCCAAATAGTAATATCCCATTTATCTTCAGGCTGTTGAGTATGTTGGCTTCCTGCATGTTGTGTCCTTAAGATTATTAAAGGTATTTCCAATTATTCAACTACCCAGAACTATACTAGATAAATTCCCCTCCTTAGGGATATAACTTAGTGAATATATATATTCAAAGTACCATATTTCATAGATTCTAAAGCACACATATTTTCTTCATATTTTAACATCTCTTACAATTGATGGCATCTTACACTTAAACTTGGCAATGCTTTTTCTTTCTTAAATCGTGGTATGTCTTATAATAAATAGATGATATCTTAGATTCAACAAAATGCTGTAATTCTTGGGGGAGAAAAGGCAGTAAAGCCCTTTCATCTAGATTAGATATTAGAGCATACAAATTCTAGTAATCACTTATGGTGACCTTTGGCATAATAGGAATCTCACCATGCTAAAAATTGAATACTTAAGTGACTTCTCAACTTTTCATATGTAGAATTTCTTCTTGGATGCTTTCTTTCTTAGAAAGTGGAGGAGGGCAGAGGCAGAACAAATGTAAATTATCTTTGCTCTGCATTTTTCATTACCAGAGAGGGATTTTGCTTTAGCATCGTATACTGGGGAAGTGAAGATTCCCGTAGTATTAAGACTATAACAAGTTGTTCAGCCTATTTGCTAAATCACTGTACAAGACCACTAACTTAACTAATGTTCTGGATTCACATTTCAGTGGGGAGTCACCATAACTGTGGGGAAAAAAATAATACTTTACATCTTTTTATATCTTTCCATGCAAACTAGAAGTTGAATTTTTTAAACTTGGTAAAGGAGACATATTAAAAGAATCTTAAGACCACAAAAGACAAACTTGGGTTTCTTTCCACCAGCACGTGTGCCTGTCTTTGCAAACAGAGTGCACCACACAAGAATCCTCTGTCTCAATGCGTTATTTATTGATATGAAGTTTCAGGCTTAAAGGCTAAAAGATAAAATTAACATATTTTTATTTCAACTACTTAATGAAAAAGCAGGCTACTTTATATTATGACCAAGGGTTAATATTAGTGTTGGACTCTCTCCATAAGTCTTAGCAATGGTAAGAATTGATTTACAAATTTAAAGAAAAAAACTCAAGGCTAGTATTCCTTAAATAGTTTTATTCCATCATATCGCAATGATGTGCCAAAGACATTCATATAACTGATTGCTTATATGATCTATGTTAAAGAACTATGGAAAGATTCTAAGAATCTTTACACAATGATAAATGCCAAATAGAAATAGAATTTTAATCAGTAAAAATTATTTTTAATGCTTTTCCACAAAGAAGATACTGCATTTAGCTATTTAGTTTATTGTTGGTATATTGTGTGCCTATATTAAATGTGTGTATGTGTGTGAACCCATCTAAAGCCTTAAACAGAGCTGTAACCTAAGGAAGTATGTTTTCTTTATCTACTTTACCATTTAGGAAGGAAGTCTCTTCAAAAAATATTGAAAATAAAATCTCTTTAAAGAATACCGAGAATAGAATATCTTCAAAGAGTATTGAAAATAAAGATATAAAAACAAATCTACAGTCTAAGCTATGGTCATCTTCCTTCTTAAAAGAAAGCACAGGTAATAACATTTGTCTTGAGTAACTGTAGCTTCTAATTTAGCCCTCCTTATCCATGACCTCTGGGATGTTGACAACTCTGTAGGTCTGGGGTGGATTATAGGAATCAGTAACTTTTCAAATTCATGTACTGGATGATTCTGATATACAGTCAGGTATGGGATCCATGGGTATTGTTATTTATTATTTATAACATGATAATGGTAGGGTATTAAATTTTAGAATGAATTAAAATACCTATGAAAGCATTAACAAGTTCCATTCATTCAACAGTGATTTATTGAATGCCAGGCACTGGTTTAGAAGCTGTGGATATAATAGTTGGCAAGTAGGCAAGGTCCTTGCCCTTACAAAGTTCACATTCTAGTGGGAGATAGACAGCCAACTATTAAAAATAATAAACAAAAACAAACACAAATAAGCAAGACAATGACAGGTTGTGATGGGTGCTATGAAGTAAATAAATGGCACCTGAGAGAAGACCACCTTAGATCTAGGGATCAGGAAACGTCTCTCATGATGCTCAGTAAGTGTTTGTGAGTTGAATGAGACAGTTCCTGTGACATCACACAAAGTCTTTAATTCCCTGTTGTGACCTTCCCTGATGATATCAGTGTAATGAGTCAGTGAACAGGCTGGATACACACTAGAAGATCAGGGTGGTTGTGAGCCGATGGAGACTGTAAATGAAACAGAAGCAGGTAGATGGCCTGAATAGCCCCGCCATCCTTTTCTTGGAAGGACTTGGTATCCCTTTTCAGGGTAGCACTTTTTGTTTAGAGTCAGGAGTTTGCTTTAGGGTCAGGAGTTTTGTCAATTTTTTTCTTTTTTGGTCTGCATTGTCTTAACATTGTCTTCTCTTGAGTTCTCTTGGATTTTCTCATTTCCTTCTTTCTAACACAAGTGTTTCTGTGTTATTTAGAGTAACTCATGGCCACATTCCCATAAAAGAAGGCATCTCACAGGACTTCCCAGACACTCAATCTTACAAGAAAAGGGATGGTGTAGCACAAGTTCAGTTTGAAACTGTGAAAGACATCTGTAGAGCCAAAGGAGTTGGCAAGCTCACACAATAGTATTTCCCAAAGAGATAATTTTAGGAAACACGTAGTAAACATTTTTTTTAATTACTTTAGTAGTACTATATTTTAATGTGTGTTAGAAAAAAATAATATAAGACATAGTTAAGAATATGGGCTCTGGAGCCAAACTGACTCCCAGATTTACCACTTAATTAGTGGTGTGAAGTTGGGCGGGTTATTTAATCTCTCAGTCCCTCAGTTTCAACTATGAATGGGATAAAAATAGCACACACCTCATTGGCATGTTGAGAGAATTGAATGAGTTAATACGTGTAATGTTCAGAAGAATAATGGCATATAATGTTGGTTATGATTATTATGTTGCTTTTATTACTACATCCATCAGTTTCATAGATGATAATATTTATGTTCTGATAATTTATAAGTTAAAAAGTAGATTCAAAGAAAAATATTAAGTAAATAGTATAGATGATACTCATATATGGCAAAATGGATGAAGATAGAATAAGAATTACTGAAGTTTGGAAAATATTCCAATACATTGTGCCATGGAGATTTTACCTCTTAAATATTTCTCTGTCCCCTCTTCTCCATCCCTATTTTACCAGCGCCCTATCATTCATCATCTCTCTCCCTTGGACTTTTTAAAGAGACCTTTAACCTCCTTGCTCTTTTTTTTTTTTTTTTCTTGTCTCCCCTCAAATACGCTTTCCACCGTGCTATCCAAGTGTTCCTTCAGAAATGCAGAATTTATCATACTTATTTCCCTACTTAAAAATCTCTCACTAGTAGCCCCTTCATTCTTAGGATAAAGTCCTAACTCCAAGGCTCCTGGCCTGCAAGACTCTCCATTCTCCAGCTAGCCCCTACCTACCCCTCTCGCCGCCATGTCTGTCACCATTTCAGCCTCAACCTTGACCCTTAAGCAGCATCAAACTGTTTGTAGCTCCACACACGTTCTTGTTTCTGCATTGGCTCATGCTATCCCCTCTCCTTGGAGAACTGATCCACTCAGATTGGACAATTCCTGAACACTCTCCAGACCAGCGTGGGGCCCTCCTCTGTTCTCCCATTTACCTTGTACACATCTTTATCACTGTTCTTTCATACTGGTTTATAATTATCCATTATGTTTCTGACTCGCCATTGGAGTGTGACTGAGTACGCTGAGGTCAAGGACTGTTCATTTTTGTGTTCCTGGGACTCAGCATAGTGCTGGGCACTGAATGGGTAGTCGGTAATGCTTATTTTTTATTTTACAGTCATCTATGTTTGGTGATAGGTACTGTGGCTTGACATGAAGAAAAATCATTAATAACGTTATGTAATCTCTGGTTATGTGTAGAATACTTCACGTGTATCTCTTCCTAATTTGTGTGCGTGTGTGTGTGTATTGAGGGAGAGAGAACTTTATTCTCAGATATCCAAGGATTGACATGATCTGCCTAAGAAGTCTTATTTGCTTCTCAGCCTCTCCAGTCTTACTTGTCCTCTCCAAGCTCTTTATTTAGTACTTACCTTCCTATTAGAACAATTTGGGAAGTGTATTTTTGGAGATAGAATAGCAGTAATTTCTTTTTTCTTTAAATTATTATATTCTTTATAAACAAAACTGTTTTCCATTTATTAAAATTTCATGCACTAAACAGTTAACACTAACATCAGCTCAGTGTTATTGGTTTGGGTTTTTTCTTCTTGCACTTGGCAGTTTTATTACCTTTTTTAGAAATGGAAATCAGATGAAGTTTATTGCAGTGCTGTTTAGTCATGAAAAAAAATAAACTCCAGAACAGGAAGCCATGTAGTAAACATGTACACTTATTATGTTATAATTTAGGAATAACCATTTTTAGTTTTTGAAATTTTCTATATTTATTGATTAAATGATGTATATTCTGTTTTAGGTAGAGTTGGCAAAGATGCAGTCATTGCAGAGCAGGCAAAAAATAATGAATATTGCCTTCAAGATATTGATGATAAGTTGTCCAAATCAACAGATGATGGTGGTAAAGATGATACCAATGGTGAAGATAATGATGAAGACAGTAACCCTAATAAGGATACTCATGCCCCATTAGAGTTAATGGCAGAAGTAAGTTTTACTTGTATTATATTATAATTTAAGAAACTTAAAAATATTTGAAAAACTAAATCGTATATAGCCTTGAAGATTAAAAAAATCTGGTAAACAGGAGAAGGCATTCCTGGCATAGGAAACAGGTTGTGCAAAGGCATTGAAACATCACATGCAGAAATTGTACATAAACATTTACTGATAATTCTATGAAGGACAAAACAATTTTACCTCCCTTGTGGTTTCACAGTCTACCTTTAATTAATATTGTACAACTTCATGTATATCGTAAGAACTTCATAACAGTACATTTTCATTTCCCTCTTCTCTTCCTTTGTACTGTTGTTACCATACATTTTATTCTACATATAAGCCCCACAATACATTATTATTTTTGTGTTAAATGGTCAATTATCTTTTAAAGAGATTTTTTAAAAATTGGAAAATATCTTTTTTGGTACACATTTCTGGAGTTCTTCAGAGTTTTATGTAGATCCAAATTTCTACCTGATATTATTTTCCTTGTACCTGAAAGACTTCCTTTAGTATTTCTTATAGTGCAGTTCTGCTGGCGTTGAATTCTCTGAGCTTTTGTTCGTCTGAAAAAGTGTTGATTTCACCTTCATTTTTAAAGGATATTATTCCTGGAGAATTCTAGGTTGCCAGGTTTTCTTCTGTGCTTTGAAAGGTTGCTCCATTGTCTAATAGTTTGCATAGTTTCAGACAAGATGTCTGCTGTTATTCTTATCTTTATTCATCTGTATATGTCTTTTTGTCATTTATTTATTTATTTATTTATTTATTTATGTGTGTGTGTGTGTGTGTGTGTGTGTGTGTGTGTGAGGAGGACCAGCCCTAGGGTAACATCCAATGCCAATCCTCCTCTTTTTTGCTGAGGAAGACTGGCCCTGAGCTACCATCCGTGCCCATCTTCCTCCACTTTATATGGAACGCCGCCACAGCATGGCTTAACAAGCGGTGCATCGATGCGCTCCCAGAATCCAAACCAGTGAACCCCGGGCCACCGCAGTGGAGCACGCGCACTTAACCACTTGCGCCACCAGGCCAGCCCCCTGTCTTTTTGTCTTTTAAACATTTTTCATCTGTATTTCTATTTTTGGTGATTTGATTATGATGTGCCATGATGTGGTTTTCTTCATATTTCTTCTGTTCATTGAGATTCTTGGATCTATGAGTTTATAGTTTTCACCAGGTTTGGAAAAATGTTCAATTATTAAGTCTTCAAATATATTTTCTGACCTCTGCCCTCTCTCTTTTTATCTAGGCTACAATTACATGTATGTTAGACCACCCAATATTGTCACAAAGATCACTGATGTTCTTTTTTTCTATTTCTCTAGATATTTCATTTTGGAAATTTCTATTGCTATGTTGTCAAGTTCATGATCTTTTCTTTGCTATTATAATATGCTGTTAATCCCATCTTCTCTCCCCCCCTTTCTCTCTCTCTCTATATATATATATTCATTTCAGATATTTTATTTATCATGTCTAGAAGTTTTATTTAAATATTTTTATATCATTTCTCTCCTCATCATTTTCATATTTTTGTCTAGTTTTGAGAATATGGCTTATATTTATAATAGCTATTTTAACATGCTTGTGTGGTATGCTATCATCTTTGTCAATTCTAGGTCAGTTTTTATTGATTAAGTTTTTTCCTGCTTATGGATCATATTTTCCTGCATCTTTGCATGCCTGGTAATTTTTTACTGAATCCTAGGCATCGTAAATTTTATGTTCTTGGGTACAAACTTTTGGTTTTTTTTAAAAAAAAATGTTGTTGGACTTTGATCTGAGACACAGTTGAGTAACTTGGAAGCAGGTTTCTCTTTTTGAGTCTTCATTTTAAGCTTTGTTGGGCGAGTGCAGAGCAACCTTCATAGTATAGGGACACTTCTAAGGCAATACCCGTATGAGGACTCTTCCCAATGCTCTGTGTATTAGGAGGATCTTCCGCTCTGGCTGGAGAGAACATGAGCTCTTCTCAGCCCTGTGTGAGGTCCAGTGATTGTTCTCCCTGCTCATTCTAGTGATTCTTTCTCTATCCTCTGATAGTTTCTTCATACTTACATGCAGATCAGTACCAGCCAAAGACTCAAAGAGACACCTCAGCAGATTACTGGAGTTCTCTCTCTTTGTGAAGCTCATCCTCTTTTGAAAATTATAGAGCCCTTGGCCTCTCTGAACTCCAAACTGTGTTATTTCAACTCAGAGAGATCTCTCATCTTGTTTGTATTCTCCCTGCCCGTGCTGGCACCTAGAAACAGCCTAAAAGCAGTAAAATAAGGCAATCATAGGACCCATCTTGTTTCCCTTTTCTCAGAGATCATTGTCTTGTAATGTCTGTTGTCCAGTGTCTGAAAACTGTTGTTTCACTTATTTTGTCCAGTTTTGTGTTTTTTTAAGGAGGGGAGAGTAAATCTGGTCTCTGTTAACTCCATCATAGCTAGAAGCCTCAATTAGAATTTTAGCACAATGAAAATGCTAATATGCTTGCCTTCTTAGATAATTTAACCCATATGCTAATTTATCCCATGGAATCATATAAGGAAATCAGACATATTTATTATGTTTTTCTCCTAGAATAAAGCATATGTAGGGAATTTTGAAGCTTCCTTAATATTATAAGGTGCTTTTAAGAAGGGGGAAAAAAATTGATTCCAAGTGTTGGAACGATTTCACTTGACCAAACACACTTTTGACTGAATATCTAAATCATTCATGAATTATAGAGCATTCAGAGAGAGACCCTGTTTGCCATAACCAAACTGTCTGGAGTTGCTCATTTTATTTCTTTTCTCTTTCTTTTTTGACATTTAATTATAAAGGTAATCCTTGAATTCATTTTCGTATAAGTATTCAGACAGTATGAAATTGCTTATTTTCGTGTCTTGTGCTGCTATGCATAAGATCTTTTGTTTTCAGAATGCATCCCTTTTTAATTTTCACAACTTTTTATTTTGAAAATTTCAAACCTGTAGAAAAGTTGAAAGAGTATAACAATGAATACACTTTACCTAGATTCACCACTTCTTAACATTGTGCTACATTTGCTTTATCTCACTCTTTTCGTAGATGAGGCATACATATAACCTAGATATATATTTTTGGCAGAAACCTTTGAAAGTAAGTTGCAGACATCGTAAAACTTCACTGCCAAATACTCAACCATGCGTCTCCTAAGAATAAGTTCATTCTTCAATATAACATCATACCCTTATCACATCTAAGAAAAATTAACAATAATTTTGTGATAAAATATAATATTATATTCAAATTGAGATTTCCCAATTTGTCTTTAAAATGGCTTTTATAACTGGATTTTTTTCCAGTCAGAATTCCATCAAAATTCATGTTTTGAGTTTAGTTGTTAAGCATCTTTTTATTTTGAATGTCACAAATAATTTAATATAAGACCAATTTTTTAAAACCTGTCTTCAGCTTAATTTTGAAGTCTTAAGTAATTTTCATGAAAGTCTTTAGCCAGATATTCATTGCATGAATATCTTAATTTCACTGCCTTTTGAACTATTAAAAGAAAATATGTTTTATGTTAACAACCACAACAACAAAAAATAGGTCAATGCAAAGGAGCCTTTGAAATTGATTCCATGCTCCTTATCATTTTCTGAGGCTAGTATTAATATAATGTTTTATTAAGTAGACTAGATATTAGTTGACATTAAGAAATTCTTGTTAGTTTTTTTAGGTGTGATAGCGATAATGTGATTGAGTTGTTAATTTAAAGTGAAATGAGATGATATCTGTAAACTGCTTTAAAATAATCTAGGCAGAGGCAGGAAAAGAGTGTGTGGTGATACTGATAAAGCTAGATTGGCAAAATGTTAATTTTTGAAGGTCAGAATTGGGGACATGTATTTCTTTTACTATTTTCTCTACATCTGTGTACATTTAAATTTTCCATAAAGATTTTTAAAATGTAAACGACAACTGCATATTATACTGGTCACATTTTCTGACCGAGATCAATTAAACTAGGCATTAATAACAAAAATAATACAATAACAAATTAAAACTACTTAAAACTAAAAGATATTCTTCTAAGTGACACTTGAATTAAAAATAAAAATCATAACTAAACTCATAAACTATTTAAAAAATAGTGATAACCACAACACTAAATATTAAGACTTTTGAAAAGAGCATAAAGTTTCAAATGCTTTGAGGACGATGATGAAGATGATTCAAGGAAGAATGACAATAAATGAACTAAATATTAATGCCAGAAACTAGAAAAAGAACAGAATAAACCGAAGGAAAATAAGAAAAAGAAAGAAATTAATAATTCAAACTAAAAACCAAATTAATATATCAATTCAAGAGCTGGATATCTGAAAAAAGAATGACATAGATGAACCACTAGATGTCAAAATTGAAATGGAAGAAAACCACAAATAGGAATGAAAATGAGCATGTCTTAACCTTAGAAAAGAATAGATTTTAAAAATGTAAGAGAATTCTATTTCATGAGTGAACATAGCATTTGTTAGTATGTGAATAAATGAGAATTGTGATGAAATTAATGATTTATAGAAAAATCTCTAGAAGAGTTCTGTTTACATTAGAAGAATATAAGTAATCTAATACTCATGGGAGAAACTGAGAAAACTGGTAGAGAATTGCTTCTTAAAATGGCCCCTGAGTATTTATCAAATATCTGGAAATGTGTGAAAAGTGTCTCTGTATCACCTGATGTCCCTATCTCTTGCAGAGTAAACCTAGTGTACCTGCATATGGCTCAGAATATGTCCCACACAAGCAAGAACAATCATCCAAGTGTAGGGTTATTTTTTAATGGAAATAGTCTAAATAACTAGTAATAGAAGGTTAGTTTAGTAAATTATAGCCTAAGTAAAAAATATATAGGAAAATTTAATTCCATGGGGAGAAAATGTCATGATATGTGTTTTTTTTTAAAAAGTTACTGAATAATCCTGTTTTTTTAATTGATGTCTTAATAGTTTATAATATTGTGAAATTTTAGTTGTACATTATTGTTTGTCAGTCACCATATAAATGTCTCTCTTCACCCCTTGTGCCCACCCCCCGAACCCCCTTGCCCCTGGTAACCACCAAATAGTTCTCTCTGTCCGTGTGTTAGTTTATTGAATAATCCTAGTTTTTGTAAACATGTTCATTTATGGAAAAAAAAATACTAAATATACATGAAGATGTTAAAAATAAACATCTCTGGGTAGTAGAAATATAGATGGTTTTTAATTGGGGACAGAATGTGTTTATTTAGCTTTTAAATTTCCTACATACAAAAATATGTATTACTTTGTAATAAGAAAAATATAATAAGAAACTGGGCCAGTGGTATAGTGGTTAGGTTCGCACACTCTGTTTCAGCGGCCCGGGGTTCATGGGTTCAGATCCTGGGTGCGGACCCACATACCACTCATCAAGCCATGCTGTGGTGGCGTCCCACATACAAAATAATAGAGGAAGATTGGCACAGATGTTAGCTCAGGGACAATCTTCCTCAAGCAAAAAGAGGAGGATTGGCAATAGATGTTAGCTCAGGGCCAATCTTCCTCACCAAAAAAAATATATATATGTATATAATAAAAATAGTAAAAGCAAAACTGGATGGTAGAAGAGCAATACTGGAAAATACTGAATATACATAATTGTAAATCTACATTTTTTTTACTAAGTATTGTCTTGTAATTATGGACTGAGTTCACAAATAAAAGCTGTATCTGAACCAAAGGGATATTAAAGTGATTAATATCTTCACTATCTCTGCCAGTTGAATCAACCTGCATATTCTCAAATTGTTCAGTAGTAGATATATAGTGTGGCTGCAGCAAAGTAGAGGTGTCATACATATTCTTTGTTGCCTTGCCATGAGAAATCCTTAAATATTCCTAATTGATTGATTACAGACTCACTCTTGGAAAAACGTGTAAATGTTAAAAGCAAAATAGTTAATCATGAATGAAATATTTTCTAGGGAGTTTATACTTGACATTTAAATTCTCTCTGAAACTACTTATCTTAAGAATTTCTTCATGTTTTCCAGTTCCTGAGAGCAGAAATGAACCAAGACTATCATTTGGCAAAAAAATTATGTCAGATGAGTAAGTACAAACTACTTTTCTGTTTTCCAATCTTCTCTTTGTTTCTAAATACATTCCATAATATGTAAGATGGTTTGATTATCATAAGTCTAGTGAATTCCCTGATGAGTGTCTCAATGATTCATTGATAGTAAATTAGGTTGATTGGTATAAGGACTAATTTAGAATTCTAGAATGACTTTGAGTGGGATAAACTAACAGAGACTAATTACCACCACTGAAAAATAAGTCAAAATCCTTACCTTCATAGTAATGGGTTAGTAACTTTATGCCTTTAGTTTCAAAGAAGTGTCAGGTGATGCAGCAAACCTTACTTAATATGCAATTATTCTACGAATATTTAAGTGCCTATATGTGCCAGGTACTGTTCTAGGCATTGGAAATACAGCAGTCAACAAGACAGATAACAATCCCATATTTTATATCTAGTATCAGATAATAAACTCATATGTAACTATTGTGTCATAAATAAGTGCTATGGAGGAAAATAAAGGAGGGAGGAAGGAATAGAAAGTACTGGGAGGAAACAAAGTAGTTTTCGATCAGATGGTCCAGGAAGGCCTCACTGACAGACTTGAGCAAAGACTGGAAGAAGCTGAGGAAATTAGTCATGTGGATATGTGGAGGAAGTGTGTTCTAGGCAGGACTCACTGTGCTGAGATGTGAATGGGCCTGATGAGGAACGGCACGGAGAACAGTGTCACCGGAGCCAAATAAGCAAGGGGAAGTATGTTGATGAGGTCAGAGAGGTTATGGGCTGGGGGTTGTGCAAATCACAGGGCATCTTTTCACACTTTAAGGACCTTGGCTTTTTGTCTGAGTGAGGTGGGAAACCATTGGACACTTTTGAGTAGAGGAATAGTATGATCTACCTTACTTTTCTTTTTATCTTTGGTTATTAGTGGTTTAACTTGTTCAAAATAGTTGTGATTTTCTTTATATTTACACAAAGGGAACTTTGGGAGGTTTGCTAAGTTTCTTAAATCTGTGGGTTGATGTTTTCATCAACTTTGAAAATTTCTTAGCCATTACCTTTTCAAATATCACTTCTGCCCTATTCTCTCTCTCTCTTCTCTTCTTGGGTCTCCAATTTGACATAACTTAGACTTGTTTTCATGGTATCCCACATGTATCTTATACTCAGCTGTGTTGTTTCCATTTCTTTTTATTTCTCTGCTTCCATTTAGATATATTCTATCAACCTGTTTTTAAGTTAACTTATCTTCTGTTGTGTACAATTTGCTATTAAAACTATCCAGTGAGTTATTAATTTCAAAGATTGTATTTTCCAATTTTAGAAAGTCCATTTAATGATTTTGAAAGATGCCAGCTCTCTGTTGAAATCCACAGTCTTTTCAACTATTTTGCCCATCTTTTTCTCTAATACATTACTCATAGTTATTTTAAAAGAGAAAATGGCAACTCTACAATTCATGTTGATAAAAGGACTCAAAATATTAACTAGTGTTAGACTTAAGTTAAAAGTCCTTGAAGTGAAAGCATGCTATAGGGATTGTGAGGGTCTGCTGCTTGCCTCACACAGAGTCTCTACTGTGGATACAGTACTTCTTAAATCATTGGCTAATTTTTAAAATGGGTCTCTTGAATACTTTAACACTACCGATTTTCTATCCAAGGTAAATAATTTGCCTTGTTTAATCCTTTCAAGCTTTTGACCTTTAGAGCCATCGAATAAAATATTTTGATCAAAACTATTTTCGGTGGCCCACAAACATAGAATTTCCAATCAGAAGGAATCCTTAGAGAAAACCACGTCCAAGTCTCTATTTTTGTGAATAATGAAACTGAAGCAGAGAGAGGTTAAGCAGCTTGCTCAGCCCCACCCAGGGAGATAGTGACACAGCCAGAGCTGGAACCCCAGCCTCCTTCTCCCACAACACCTTTCTTCTCTGTGAGGCTAGGGTAGAAGTGAGTGATTCTGTAGCTCTGGCTCCCAGTTCTCTGTGTTTCTTGTGGAGCCTAATTGTGGGAAAATTTATGTATTGTATTTCCCCATTCATCAATCATTTTAGAAAGCCTCTGGCTGAAGCCTACACAATATATGCACTAATACCACCACATCTGTTAGTCAGTTTTGGCTGTTAGCCCTGCAGTATGCTATGTAAACAGCAGGTGTGCAATAAAATGCTTATTGACCTAACTCAAACCAGTAAACACACATTACGTGCCAGGTCAATGGGGATGAAAAAGTTCAAACTGATCTATCTTAATGGGGTTATATCCTTTTAAAAACTCACTCCCTTCCTTCCTTCCAACAAATATATATTGAGCACCAACTGTGTACCAGACATTCTGCTGGGAGCTGGAGAGAAAGCAAGAATCTGAGCTCTAAACCCTCTTGGGGTTGACATTAGACATGGTTTGGTTTGGTTTTCACACATACTGGCTCATCCAGTAACACTGTTCCACTACTTTCTGTCAGTGTCAATTAGTGATGCCTCTAAAACCAAGAATTAGGCTATAAGAAAAAGAGCTGTGGAGGGCCCTAAGACAGGCACCATGTTCCAGGGAGCCAGTTGAAGAAGAGCGTTGCTCCCACAAGGAAGAAGGAGCTGACTGGGGGCGTGCAAAATAAGATTGGCGCCCTTGAGGCCGATTCCCAGCCAACGATGTGAAATTAGGGAGGCTCGGGTTTAGCAATGCCAAGCAAGTTCAAGGAAGAATGGAGAGTTGGAGACAGACTCTGTCTCAGGGAGAAGAAAGTGCTGGTTCTTTGATGCCAATAGGAACACTTGGCTGAGGGCTGCCCACAGTTCCTCTCTGTATTCACAGCAACAGACAAAATGAATTTTTTTAATCTAGCATGGACCCCAAAATATTATGTGTAAATTCTTACAGTATAGATATTCTTTTGTCTCTTTTTTCCATCTTCTAGCTTTTCTACAGAGCACTCCTCCTTTCTCTCTATATTTATAAATTTATATATGTAAATGTAGATTATATGTTTACACATTTATGTATTTATTGAGCACCTACTATGGGAGTATTTTTTGTTTAATTTACACTGTTTAATTCTTAAATCTACTCTGTGAGGCAGGTATTATTAACCCCACTTTCCAGATGAGGAAATTGAGGCTTAGCAAGGAAAACTAATTCACACCAAGTCACACAGCTACTAAGTGATAGAGTTAGGACTCGATCCCAGATGTGGCTTGAAAGACTATGATTTCCATTTCCTCATTTGATTTATAAGCTTATATTTCTAGCCAAGCAGGCAGAGACTTGGAAAAGAAATACTTTTGTGGATTAATCAGGCTTGAAATGGCTCGTATGGCTGATTAAAATATTTTCTTTATTTGTATCTAAGGCAATTAATTTATATGAAATAATGCATCTTTGTCTCTTCGGAAATGTTTTGCAAATTCATTTTCTTGAATAAAGCTTCTGCTTCCTGGTGTGTTTTCTTGCTGTCCTGTTCTGGTGTAGTCACTTATAACTTTATTTGGCTGCAGTCACTTGTTTCCCACTTGGCGTCCCGGGTGCCCATGGGTTCTTTTCTCTTTGTCCTGCCTGTTAAAAAATTTGTGTTGGGTTCCCCCAAGAAATTTTATCTGTTGGTGAAGGCTTGAATTTTATCTGTCTTCTACACACAGTTTTTATATGGTCCTAATATTTCCTCAGCCATTTTCCTGCTGTCTCATGTAGAACTGATATCTGTGCTCCATGCCATTTCCCACCAGGCATTGGAGGCAGCCTGGAAAAGTGGTTTTTAAGTGGAACTGAAAGTCAAGAGTCCCAAGTACTTTTCTTAGTTCATCTCCCGATTGACGGTGAGATTTTGTGCCAATCAGTTGTCCTATTTCTTGGTCTCTTCACATATAAGAAGAGAACCTGCAGCTCAGTCTTCTCAGGGCTCCACACTTCTGCTCACAGGCAGCCCAAGATTCTACACAAAAAATCATTTAGGCCTGGAAGACATATTTCATCGATTATAATAATCATAAATGTTTAAGAATAATGGCCTGAAAATCAAAATGGTTCTCTTTATTATAGGTCTACCACAAATACAGACATATCTTCAGAAAAGTTAGTTCCTATAAAGTTTTCTGTTTCTTTTTGAGTAAAATAAATCACCCTTTACTATTAGCCTAGAGTATAATTTTATCTAGGCATAAGGGACTGCTTCCTACTCAATTGTCTGTATTTGTTTATTCTGTTTTTTCATGTTTTGAGGGCTTCAGCTCTAGTGCCAGGCATTCTCATAGAGATGCAACAGTGAACAAGACCAGCGTTCTGTCTGCTGTAGAATAGCCCCCAGTCTGAGAGACTTAGAGCCCCACGGGCAGCAGAACCCCCCTGCTCCCTACCCCAGCCCTTCAGCCAGAAGAAAACATCCGCTGAATGCTTAGGATGGAACCAAGCCCTTCTCTGAGCCCAGAACCATTCCAGGAAAACAGATAATAATGAACATTTATTCAGCACTTACTGTGTACCAAGGACTAGACTAAATACTTTATCTACATTATCACATTGATTCATCAAAACACCCCGGTGTGATCAATAGTATTATTACAGATAAGGGGACTGAGGTAAGAGATAGTAAATACTTTCCCCAGATGACCCAGCTAGAGAGTGTCAGAACTAGCATTCACATCTGACAGGCTTTTGTCAGGGCCCACACTGGGCTCTGCTTATGGGCCCAGGTTGGGAAACAACCCCCAGGACACCAACTGCATGTGCTAGAAGCTTCTCTTACCTTTTTACAAACTCTACTAGCCTGTCAAAGAGTAAGAAGGATTTTTGATTCATCACCTAGAATGGATATTGCTGGGCTAAGTTTCAAAACAGATGCCATACCCCCACTCTGAAAATTGACAGTTGCCATCCATTTTTTGTTAAACCATGAGAGTAGCTGATCCCATACTCCAGTCCCTTGAGATACTCCTAATTCCACCATGAAATTTTCTAAACTATGGTCCAAGGAATATTAGTTCAAGATTTCTTAATAAGTGTTCCACCAAAAAAGGTTCCATGGGAATAATAAAAACCACATTCTCTTCTCTGTAAGATTCATAATAATTATGAGCATATTAATAGTTCTGTAAAATCCTGCAATTCTTCCTTACTGGAAGCTTTACCTGATTAACTTCATTTAACCCAGTTTCCCAAATATGTATTAACATTTTAAGAAACTAGTATCTCAAGGAGCAAGTTGGAAAAACCCTGCTCTGAGGCTTAGCAGAGAAAGATTTAGACTGCTAATGATAAGCATATTTTAGCCCAAGTTAAAATGTATAAAGAGTTATTTTTGTTAGAAACCTTAAGAGATGTATAAATACCTATAAGGTCTTGAAAGCAGCTTTTGAGGCAGGTGTACAATCATGCTAACCCAGATTGATGGTAAATTGTTATATTAGTAGATTAGGAAATAAAGACACTGGTTTGGTGTGTCAAGATGAAAGCCACATGGGGTGAGGTCCTATGAGCCAATAGGACCTAGTTGAACCATCCACAATTCTCTCTCTTATGCTTAGCCAGGTGAATAGCACACTTGATGTTTCAGTGCCCCCTAGGGGCCATCAAGATATTGCACAGGTGTCACAATATTAAATGGATGATGCAGGATTATGAATGACTACTCCTCAAGGCAGGTGGGAAAAAGGTAGAGAGAAATCTGTAGAGTGAGATCTGAAAAAAAATAGTATAAAAAACTCTGAGGGGCCAGCCTGGTGGTGTAGTGGTTAAGTTTGCATACTCTGCTTCGGCAGCCCAGGGTTCAGAGGTTCCAATTCCAGGCACAGACGAAGCCATGTGTGGCGGTGTCCCACATTCAAAAAATAGAGGAAGACAGTCCCAGATGTTAGCTCAGGGCTAATCTTCCTCAGCAAAGAAGAGGAGGATTGGCAACAGGATTGGCATCAGACCCAATCTTCCTCATCGAAAAACAAAAAACCCTGAAACAAAAGGTATAAATCATTCTAGCCTCTAGGATGTTGGTAACCTACCAACAAGCCTTAAAAAAAACCTACTGGTATGGTCCAAAGGAAAGATGACACATTCACATGAAGGATCAGCAAAAAGGAATAAATAGTGCTAAAAACAATGGATCTGATGAAGAGGGGAGAATGCTGTTAAGTAGGTGATGACTGGGGTGTGAACTAGGGTAAAAGTTTTCAGGATGAAAAGAAAGAAGAAACATCAGTTTTCCCTATTTCAAAGTTGAGTTTTTAAAAATGACTTCTTTACCATAGAAGAGCTTGCTTGAAAAGAAAATGAAGAAACAAAAACCACTCTGTTCCTTTGTGTTTGGATTAAACCTTTAGTAAAGGATGTGTAGACATTGAGTGGGTGAGGTGAAATGGGAGATTAACAGACCTCTAGGCACACAGTCTTCTCATTAGGAAGTGTCCATATTTTCAAGATTTGTACCTTGTTTGGAGAATAATTATGGTCAAGAGACACTTTGACTACAGGCCTATGAGGGAAGCCTCATAGTGATGGAGACTGCATTCTTTGGACAGGAATTAGAAAATATAATAAGGATTATATCTCTTACAAAGCAACTAAGATAGGGAGAGCGTTTTCTTTATTTGTACTTAGATATACCCGTGGTATAATTGTTGGTGTTTATCGCTTTCTGCATTTTCGCTTACTCTGATTGACAGTTTCAGACTCATTCTGAGGAGCCTGTTTGCTAAAACACTTTGAACATTAATAACACACATCCTGTTGTCCATTTTCAGTTCTAATCTATGAACCAGAAAATCCTGAGGCCAAGGAGTTTTTCTCACTTATTGAAGAAATGTTGCTGATGGGTAAATTAAAAAATTGAAATTCGTTTTTTTCTCATAGAACTGTGAGCAGTCACTATTTAAAAACTCGGTATCCCAGGAGATTGGCAAAGTACATCCTCAGAAAGTGGTTGAGCAAAGGCATAAACAAACACATAGATGGGGAGAACAGATTGATGGTTACTATAGGGGAAGGGGGTTGGGGGAGGGCAAAAGGGGTAAAGGGGCATATACGTATGGTGACAGATAAAAACTAGACTATCGGTGGTGAACACGATGCAGTCCATACAGAAACTGAAATATAATAAGGTAAACCTGAAGTTTACACAATGTTCTAAGCCAACGTGACCTCAATAGAATAATTTAAAAAAAAAAAAAAAAAGGCCAAATGGTTGTCTTAGATGGTTTAATGAAACCAGCTTGTCCTCTGGATGGTCAAAATGACTCCCTTTTCTCTGTGGGGTGGAACTGCCCGAGCAGAGCAGGCTCCCTGGGCACCAGGCATCAGGCACCGACAGAGTTTTTGAGGGAATATAGCCTGCTAATTGCCCCATGTATTAAAGGGATTATCCCACAATTCCAAGGAAAGCCAGTACCCTCTAAATTACCCTAAATCTCACTCACTGTTATTGTATTTAAGTAAGAATTACATTGACAATGGTTATAGACTTATGTTTTAAATTTACTTTAAATCCACAAACATCTTTGTGCCAGTAAGAATGTATTCTTCTTTGTATTACTACTTTGACCCTACCTACAGTTAGCAAAGTTCAGCTCAGTTCTCACATTCCAAAAATGGGTATTTCTTGGTGGATGGAGAAGCAAGGAGAATTATGATTTTTCAAAGAGAGGAAATATTAAGAAACATTTTAAGCAATTCTCTTCCTTTCTGTGGCAGAGAAAGCTCAAAATCTTGAGGAAGATGATGAAGATAGTGAAGACGACAGTAGCGGTGCAAGTGAAGGGGAGAGCAGTGAGGGTCTAAGTGAAGAAAGCTCCGACAAATGTGAAGATGGGTGATGAACGCTGCCGCTATGGTTTACTCTTCGTGTATTTTCATTTCTGTATATCATGGAAATATAAAGAAGAGAGCTGCATTTTGCTCTAATTGTTCTTTATTTGGTACAGAGTTCTTTTAATTTATCCAAGTTAGTTTGAGTTCCTTCATAATATTTAGGTTTTACTTTAATGTGAGTTACTCAGAGGAAAATAGTCAATAGAAAACACTTACATAGCACTAACTATGTGCCAGGTACTGTTCTACATACATCAATTTACTTAACCCAGCAGACCCATTAGGTAAGTACTAGTATTATCCGCATTTGACAGATGAGAAAACTGAGGTACAGAGAAGGTGAGTAGTTTGCGCAGCATCATACACCTGTTGAGTGGTAGAGCCTGGATTTGTATGTGGACGTTATGGCTGCAGAATCCATACTCTTAGCCCGTCCCTTGACCACCACTTCAGGCACTTTAACCTCCTTGGTTTTATGTTCTTTATGGCATGTATCAGTACCTGAAATTCTTATTTAATATTCGTTCTTGTCATCTTTTCCCTTTCTGTCAGAAAATGTAACCTCCATGAAGTAGGACTTGATCTTTTTCAGCATTATGTCCCTAGCAACTGGATAAGTGCCTGGCAAATAACGGGATATATATACCAGTGAATGAGTGAATGAAGTGAAAGTTAGTGAAAATGTTTATAGTCTTTCATGAAACATTTGTAAGACTTTATTACACTTTTTATGTATGAATCTACATTATTTTGCTGATTCTGTATTCCCTGATGAATTTCTGCCACCTTCAAATTAGGTTGTAAGGTAACTGAGGTAAAAATGAGAAAAATATTCCTAAGTAATTTGTTTTTGAGTGTGCCAGTCTGACTTGGGGGTAGGCATTTTGAATTTTTATTCTTATATTAGCACAATATCATGTCATATCCAAAATGCTTGCAACATAGTTTATTCTGTGGGCATTTTGTAGCCTGCTAACACTCAGAGGAAAAAATTCTGCACCATTTCATGGGAATGACTGAAAGAAATGAAGATGGGTATGTATAATCTTCTAGTTACATAAATAATCAGGTAGCACTGGAGGGCCGACTGACACAGACCTCGGGAATGGTTTGTTCTTTTCATTTGAGGGTTCATTACTCCTCTGCACCACAGGAAAACCACCATATGTCAATATGATGACACTTATCTGATTATGGAGCTCCCCCTACCATAAGAAGTGCATAAAATACCCTAAAACTGATATTGCAGACTAAGTAAGTTACACTAATGAGATTTTAGTTTTCTTTTAAAGGAACAGGAAAGGTCTGAGGAAGAAACTTTCTAAATAAAAAGCCATGATATCACAGGCCATGTTACAGCTAAATCTAAGAATTTGCAGGGTTTGCTCATGCAGGATAATCAGTACCCTTCTATCCATATTCTTCATACTACTTGGACTCCTTAATCAATGAAACTTAGAGTGTTGGCATAACCTAACATAGGCACGTGTGTCTGTGTGTAGTAATAATAGCTAAAAGATAATCTGTGAAGTATTTTTATATAACCTAACCCTCTAGCTTCTCACGATAGTCCTAAGAGCATGCTTATCTCTGTCAGTTACACGAATGGAATTTGGGATGCTTAGGGATATCCAAAGGTTGAAGTTAACTGGAGTATTGGAATTCAGATGAGGTAATTAAGACTTAAAGATGCTAAGTTATGTCCCAGGATGAGAAATCTAGTGAATCTTGAGCTCAGCGTTCCATGCTGCTTCACACATAGCTAAACTCTAGAAACTGTTTAACGAATCGGCAAACAAGTTGTATCTAGGTAGACAGTTCAGTTCCAGACCTATGCCTTCTTCAAAACTTTATAACAGGTTACAACTGTGTGAAAGAACCCAAATATGCAACAACACGGGGATGTGTGAGAATGTCTACTCAATGGATTTAAGTTTGAAACTATTTCATTAAGAAATGAAATAGTTTCATTTATTCAATAAATATTAAAAATAAATATTTACTGAAGGCCTACTAGGTATGCTATGGGGAACAAAACTCAATCCCTACTCTTAAACAGCACTGTTGTAGTTGAAATACAGGGTGATAAACACTACCATTGAGGAAGTCCAGGGTGCTAAGGGAGCACACCGGAGGGGCACCTTAGGCAGGCCAGGCATCCAGGGAAAGCATTCAGAGGGAAGTGAAGTCTAAGTTGAGAAGGTAGAATGAGTAGGAAATAGCTACAAAAAGAGGATGTGGGGAAGAATGTTCTATCAGTAGATACATTCGGAGTCCAGACAGTAAGTAGGTAAGGTTGGATTCAAAACAAAAATGAACCAGTTAGAGATGAGACAGATGAAGCTATGGTGATAAAAGGGCTCGGTAATGGAGGATCTTATAAGCTGCGTTAAAGTTTGAACTTTATCCTTAGAGTAGTGGGAAGCCATTGAAGGATTTTAAGGAAAATAATGATTGTATTTGAGAAAGAGCATTCTAGTAGCCAGATAGAAAAATGTTGTCTCAAACTACAGGTCATGATCCATTGGTCAGTAATGAAATCATTATAGTGAGTCAGTAATAGCTGGGGTTTTTAAAATTAAATACGTAGGATAGAAAATAGCACACATTGCAAAAGAGTATGGGAATTATGGTTTTGTGAAATTTCTGGTTCAAGAGTTTGTGTGTGTCCTAGATCTTGATGTGAAATGTATTTCTTCCTATGGACCCAAATTAAAAATATATATATATATGAAAGTGTAGAGAACAGACTAGAGTGGAATACAAAACTCCACTGTGTAGGGGAAGAAGAGAATTCCTCTACCCTCTAGGTCCTTCTGGCTGGGCTACAAATAAAATTGACATGAGGTAAAATAACAAGAGAAAATCAAACAGAGCTTTATAACATGTATACATGGGAGAAACCCAGGAAAACTGAGCAACTTGCCAGAATGGCCAAAGCTGTCACCTTAAATATCATCTTCAGCTAAAGACAAAAGAGGATGTTGGGGGTGGGGAGAGTCAGTTATGGAAGGTTACTAGAAAAGCACAGTAAACAAGATACGGTTATTATGCAGATTTAAGTCCTTGCCTTCCACATTGGTAAGAGTTTCTAGAGATAAGGTCATCCTCCTCTTCCTGGTATAGAGAGGGAGATATCTTTACAAATGGAGATTTCCCTTACAAATATAAATGTCTCTTACAAAGGGTAACTTCTGTTTGGTTTTCAGAGCTTTTCCCATGTCTGCATTTTTTGTTTTTGTTTTTTTTAAATAACTAGCCAAAATAGTCCTCATGCCAAAGAGACACATTTTGGGGTGGCCAATTCTGATCCACCACAACTGTTACATAGAAATTCTAGCAGTTCAAAATTATAGCCTGAAAAGAGGTAGTAGCAGAGAGATGCAATGGAATGGAGGAGTTATTTGAGAGGTAGAAAGAACTGACAGGAATTAGTGATGAATTAAATGTTGGGGAGAGGTAGAGGTCAAGGATGACTTCCAGTTGGATAACTGGGTCTATGGTGGTACTCTCCCCTAAAAAAGGAACACAAAGAAAAGCAGATTTGCTGGAGAAGATGGCAGTTCACTTACACAGGTTGAGTATGGGAAGTATATTAGTTTTCTATGACTGCTGTTACAAGTTACAACAAACTTAGTGGCTTGAAACAACACAAATTTATTATCTTCCACTTCTGGAGGTCAGAAATCCAAAATGGGTCTCACTTGGCCAAAATCAAGGTGTCAGCAAGGCTGCATTCTTCCTGAAGGCTCTAGGAGAGAATCTGTTTCCTTGCCTTTTCCAGCTTCTAGAGCCTGCCAGCATTCCTTGGCTTGTGGCCCCATTCCTCCATCTTTAAAACCAGCAATGTCTGACTGGGACCTTCTCACATTGCCATCTCTCAAGTTCTCCCGTTTGTGAGTTTTGTTAAATTAGCATTTGTTAAGTAGAACTTTCAGGTGTCAGATGGTGAGCCATGGTTCAACAAAGACCACCAGGGAAAGTGAAATAGAGTAGTTTATTATTCACAGGTCCTGGAGGAGGTATACTGCATGCCTTGGAGGGCCCACATGGGGAGGTCAAGGTGCAGGCAGAAAGTGAGCAGGAGAACCTGGGATACATGTCTTTATTAGGGTCCATGAGTGGAGTGCTTTTGGGGTTCCTGGGCTGAGGCTGAATTAGTCAACTCACACCCAAGAAAAGCAGGGTTTTGGTAAGTTCCATGGGGATCTTATGTAAGGGGCACACAAAGGGAAGGAGCTGGGAAGCAGGAGAGACTATTTATCACCAGGGGCCTTAGGGGAGTCATATCAGGAACTTACTTGTGACTCTGTGGGCTATTATCTCTGATGCGCAAACTGTTACCTAGGGCATACACTTGAGGGAGAAGCTAGTGTCAATTCAGGGCCCCTGTAGGTCACTTAGCCACACAAAACGGACACAGAGGCAGCAATATTATGGAATAGTTTAGCTAAACTCTCAACACCCTGCCTCCCTCTTCCACTTTAAAGACACTTATAATTGCTTTGGGCCCATCTGGATAATCCAGTATAATCTTCCCCATCTTAAAGTCAGCTGATTAGCAACCTTAATTCCATCTGCAACCTTAATTGCCCTTTGCAATGTAACCTAACATATTTATGACTTCTGGGGATTAGGATGTAGATATCTTTGGGAGTGGGGGGGCATTAGTCTGCCTACCACAGAAAGTAGTGGGTGTTAGTTTTTTTGGAACTCATGGTATGGAGCTTCATGGTATGAAGAGAGAGTTTGACTGGAGATATACACTTTAAGTAGGAGTTATCAGTTTAGACTCAATTAGATAACACATAACAGAGATATCTCTTTGATTAGAGATAATCAAAGATAAGACAATGGTGGCCCACAGAGAAAGTATAGGCTGAATAGAAGAGGACTGAACATAGAATTATCTTAAATAATACATTTAAGAACATTTAAGTGGTAGTCCAAGGAAGAAAAATGCACGAAGGAGACAGAAGAGCTAGGAGGAAATTCAGGAAAGCGAATATAGTGGATACTGTTGGTTGCCTACTCAGCATTTATCCCTCTCTGCTTCTTTGCTAAGAGAGCCCTCATTCTGAACAAATATTCACTCCCCACACACGTAGCCATAGAACTCAGGAAAGACACCCTCAGCCAATCAGTACATGGCATTTCTCTGGTGACTTATTGTTCCAAAGGTTGATGGGTGACCTACATTGGCCCAATCAGATCAAGGATCTTATTTCATGATTGGAAGGAAAGGTTCCTCCATTCCTTTGGTTAAGAACCAGGAAGCATCCTGCCCTACTTACTGCTGGCAGCCATTTTGTGATCATGAAAGGAACTAATCTTAGGATGAAGCAGATGCTGTACATGGTAGAGCAAAAAGAACCTAGGTTCTTGGTCATGTTCAGCCATAGAATCAACTGCTCTGGAAGCCACCCAGCCCTCTGAGCTTACTGTTATTGTGAGATAAATTTTCTTATTGTGTAAACCAGTTTGGATTGAGGTTTCTTTTACCTGCTGCCAAGTGTCCTCATATTGAGTAAACCGCAGAAACCTAGAAAAGAGTTTCAAAGTCTGGAAAGATCTACTAAAAGTTATAGAGAGGACAAGTAAGATAAGAACTAAAAAGAGTGATTGATAGCAACAAAGAAGGTAGTTGGTGACATTAGAGAGAGCAGTATCAGTTGAGTGTGGGAGGGAGAGCCATATTTCAGTGAGTTTGAGTGCACTGGAGGTAAGGAAAAGGAGAACAAGGAGTTGACTATGAAGGAAAGAAAAAAGATGAAGTATTATTGAAGGACATAAGGCAAAAGGAGTATTATTTTTTAAATGTTTAAGATGAGCATATTTAGCAGGAGGGATGATAATTAGATGTACTGATAGCCTATTATGTGTTAGGCACTGTACTAAGCATTCCATGTGTTGATGTTTTTAGTCTTCATAATACTTGTATGGGGTAGACATTATTATCGCCATTTACATATGAAGAAACTGAGCCTAGAGAGATTGAGTAACTTTCTAAAGATCACATATCTGGGCATTGGCAGATTCAAATCTAGGTCATTTTTTTTATTTGGTGGTTTTATAACTTTATTGGATAATCAGTGGTCAGTTGTCATCCACAGTCACTGTAGATTTTTTAAAGTGGTGACAGGTACATAGATAACCAACACTTGTCTGGTGAATCTTCATCCTCAGTACATTTTCTTGCACATGGATGTGCTATGAGACGTTCCTCATTCTTTTGGCCCAAGCAGCTTTGTTGAGCCTGGTGTCAATGCACATATCCAGAGTTCCCATCTCCATGGCAAATTTCCGAATCTCTGTGAGTGCTAGAGAGGCACACTTCTTGAAGCCCACTCCATGGATGGATTGTGAATGTTGATGGTGTATTCTCTCGTCACTTGCTCGTTGATGGCAGAATGGCCCTTCTTGTCGCCACCCTTTGCAGGAGCCATTCTGCCAGGCCCAGGTTGGAAAGGAAGCCTGCAAGGTATCCCAAATCCAGGTCATTTTACTCTAATGCACTATCTTTCACCCGGTGCTTTCCTCCCTAAGAGGCCAGTAGAGAGAAACAGATTGAAGAAAGGGGGATAATTTATGAAGTAAAGACTATCTAGGGGCCGGCCAGGTGGCGCAAGCGGTTAAGTGCGCGCGCTCCACTGCGGCAGCCCGGGGTTTGCTGGTTCGGATCCTGGGTGCGCACCGACGCACTGCTTGGCAAGCCATGCTGTGGCGGCGTCCCATATAAAGTGGAGGAAGATGGGCACGGATGTTAGCTCAAGGCCAGTCTTCCTCAGAAAAAAAAAGAGGCAGATTGGCAGATGTTAGCACAGGGCTGATCTCCTCACAAAAAAAAAAAGACTATCTAATACCTTAGAAAATGCATATAACATAACTTTAGTATGCGGTAGTTGGTTCCATTTGGACCCCTGCCCCAGCAGTCCAAGTGTGGAGTCAGATAGCCTCTCCTTTGTTCTCCAGTATTGGTCCTTATAGCATAGTCTTCAGTTATCCTACGTTTCCTTATGTAGTAAACAATGTGATAACTTGCATTCTCTCTAATTGAGGTTTTTTTCCTTTTAACTTACTCTGGTTGACATGTAAGATCTATGTAATTTTGGGTTTTTGCCTGAAATATTGATGTTGGACAAGGGGGGGTGCTTGAATAGAACTCATGGTGCCAGGTGTGAAGGAAAGCCTAGATCTATTGGAAATGTTTTGGGGTTCTGGGCAAGTATCCTATATCATGAGGTATTGAGAGTTCACAAGAGGCAGGTAAGATGAGGCTGCCAAGGCCAGACTAAGGAGAGCAAAGGGGTCTCTGATTGGCCTTCCTAATAAACTCCCCAGCTGCCATGGGATATGAGTTATAATGGAGTCGCAGGAGTGTGTAGAACTTAGAGAGGCTTGTGAAGTGAAGAACTAGGAGATGAGATTGGCTTGCATAGCCTTGTTCAAAATGTACCTCTGAACCCGGAGATAGCCTATAGCAGACATTGTGGTTGATTCTCTTACATCCATTGCAACCTAGATGATAAGTCTAAGCTAATCTTGGTACTCCCATCCTCCTTGCTAATAGGCTTTTTTTTTTAAAACAGCTTTATTGAGATATCATTGACATATAAAAATTGTATTTATATATACATTTAAGGTATACAAATTGATGATTTGACATATATTGTGAAATGATCACCACAATCAAACTAATTAATGTATCTATCACCTCTGCATAGTTACCAATGTGTGTGTGTGTTGAGAAGATTTGAGATCTATCCTCTTAGCAAATTTCAAATATATAAGTACTGTTAACTATCATCACCATGCTGATTTCCAGAACTTATTCACTTGCATAACTGAGACTTTATACCCTCTGACCAACATCCCTTTGCTACTAGTTATTACTAGACATGGACAAAACTCAGCCAATCTCAACTAATAAAACAGGAGCAGGAATTAGATGTGGACAAGAAAGCAAGTAGCCCTCGTGGCTACTGGCAGCCATCTTAGAACCATGAGGAGGCTTTATGCTGAAGCCAGTGTTAAAGACAGTAGAGCAGAGAGAAGAAGGGAACCTGGTCTTTCATGACATTTTTACTGACTCCATCAGCCCTGGTTTAGTGCCTGTCCTATCTGTGAATATCCTATGTAAGACAATAAATTTTCTTACTATTTAAGCCTATTTGTTTCAGATTTCCTATTACTTGTAGCTGAGAGAGTCCTACCCAATGTATCTGCCAAAGCATAGCAAGCATGATAACACCTAAGACTGTAAGCCATATATATATATCACATTTTGTTTATCCATTCATCCAGTGATGGATACTTGGATTGCTTCCAACTTTTGGCTCCTGTATAATGTTGCTATGAACATGGGTGTACAAATACCTGTTCAATACTAAAAACTTTTAAATTAAGCCTATACATGGGGTGGAGGGAAGTCTGGAAAACCATTAATAAAAAGGTTAACCAGGGTTGTGTTTAGATGATGAGGTTATTTCATTTTTCTTCATTATAGTCATATACTTTCTTTAACAATCATATATTACTTTAAAGGAAAAATTATTTATTTTTCAAAGAAAGAAACTTTAAGAGTTAAGGTAAAACTGACCTGAGATACAGAAAAGTTAATACTCGGAATGGAAGAAACGAAAAAAGAGTATTCGTGGAGTGCCTAATATGTGAGGCATTTTAGCAGGCCTTAGTACCCTTTTTGGTGTACTGGAAGCTTCTAATGAGGATAAATACTAAGTAAATAAATGGGTCATGAAGTTCAGAAAAGAAATGTCATCTGAGACAGAAACTTACTGATCTTCATAGAAGATTAACCAGTTAGTACACTCACAAATTTGCTTACCCTTATGCCTAATTGGACTATTTAAGTAGGGATAATTGCAATCCATCACCAATAGCCCCCCAAAAGTCCCTGTTTTCTTAGAATTTATTATCTAGTTCCTATTGCTGCACAACTGTATGAATATTTTTTTAATAGTTGCTTAACTTTCATGAGGTCTTTTCCCTCTTTTTTAATACTTTAGCTTGCCTCCTCTTCTACTCTGGAACAAGGCTTTTGGTGTTTCATCCCCTCAGGTCCCTAAGTACATTCCTCTCTAATAAAAATTATTCTAAATGTGTTTTCATAAAAAGGATTATTTGAAAATGATCATCCTGTAAAGATGGTAAATTTCACAGTTCCCTGTCTACCACTGACAGTGTGTTAGGAGGAAAATCTCTTCCCCATCATAAGAGGCACCAAATTCAGTCTGTTCCTGTTGGCATCAGAAGAACTCAACCAAAGGCGGGGCCAAATACTTAAATCAGCAGACAACATTGGCATCCTAAAGCTACCTTCTCTTAGCTTGCAACCCACCAATGAAAGAAAATAACAGGAAAAATATTAAAAACCATATATACCAAATGGAGTTAAAAGAATACTTTAAGAAATGTCTCCAAATAAAACTTGCTAAATTGAGATCTTTTATAACCTGTTAAATCAATTATTTGAATACTAGTGTAACTGGCTGTCCTCCTTAGGCTAGTTGAGGTCTCCTAGGTGGTTCTTTTTGGGACTTATTTCTTTTCTCTTCTCTATGTTTTCTTCTCAACTCACCTGAATCCAGATGTAGAAAAGAAAGAAACTTATGCTAAATGACTGCGCACACTCATTCTGCACTTGCTAGGTGTCTTCCAGATGACCGCCTGAAGATTTTAGGAATATATTGTCTATTCAGCTGCACAAAATAAAAACCAGCAAAATATGCACTGGTTGGTTATAGTGTTCCAGGAACCATCTAGGCTAGGAATACTTGGCTTAAAAAAAAATTACCTGCCCTCATGGAGCTTACATTTTAGTGGGAAGAAAGAAGCAATAAATAACGAAAATATACAATATGTCAAGTGGTAAAAAGTGTTATAGGAAAAAAAACAGAGAAGGGGTAGGGAGTGCTGTGGCGGGGGAGAAGGGCAATTTTAAATAGAAGGATAAAGGAAGGTTTCCCTGAGAAAATAACATTTGAACATTTGAGCAAAGGCCAGAATGAGAAGGAACAAATCCTACAGATACCTGGGGGAAGAGCTTTTCAAGCAGAGGAACAGTAATTGCAAAGTCTCTGAGGTGGGAGCATACCCTAGAATGTTCAAGAAACAGCAGGGAGGCCAGTGTCACTGGGGAAGAGTGAGGACTTCGTCACAAAACAGGCTCCCTTTCACCCCTTCTCAAGTGAGTCTGAATATTCCATCAGAAAATTTTCTCCTTTAGGAATCGGGGTGTTGAGGTGGAGTGGAATACACAGTCCTGATCTAGGGAAGAGAAAAAAAAGGTTTTACCAGTTCAAGTTTCCCCATGCTCCAGTGCTTGTCCGTAGGTTATCTATCCCTGGCTATGAAGTTGAGACAATGTGCCTATAGCCCCAGTGAGAAGATA
The DNA here is from genome assembly GCF_020826845.1 of Diceros bicornis minor. Taxonomy (NCBI): domain Eukaryota; kingdom Metazoa; phylum Chordata; class Mammalia; order Perissodactyla; family Rhinocerotidae; genus Diceros; species Diceros bicornis. Next base: position 52,277,924 of record NC_080749.1, read on the forward strand.
TTGATTATCATTTAATCAGCATATTTAGGGATTGCTTGAGATTTCAGGTCATGCAGATCTAAAGGATCTCTGACCCACCCAAAGGCAGAGAAAACAGGACCTCAGGCCCACAACTGAGGGTAAGAGAGAAAGAACCAGCTCCAGGGGAGTAACTGCTTTGGGGAAACCCATGGGACTGATTTGCAGATGATACAGGTGAGAACCTTGGGTGTAATAAATAAATAAATTCCAGTGAGCTCTTACGTGTAAGTTCTTGACATGAAGGGGACTGAGCTAGAGCAGCAATGATGAATCCCTCCCATTAAGTTTCGAGTTTTCTCCCCTGAGTAACTGGCCAGGATTAGGGAAGGAACTGGATCTGAAATAGAAGTTTAAGTTATCAGATTCTCCACAACTAAGTTAGAACCTTCCAGAACCTTCCTACAAACAGCAGTCCCCGGCACCTAAGTCTGAAAATAAGAGCTAAATACCTGTTATTTTAAATAGTTCAAGAGCTTTTACACTGAAAGATATGGATAAAAATATTACTATACCTAGTCTCCCATTCCATACTCTCTCTCACTCAAAGCACCTCGTGCAGGAAATCATCTTCCTTGCATCCCACTCTTTTTGGAAGGGACTGATTCTGCCTTAATTTTTGTTGAGAGAAGAATTGAAAACATAGCTTAAAAGCTCTCTGTCAGAACTACAGTTCAGATCTGCTATTTCCTTGGTCTCCAGTTTCTCAGTGAAACACCTGGCCTGATATCAAAGAGTTCCCTTTGTAAGGCTATCTTAGAGGAGCAGCTCTATGGGAAAGAAACAGATACTCTGCATCTCCTTCTCTTTCACGAAGGGGACAGAGACTCTGGGTGTTTCAGGCCACTTTTTGCAGCATCTTTCAGCATAAAAAAAAAAAAAAAAAGGCCCCGCTTTGTGAAATACGGCAGAACGAATGAAGTAGAAAGGGCCTGGAGTTTTCCTTGAAGGACTGCTTCCTTGTGGGTCTCCTTGTTTCTTTTCAGAAATTGTAATCTATCGCCACCTGGTGGTCCGTCCCTCTGTCATCGTGTTTGGAATTGCAAGAACTGGGCGTCTTAAGATTTGCCCAAGACTTGCCCAAATACAAATCACTCTGTCCTCCTTGATTAATTTCTTTAATATTAGAATATTTTCATCTTTTGAGTATCAAGGGGGAAGGGACTACTTGACGATTATCTGAGGAACTCAGCTCTCTTTTTTTAGGAGAAAAGGTTGTAATTTCCGGAGTCCTCTCCAGCGTTCCGGCTAGAATTCTGCCTCCCTCGCCACAATTTTAACCCTTTCCTGTCTCCCAGGAGTTTGTGCGGTGGGGTCTGTTGGGGTAGAGGTGTCGATTTAGCTATGGTCTCCAAAGAAAGTCCAGAATTATTGGGGGAACTATCTTTAAAGCACGCAAACACACCGAATAGACCTTAGCTCCGACTTAAGAAAAGCCGAGTGTAAGGTTAACAACGCTTCCCACAGCCCTCGTCTCGGGAGACAGACGTTTAAACGGTGAGCACTGCCATTTTTTTTTCTCTTTTTCGGTCATAAATTAGATACTTAAAATAGACCTTAAAAAGCCGGCTGAAATAAACCAACACCGTGGCTCTAAATTACCTTTCCTGGAGGCTAAAAATGCTAAATGTGTCAAAAAAAAAAAAAAGATTGACGTTTCTTATTTACTCACCTTGACTTGGACCATGTTTTACGCATAAAAATCCCCGCAGCCCGTCTGGGCGACCCTTCCACGCCTTACTCTCCTCCCACCTACTCCCTTTTTTCCTTTGCCGAAAGGCTCGGCTCCAGATCTGGTTGGAATATCTTTAAACCTCCCGGGGAAAGGACGTTGTAGGCGGAGGGTCGCCTTCCCAAGTCCCAGCCATCATTGACCTAAAGGAAGGTTGTCCTTGGCAGACAGGATCGAGCAGCCGGGGCTGCAGGCTCGCGAACTCCGGGAAAGAGAAAGCGGAGGGGTCGCGCTCACCCACTCCTTCTTCTGCCTCTGGGCGTCGTGTTGCCATTTCTTCAAAGCCCTAAACCGTAGATCAAATGCAAACGAAACAGCTGGGCGGATACCACTCCCTTCCGGGCCCCACCACCACCACCGGTTCGAGTCCCTAGAGCGAATATCTTATTTCCACCCCCATTATTCAAAGCATCTTCCCCCGGGAGTAATAAAAGATAAAAAGAACAGTGAAAAACACAAACAAAAATACAGATTCCAAGTGTTCTGAAGAGCCAAAAGACAACTACAACTACTCTCCAGGCAAATTCTTACCGGGAGGAGAAGGCGGAGAGGGGCGAAATGCTCCCAACAAAGGAAAACAAACGCAGCAGTTACCACCGGGAGGGAGGCGGGCGCGGGCGATTGGCCAAGAGCTAAAGACTGAAGCTGACCTAAGGGAGGCTGAAGGGAATGAGGGGTGGGCGCTGTCCTTGGTGCTGAAAGAGTTGGGCCCCGCTCTGAACTCGATGCGGTGGAACTGGGTGGGATTCTAGGCCCACAGTTCCTTACCATGTCCGCTGAGCCCGAGTCTGGGTTAGAATGGGAGATAATTGGAAAATAAATCAAATCCATGAATTCCTCAAGTCTGTAGCTCTCCCTGCCTAACTGGGATGTCAACTCCATGAGTGCAGGGATAATGTAAGTTGCTGGGACACTGTAAGCTCCGTAAGAAATAGTAGGTGATTAATAAATGTTCGTTTAATTACTAATATTTAATTAAACAATTTTAAATTAAAGACGAGCAGGAGCCTTCATTCCTCCACTTCCCCTCCATAGAGGAGAAAGGGAGGAACATCCTCGCAGCTGGACGGACTCAGCTTTAATTTCGATACCTGGTCTTGTAGGAGATTTCTTTTTCCAACGAGATTTTCTTGGCTAAAACATTAGGGATGAGCGTTTTGGACAACAGGGTCAGAAGAGGGAGTGGTTGGAAACTTCTCAGTCTGATGCCACAGGTGACAGTAAAAGAATCTTCCTTTCCAGGGAATTTCGACTCTTGGGAGAAGGTTAAGGAGACAGAGGGCGAGCGGGCATCTTCCTGGGACAGCGGACACGGAGGGACTTGGAGATTTGTCACCACCTTCCGCCTGTCTCCTTGCCCCGCGCATCTAGAATGATTTAGCACTGGCACCCAGCTCCCTGATTGGTGCAACCATCGCTTTTAGGGAGGCTCGAGGAGGGGGCGTGGGTGGAATTCCGCTCCTCACCTCGTAGTAAACCGCTCATTTCAAGAGTAGCGAAGAAGCTGCGCCGTGCGCAATTTGAAGAGATGTTTTCTGCGTGGAGGGGGCACGCCCACCCTGCCCAGCCGGGAGCTCTGGCCCCGGAGGAGCAGTTACCGCACGCCCGCCGTTCAGGATTCTTTTGTGGCCTTAAGAAGTGCCCGAGTTTTTATTGGAAGACGGAGAGAGGGGGACAGTATTTTCTTTAGTAGCAAGGGCAACGCAGTTACTTCAAACCTCACAGCGAGATCCCTCTTATTGATGGGACTATGTCTTCTCAGGGCGGAATCTTCGGTCTCCCTTATGGAATTTTCAGTGATTTGTAAGATTTTTGGCATTCCCACTGTGTCATGGTGAAAGGCGATAAGACATTCAGAGAGAAAGGACGGGCCTCGGGTGGACCAGCAAGGCCGCAGACGTGTCCATAAATAACCCCCGCCTGCTGCACCGCAAGAGGAAAAAAATCACTGTGAAGCCGAGTAAAGGAATCACTAGTTACATGGGGTCACCCAGACACACACACAAAGATCCACTTTGTTTTGCCCTAAAGAAAAAGAAACTGAGGTAGAGGAAAGAGAACATAAATTAGCGACGAGGGTGGATGAGGGATGTCTTATAGAGGCAGGAGAGGAACAGAGCCTAGCCAGCCCCTCCAGGTGTTGGTTCCGGCGCGGGAAGACCAGGCTGGCAGAGGGCCTCTCGGTCGCTGGGCGCCTGGCGCCCTCTGGTGGAAAATTTTCCGTGAACGCCTGTTTATCGCAAGTGGCTTTTCCGAAAGCGGCAATTCATTAGGTATGCTTCAATATTGCGAAAGGAGAATCCTTAAAGCTTGAAATCGAAGGGGGAGTGAGGGGAGTGGGCCTGGGCAGGAAGGGCCCATTCGTCCCTACCCTCTCCGCCCCCCGCCTGGGGCCACCTCTGTGCTCGAGTTCCCCGTGTGTATGGAGAGGCGCTCGTGCGTGATATTAACCTTCAGATGTGATCAATCAAGAGGACTTCTTTCTCCACCACCAAGGGGACCAAAGCTATCAGGGAGCGCATAGGGGGTGGGCAATGGGACTCTTTTGTCTGCCGGTGGCACTGGGTAGCTGTGCTCAGGTGAGGTACTTTGACCCCACTCCCCAGCTGGATGAGGAAACTAGTGAAAAGGAGAGATGGAGATTCCTCCAGGGTCTGAGTGTCTCCCTCTGCTTTCTGCCTCCTCTGCTTTTTTACAACAATCCTGGCTCAGTAGAGAGCCAGTGAGGACAGGATCCAGAGGGAGTTTTCGCTTAAGGAAGCATCGCGGGGGTCGCAGTACTGGGGGAATCGCGGGGAAAGAAATAGAGGCAAAGCCACTGCTCTTGTCTTTTCGAAGACATGGGAGGGGGAGGGTAAGGAGGAAGAAGCGCTCAGCGAGGCAGAATTCTTCAAAGGAATTATCTTTTCCCTCGTCTTACCCGACACCCTGCCTATTTCAAAAAATAGAGTGTGCTGAGTACGTTCTGGATTACTCATAGGGCCTTTTTTTTCCGGGCGCAAAACCGTGATCTGGATTTATAATCGCCCTATAAAGCTCCAGAGGCAGTCAGGCACCTGCAAAGGAGTCCCGCCGCTCTGCCGACGAGCTGCCCCAGCGAGCAGCGGCCTCGTGATTCCCCCGCGGAGCCGGTCCCCTCCTCCCCACTCCGCCCCCGCCTCCCCCGAAGCGGAGCAGCCGCCTCTCCGGATCGCTCTCTTCTCCTCCCGGCGCTCGCGTGCGGGACGGTGCTAGTGGGAGCGAGGCAGCAGCTGGAGGTGACGACGGGCAGATAACGCCTGTGGCAGGGCCCGGCGGAGCTGAGCGGATCGCTGGGCGCTGTGCAGAGGAGCGGCGGGAGCGCCAGGCTTGCTGTCGCCGAGCCGAGGTGGGTGAGCGCGCAGCCGCCGGCACTTCCCAGTGCCCAGCCTCGGCTGTTCAGCTGGGTCCTCTTCACCCGAGGTTTCTCGGCCAACCCCACCTCCGGCGACCGCCATCTACCCTCCCGAGCAGAGTGCCTCCCGCCCGCCCCAGTGCTGGCTCTCTCTTGGTGCGCCGCGCAGGGACCCCCGCCCTCGCACTCTTCCGTTTCGCACTAACGAGATTCACGCCCCGGGGACGCACAGAGGCTGAGGCTCGCCCTGAAGTGGAGCGAGAGCGAGTTTCCCCTGCGCTTCCCTGCTGCGAGCGCCCATCACACCGAAGGGTTCTTGGGCAGCAGCAGCCGAAGGCGCGACTCGGAGCAGTAACCTGTTACTTCCCCCAGAAGCTGCGGTTTACCTGCTACCTGCGTTGCTTTGCGAGTGCGCGCGCGGGGCTAGGTGTGGGGTCCTATGGAGGGTGTAGAGGCGGTGGCCGGCAGGTGCTACTCTGCGGGGTCTTAGATCTATCCAGATTCGCCCGCACTCTCTCTGTCCCGGGGCCTTCGGACGCCATCGCGCCAGCGCCGAGCAGGGGCGCCGCGCACGGATCCTTGTCCGCCGAGTCTGGCGCGCTGGGGACAAGTTCGTTTCACCGGTGACGTTCTCCTTTCTTGCCTCTTTCACGTTCTCCGGGTCTGTACCGCGAGAAATCTGGGGTCGTCGGAGAGTTGGGTGGAAGGGAAACACAGAACCCCGGACCGAGCCTCGTCCTAGGCTTCGAGATAGCTTAAAGCGGAGTGGGACACAAGACGGGGAAGAGCGAGGTTCGGGCCCGCTGCTTTCTAGCTGTCTGGTCGCGCAAGGTGACTGTAATTCCTCCCCGGCCAAGTCCGAGAGAGAAAGTAAAGATATGGACCCTTTTTTCCTCTCAGCTTGTCTCACCTAAGTCCTGGGGCCTCGGAGCAGTTAGTCTCCTTCTTTCCAGGGAACTAGCCAGACACAACAGCGGGAACCAGACACCGAACCAGACGTGCCCGCCCTGTGTGCCCTCCCCCCGCCTGCCCGCCCGCCGGCTGCTGAGAGCCCAATGGGGCTTGTCGCGGCTCCGCTGGAAAATCGCGCAGAGCGTCCGTTGCCCTCCTAGCCCAATCCTCCGTGCCCTCGCGTCCTGCACTGGCGCTGGGCCCCCCTACTCTCAGCGCGGTGCTCCAGGTCACCCCGCTGTGCAGCCAGACTGGAGAGCCGCCCCGGGCTACGTTGCCCGCGACGGAGTCCCCGAGCTCGCGCACGCGTCTCCCCCTCCCCCAGGCGCACCTCGACCCAGCCCGCTAGCTGCCCTTCTTCCTGCCTCTCTCTCCCGTTCCCAGACTTCAGGAGGAGCGTCCGCGCTCCCGACCGCTCAGTCGTGTCCTGGGCGCCGGACCCCGGAAGCCCTCCCCGCACAGCTGTCGCTTCTCTTTGCAGCGGGTTCCTGCGCCCGACCAGCCGAGGACCCCGGACAGCAGAGGCCCCGGGACGACCGAGCTGATGGCGTCTTCGACCCCTTCTTCGTCTGCAACCTCCTCGAACGCGGGAGCGGACCCCAATACTACTAACCTGCGCCCCACAAGTAGGTCCTGCCCTAGTTTCCTATCAAAAGAACTGCGGGTAAGATGGGGGTGCTGGGACGTGGGGAGGCTGCGCTGGCGGAAAGGGAAGCGGGAGCGCGGAGATGATGAAGGCTGGAAAGAAAGGGGGCCCTGACCCGGGTCCTGCCCAGAGGTCGTTCGACTGCCAGGGACGCTAGGCGATTCCAGGGCGCTGGAGAGTGGGAACCACTCAGGGTCGGAGCGGCGGCGATCTTTGGGGGCTTCACTGAGGGGTAGGGACGGGCAGCGAGAGTGTTGTTTTTGCTGTGCTGCGTGTGGTTTCTTTTCTTGGTGGGACGAGGCGAGTCGGGGCAGGGGGCGATGTGAGGAGCCGGGAGTCCCAGCGGGAATAGAGAGTTCTGTCTCTGGCTTTCGTTGAGCCGAGATCTGACCCCCTCATTTCCCCCTGCGCTGTGCTCGAAGCCTATAATCAGCGGAAATTTCGACGTTAATTGCAGCTTTTAGAAAACTCGGGGTCCCTAATTGCTCCAAATTTGCGTCGAGCTGTTGACGAGTGAGGGAAAAGCCAGGGGCGAGAAAGGTGCATAAAACGGTTTGAGACTGAGCCTCGACATTTCAGACAATTAATTACATCTCAGAGGAAAGAAAAAAAGGAGCGGGCAGCATCCTGAGTGGCGAGTGGTGGGGAACTGCAAGAAGGCTGCAAGAAGGTTTGCCAGGGCGGGAGGAGAGAGCACCCCTCTCCTTTCTCCAGGGTAGGAGACTGTCAGCAATTGACACGTCTTGAAGAGAGAGGAAGAAAGGGGGAACCAGATAAAGGGGGTGGGGAAATTTATGGTTCCCCACCCGTAGCTCAGTGCGCTCCTTAACCCATTTCTAGAATCTGTCGTTAATTCAGATTGATTTTCTACCTTTCTGTAGAGGTGTAGGGATGAGGGAATTGTTTTGTTTTTCTTCTTCCAATTTGGATTGAAATGCCCCCACACCCCTCCAATCTATCAGCTCCAGACAATAACGTCCCTAGAATTTCTATATAAGAAGGGCTTAGGGATGGCAGTCTGGTTAGAAGGAGGGCTTATTGCTGCGCTTTTACGGCACTCTGTAAGCTTGAGAAAAGGTCAACTGTTCCCGTCAACGAAGGTGAGGGATGTTACCGGGTAAGCCCCTTCTCCAACCGCTTGGTGCTGTCCCTGGCTCCCGGGCCGGAGGCCTCGTCTTAAGTCTTTAGGCTGCGTTCCAGTTCCCTTTGCAGCGTCCTCTCCCCGCCCCTCAGGCGAGCTACAATTACCCACACAACAAAGAGAGGCTCCGGAGAGCCGCCAGCCCTGGTGGCACGTGAGCCAGGCACTGGCGGCCGAGCTGGCTGGAACAGGCCGGGAGGAACGCGAGGCCTGCGCGCCTTTGTCTGTTGCTCCGGCCTTGGTGGATTTCTTTTCCAGCCCTCTCCACATTTCCCGCCCCTTTTTTACTGCCTGGCGGGGCTGGGCGGCGGATGTGTTCACCCACCCTTGAGTACTGCACCCCACCGCCGACCCGGGCTCTTCCTTCCTGGCGGCAGCCCGCGATGGAGCGCGTATACCGACTCCGGGTCCGAGACTCAGTGGAGGCGCTAGCCAGAGTTCGCACTTGGCCTGGCGCGCCTGGAAGCCGCCGAGGCGGAGGGAAGATAGACGAGGCCCGGCGCGAGAGGAGCACGCAGCACCTGTCCTGAAAACGCTGCCGCCCGCCCCCAACAACTCAGCGGCGGCGTGAGCATCCCAGGCTGCGCGCGCGCGCCGGGCTGTCTACCCGCTTTCTCCCTCCCTTGCAGACACACCCGCGCCGGCCCAGCTGGCTCCGCTTCTCTGCCCCTCCAAGGTCTCCTGGGAAGTGGCCTTGCTCAATCGCACAAGCTTACTCGGCCTCTTTCTCCAGCGACCCCCTCCTCCTTGCCCTCCGCCACTCGTCTTCCCGACCCTCGGTACATCAAAGGGGCTCTCCCACTGCTCTCCATCTCTCCTTCCCTTTCTTTCACTGTAATCCCCAACTCTGAAAGGCAGTGAAATGGGTCTGAACTCCAAACGCCCCAGCTGAGTGACCTTGGATAACTCGCTTAACCTCTCTGAGCCTCAGTGTTTTTATTTGTAAAGTGAGTCTCAGATTAACACTCGTCTTGTTTCGTAGGGTTGTTGTGAGGATTAGATGGTGTTTAAAATGAAAGCACTTTATCGGGTGGAAACAGCTCTTTACCCGCCAGGTATTATTATTGGGGTTTTGCTTTTGCACCGATTTCCTGTCTGTCGCAGGAACTCCATCTGTCTGTGACATGCTGTCTCACTGACGTGGGGCTATTTCTTCTACCGGCTGGGGATCTGTTGTTTCTCGGTTAAATGGATGTCACTCTCCTTATCGCAGCCAGCACCCGCGCCGGGCTGGAGGCACCGGCCGGGGTGGGGTGGGGCATGGGAGTGATTGAAGGCGCTTTGCTTTGAGGGGTCCGAAGGAAATTTCACACTGGGCCCTCCACGCCGAGTGCGGGCTCGGCAGGCAACTCAATGCAGGCACGCCAATGCTCTTTGCTGGAAGTTGAACCCCGAGGACGGGATAGACCCTGAGGAGTTTAAGAACAGCCTGGTAAAGAAGGAAAATACGGCGCCTGGGCCCGCGGTTTGGACCCACAGGAAAGATGCCTGTTTCCCTTCTCCTTCGCCTGTTCCGGACCCGAGATGTCCCAGGGAAGGGTTAACAAGGGGCAGATTGGGAAGATGGGACCAGGGATGAGGACGGGAGGCGCACCATTGTCTTCCCGACTCCCCGCGGTCCGACTGGAGAGCAGCCATGCGAGCCCGATCATCTAGTCAAATACTATTTTTCACCCAATTAATTCCTGAACTCTTCCGCGACCCCATTTCATGCCAGTTTATTTTAAGCTGCCACTCGACTGGAGACCCGCCAAGAAATTATGAGACGTTTTGGTCCCAGATGCCTGTGTGTTCCCTTTCCGGGCTACTGTGGTCGCCCTTCGAGTCTGCGGGGTGGAGACCAAGGGACAGGGCCTGGAGGGTGGGTGCTGGGCAACTCGCGCGGCGGGGCCTGGCACTTTGCACGTGGGGTCAGCCCTGCCTCTCTCCCACCACGCCTCCTCGGCTTTCCCGCGGGGATTACTAGGAGGCCGGGCTGGGCGCTGGATACGCGGCCTCTCAGAGACACTGTTCTTTACCTGAAGGTGGGAGCAGGAAGGGAGTACGATGGGGCCTCGGAGGGCACGAGTGTGCCCCCTGGCCCACAGTTCTGGCTCCTTGCTCCTTTCAGGAAAAAGCTTTAATGAGGAGCACTGGCGAAGGCCTGCCCCCCACCCTCTCCAGAAAACCTTTGCCCTCGACCAGGTCCCATGGTCCAAGCCTCACTGATCGCATCTCCCTTGCTTTCTAGCGTATGACACCTGGTGCGGCGTGGCCCATGGATGCACCAGAAAACTGGGGCTCAAGATCTGCGGTAAGTGAAAGGGCCCGCTGGGGTCCGCTAGAGCTTCGCGGCGCGCGGTCTTTGCGGATTTGGGAGAGTGGGACGCACGCTAAAGGGAATCTCGGCTATTGGGTCTGGTTTTCTAATGTACCTAGAGCCCCCACGCCCGGCGCAGACGCTCCTCTACAGGCCTTGACCCTCCCCTGCCCTCCTCTGACTCTGCCCCGAGGGACCTTTTCCGCTGGTCCCAGACTCCCTGAGACCGCGGGGCTCCCACTGTCTGGGCGCGAGAGCATGAGCACTGCGCCCTCGCGCGGCAGCCCGGCTCTTCTCGCCTGGCGCTAGGGCCGCCTCGACCGGTGGGGTCTGCTTGCCCTTCCCGAAGGTCGAGTAGAAAAGGTGAACTGGTCTGGCTTTCCTGGAGAGCAGGCCTAAGACGCGGTATCTGCCTAAGGCGGTGGCTGACACGTCATCTCCCTTCCTTCTCCACCATCGCACGTTAAAAGTGGCCTCCCGGCTTGAGATTTTTGGCCTGAGATCATAACGGATTCAGATTTCATTTGGGGACCTCGAAGGCCAAGAGAAAGGATCGCCTGCAGCCCTCTGTGGCCTGCCACGGGGAGGTGCGGGCGGCGCAGGCCCGAGGGTTTGCCGAGCTTGCCCGTGAAGGAGAGGAGGGAAGGAAAGGGGGCAGCGGGGTCGTGGGGCCGCAAGAGGAGAAAGGGGTGTCCGGCACAGTTTGCCAGAGAGGAAAGTAAATAGATCTGGGAGCTGGAGAGGAGAAAGAACTGCTCTCGAGTGAGGGTCTGAAATGAAAACGCCCAAGGGATGCAACTTTTTTTAAGGAAAAAAGGAGATTTGTTCGAAGGGACACAGTTGAGTGGCTTCGGCTGGACAATGAGGACTTGCTTTCCTTGCTACATTTCACCGTCTAAAATCTGTAGCCTTATCGGGCCAGAAAACACGGACGTCTGCGGGCAGGAGGTGGAGAAGCGGGAGGAGATTAACGAGGGGCTTATTAAAGAGCCATCCGTCAGCTGCTGCGCGCGGGAGATAGCGGTGGAGGGCGCGCGGGGCCCGCCCGCCAGCGGGTCGGTGAGAGGGTGCTCTCTAGGCCTGACCTGCCCAGCTTCGCTGTGTTCCGGGGCCTCGAGGGCGGCGGCCGCTTGGAGCCAGAGCGGAGAGAGGTTCTTTAGCAGCTTCTGGGGAATCACGCTCCCTTCCCTGCTGTGCCGCGCGGCGCCCTCCCTGCGTTGCTGTGGTTCTGTTCCCTTGATCCTGGAAGCGGCACGGACGGTGAAGAAGGGTTGCTCTTCCCCTAGAGCTAGCCATTTCCCAGGGAAAGCCCAGCCCGGCCGCGGGGCGGCTCCGGGGTTTGGCCCTCTCCCCAGCACGCGAGGCCCGCGGGGCGAGGCCGGGGCCCGTGGCCGCGTGGGGGCAGCTGCCTGCAGCGGAGCTTTGTTCTATAAATAGCCCCCTCCCCCCGCCGCTGTTCCCGGCTTAATGGTCCGTTTCGCGCCAGGTCCCTTCGCCGGCCGGCGCTTGGCTTCTGCAGCCGTCATTGTCATGCAGCTGGGCAAACAGAACTGAGTGAGCCCTGGGCGCCCGCCGCGGTCGAGGACCGGTGGAGGGAGGCTTGGGGTGAGGGCTGCCTTCTCTGCCGTCCTGGGCCTGCCTGGGGGGCAGCCTTCATCCACCCCCATCCCCGCATCCTGGCCCCCGCCCCGGACGGTGCCTTCTGCTGCCCCGACTGCAGGCCCTCCGATTCCGGGGAGAGAAAAGGTCTAAACTTAAACTCCCCTTCGGGGGACACACCCGAAGTGTCTCGAAAGGGTAAAGGGGCAGGAAAGAGTTGAACTCTAGGTCCACGAATAGGGTTTGCGTCACCTTCCCCTGAGGGAGAGCTCTTGGGCATTTGGGGCTACCATCCTCAGAGTGTTTCTTCTGCTTCCACCCCTCTCCTCCCTTTAGAACACTAATTTCAGAAAAATTGCAACCGGTGTGACAGGAGCAGATGGCTAGTAGTCCGTTGAAGGGAAATCGCTTCCTGCTAAAATGCATGCCTTGGGGGCCACAGGACAGGAGGCTTCACCTTAGATTTGATTTTGAAAGGAAACAAAACATCAGGAGGATTCATTTTCCATACTTTGGGCCAACTCTGCCTTTCCATTTTAATCTAGTGGAGGGCAGGGTGCAGTCTTTGGTTTTGACCTCCTCCTCACACAGACACTCCCACTCCCTTCTTCCCAGACCTTCATGGGGCTGGAGGGAGCCCTCTTGGCCTGATACTCTCCAGGTTGGTTTGACTTTTCACCTTAATGCAGAGGAACTAATGGTCCTCTTCCCACCTCCATTAGTAAGCATCTTCAGTGCTCGCCAAGATTCAGCCCCACCCCCTCTCCTACCTCTGTCCCCCTCTCCTACCCCTCTTCCCTGGAAGCCAGAAGAAGGAAGCTGCAAGGAAGGCTCTGGGTCTCACAAATGGTACCCTTAGCTCTGGAGGCAGAATCCCCTGGGAGAGTAAGCAGCTAGAAGAAACTCAGGGTCTTGCCAAGAGGTAGAGAGTGGTGTGGCTACAGGCATGGTGGCATGACCTAAATAGAAGGAGATGCAGGGAGCCCTAAGTTCTGGCTCAGGGCTCTGCTGACTTCCCAGTGTGTCCCTCGTCCTCCAACACTTATCTATGCAGAAGGTCCCAAACTGGCTGCCAGTTACAGCCCGAGCTCATTTAGCCCATGCAGTGTGTGTGTCCGCATTTGTATGTGTGTATTTAATTTTGTGTCAGTTGCCAACTTTTAAACGTAGACTTCAAATATTCTGTATTTCTGACTTCTCTTGAAATAAAAAGTGGGGAGGCGGGTAGGAATCTGGCAGGGTACTGTTAACCCAAAAAATTGGAAAAAGAGCCCCTTTCTCTAGGTAGATGCAATTCTATGCTACAGCTTGGCCAGTGAGAGCAGGGGGATTGGGCTTCAGGCCCCACTTAACCCCTTGGCCATGTGCCCTTGTGCCATGCACGGCTCGCAGCCCCACTTGGAAACAACTGGCTCTAGCAGGTTGCTCTCTCATTTCCCACACTTTCCCTCACTCACTGGGCCCCCTAGGCCTTTGAGTTTGGGGATGGAGGTAAGGAACCAGCAGCAGGATCTCCCCTCCACCCAGAGATGGAGTCCTCAGAGGGCTCACCTCCTGTTCTTGCCTCGAAGCCAGACAGAGTGCCACAACCTGACCAAACCCAGCTGCCCCTTTGGCTCTCTGCTTGCCTCTTTACCTTTTAAGAATGCTGAGCTCGGTTACCAGTCACTCACAGGCTTAAACTAGGTCCTCACAGCTGGGGTGTAGAACAAGAGGGAGTAGAGTCAGCTTCAGTCTCGGAGAGCCCTGCTTCCAGGACCCCTTGCTAGCCAGGGAAATTGTCAAAGCACTGACCTCAATGTCATCCACTCCTCCTCTCCTGGGAGAGGCATATGGTTCTTTCCAGAGCCTCTCAGAGCCCAGGGAGGCCTGGGTCATTTAACTTTTTTGAGGCTCCCAGTATTTTAGAAAACAAATACCTTCCAAAAAATTGTTATTCCAATAACAATATACATTAAATGTTTATATTAGCAAATTAATGGTTTTTAACACAAATTATAATGCAAGATCAGTGTGCTATTCATAAGGTAATTACAGGATTTATAGAAAATACGGAGTCCTAGTGCACTACAGGAAGTGTGGTCCAGGACTGGGGTGCAAGTTTAAAGTTGTGTCATAATTGTCATCTCTCAACCCTGTCAGGACATCTCTGGAATGCCTGTGTCGAGACCTCCTTTGGAGATCACATCCAAAGCCTAAATGGAGGCCCCAGGTCCTGCAGCTGCCAGAGGAAAGGAGTTAAGGAGTCTCAAGGTAGAGAGACTTAAGGCTTTCCCAGGGAGTGAGTCAGAGCCAACCAGAGGTCAGAGACCTAAAGAGGAGGAGTTCAGCTAGGCTTGACCTCACCTGCATCAGGCCACAGGGATTTGGTCTTTTCAGCGTGGTGAATTCCACAGCTCACTGTTCCAGAAGCAGGGGAGCAGTCCTGGAATTTAGGAGCCAGGTGATCCTGCATTCCTCTGGCAAATGAGTGCTGGCTCCTGGGTTTGTACTTTGGGGGTTTGGAGGAGGAATTTAGGAAGTAGGAGAAGAGGTGAGGAAAGGATACAACCCCCATCTTTATATCCAAGTGCAGATCTATTATAGTGCATTCCCCTCTTCTGCTGTCCTGTAGGGTGTTAGTGATAAGTTTACAAGGTGCTGGGAAAATGAAGGTCTAGTGCCTCTGCCTTCCTAGTCTTCCCTCCAAAAATAGTCCCTGCTCCTGTGTGTGGGAGGATTCTAATCACTGCAGCCTTCCCCCTGAGTCCCTCCTTCCTCCACCCCTCATCACTGAATCGCCATCCTGGGGAAGTAAAGCTGAATTCCCCAGATTAACTTGCCTCTCCTTGAACCTCCTGGGACTTTCCTCCAAGCCTGCCTGTGACGTGTGTGAGTCCCAAAGGATCTTGGTATCTACAAAGCCAGCTTTGGGGTCATCAAGAAGCTTAGAACTTTCTTCCTCTTTTCAATATGTTGCATTTCAGGCTAAGACTGAGGCTGAATTGGAGGAGATAACTGCAGGAAGGAGCGGGTCTGCAGGCCCTAGAGCCCCAAGGGGACTGAGGGAGGGCGTGTGCTCCACAGTGGCAGTCTCCAGCCCTTGGGGCTCAGCCTGCTTCTCTATTTGCTGCTGGTGGTGTTTGCACTGCTCACCTCAGGCAGGAGAGATTTCCACTCCTGAGGGGCAGAGGTGAGGCGCTTTGAACCCCACCTTGGGCTTGGAGTTCATCTCTGTGGAGTTCTTGGATGGCTTTCCAGCTTTGTTACAATGCTGGTCACCACCTGCCAAACTGTAAGCTCCTGGAGGGCCAGGATCTGTCTCACTCTCTCATTTGTCTCTATCTGTCCCCCGTCCTAAATGCATAGCAAAGTGCTTTTCCACAATAGGTGCTCAATAAGTATGTATAGAACTAAATGTCACACACAAGATTTTAAGCTTTCTTATCTCTTTCTCCAGTACCTTTATTCAAGGAGAGGGGGTGGTACGGGGAAAGCTGCACTTCAGGTTCAGGGCAGAAAAATTACACTTACATTCAACCCTGTAAGCATTACCGGGTGCCGGAGGAAAACATCTTCCCTCATCCCCAGAACTGGTCCTCACTCCCTCCTCCCTCTGCTGGTCCTCACCCCCTCCTCCCTCTGGTTGCACAGCCCATAAACCCAGTTCTGGCAGCGTCCTCTTCCATTGCATCTCTTCCCTCAAAACTCCATCCTGGGGCTGGTTACTGGAGTGGAAGCTGTCCAGTTGACTTAATTCTGAGTTCACTGTCACGTTCAGAGAGGAGAATGGGCTTCGCTCACTGTTTTTCTCTTGCCTGACTGGTTCTGCGCCACTGATGACGCTTGGCGCTGCCCCCTCGTCACCTAAAGGCAAGCAGTGCCAGAGCCCTTATATAAAACACAGACACTCAGCTTCTTCTCAGGAGAAGGGAGAACCCTGCTTGGGGAGTCAACCAGGCTCAGCAGATCCTCTGAGGCTGGGAGTTCAGTGCACTCCCTCTGACCCAGCTTCTTATGCTCCAGGCTTCTTGCAAAGGACCAACAGCCTGGAAGAGAAGAGCCGGCTTGTGAGCGCCTTCAAGGAGAGGCAGTCTTCCAAGAACCTGCTTTCCTGTGAAAATAGTGACAGGGATGGCCGCTTCCGGCGCACGGAGACCGACTTCTCCAACCTGTTTGCTCGAGGTAGCCGCTCTTCCCCAGCCCTAGTGCTATCAAGTAGGTTCCTTATTTGAGTCGCTTGACTTTTTCCTAAAATTTTACTTCTTTTGCCAAAAATGTCATCACTCTCTGAACCGTCATGAAACTGCTTTTCCAATATTTGAATCCCTCCTTCCCTACTGCCTAGGTCTCCATCGTTTTGGAAGCCAGATGAGGGCAGTCGATAAACTAATCAGCTCTAAAGAAACTTGCAGGGCCAAATATGGGTTCAGAGAATCTCAGATTCCAAAGGAATCTCACATGTACGAAAATCCAGTGTCCTCTTAATAGCATTTATCCTCCAAGGTTGACGACAACAACAAAATCACCCTGTGGGAAGCTGTGTGGCTGGGCCTAATGACAAGTGCTGTCCTGAAACTCATTTCCCTTTTGGAGATGTTTCACTAATTACTGCTGCCCACACAACTCTGGTCTCAGCAGGTGCTTTCCCAGTCTCTCCCAAACAGCTGGAAGGCAAACCCACCACCATCCCCTTCCATTAACTCCCCACAGGCCATAGAGGCCAGATCAGAACAGTAAACAAGACTTCACTAAACCTCAGAGATACTCCAGGGAATAGACACAGAACATCATGTACAGCCAATATACTCTTGAGTTATGGCTGACAACCTCAGTTGGGGTCCCCTACAGCCTTCATCCCTGGCTAACTCCCCAGCCTGACTCTGCGTAGCAGAGGCAGTAACCCAAAGTCACCTCCAAACATCCCAAAGTCCAGACGCAAAAGGATGAGGTCAAGAGAGAGGTGGGAATTCCCTCTCCCGCCTTCCTGAGCCCCATCTTCCAGTTCTAATTTCCTGTCTAAGGACACCACAAAGCACCACCCTCTTCAGGGGAGACCTCAGCCTCTACCCACAGAGGCCTGACTCTCTGCGAGGCCTTACTCTCTGCCATCAACAGATCAAGCACATCATAACACAAAACCAAAAGCCCAGTGTCTGCACTGGATGTACAGGGACACACCTGGTACCATGGGAGCAAGGCAGAGGCCCCCTCCATCACATACCTGACCGGTCCCCAGTTAGTCTGCAAATAGACAACTGCAGTGGCAGGCTGCTCCTGGCTTTTCAAAGCACTCCATTTATGAGCAGCCTAACTATCAGAAAGTCTGTGAACCTCTAGAGAGTATAAGCAAAACTTCTGTGTATATGCATATGTGCATTTCTCTGGAGAGATAGTACATCAGACTCCCAATGCATATACATATCCTAGAATGAAATTAGGCCTGTAAAGATATCATGGCTGATATTAGGGATTTCTGGGCTGAGGAAATCCAGACATGAGTCAGGTGACAACCACTCATGGGCTTTCCCCCCTCAGATCTGCTTCCGGCTAAGAACGGGGAGGAGCAAACCGTGCAGTTCCTGCTGGAGGTGGTGGACATACTCCTCAACTATGTCCGCAAGACATTCGATCGCTCCACCAAGGTGCTGGACTTCCATCACCCACACCAGCTGCTGGAAGGCATGGAGGGCTTCAACTTGGAGCTCTCTGACCACCCCGAGTCCCTGGAGCAGATCCTGGTGGACTGCAGAGACACCCTGAAGTACGGGGTCCGTACAGGTAAGGGGGAGAGCCAGGTGGACGTGCAGCGGGAAGCTTGTCCTCCGTTGCACCCTTGCCATTGTGAGGATATCAAACTCGTGTAGAAGGAGAAACACAAACCCTAGTGAGGGAAGGTAGCAAAGTGCTCAGTGACCGCAGATGGCCTTGGGCAGTGACAGTTGGTGGAAGGCCCCACCCCTAGCAAAAGCCCATCATCATTTGTTGTTGTAAAAGTGGATTTAAACACAAATACATGGTGCTACGTCAAGTTTTGTATAGAGTTTTCATTCTTGGTTTTAGGCTATTCACAACCTAAAGAGAGTGGAGGGACCTGTCCCCTACTTCTTTTCCCTCCTCCATTTTCATGCCCATTTCATTCAGATAAATCCTACCCTTGCCTGACCCTGAAACTAGGGAGAATTGCATGCATTTCCCTCCTTTCTGTATTAGTTCCTGGGGCTGCCATAACAAATTACCACAAACTGAGTGACTTAAAATGGAAATTTATTCTCACAGTTCTGGAAGCTAGAAGTTCAAAATCAAGGTGTCTTCAGGGCCATGCTGTCTCTGAAGACTCTCAGGGAGGATCCATCCTTCCCTCTTCCAACTTCTGGTGGTCGTGGGTATTCCTTGGCATTTCTTGGCTTGTAGATGCATCACTCTGATCTCTGCCTTCACCTTCACATGGCATCCTTCCTGTGTATGTGTCTAAACTTCCCTCTTCCTATAAGGACACCAATCTTTGGATTAGGGCCCACCC